>NC_137874.1:11844351-11949351 GCF_963924005.1 Protomyctophum bolini | reverse complement strand
ATGCTTCATGTGGTCAGTGGAGGGGACGGGGGACGAGATTGCTGTGACCGTTCAAAGAAACTCATCCGTCATCGAATGCAGTTACACGTGCATACATTCCCACGCCCTCTCGCCTTGTTCTGTGGAGTGGTCGTTAAAGGTTTTGTAGATTTGTATTGTTATTAATATTATTATTCATAATTAAGATGAACATGAAACATGAACATGATAGATGAGTTAAATGTCTGACAGCCAATCGGACCCGCCCCAGTTCCATCTCTTCTCTCACTTGCTCTTCAAAGAACATAACAAGGGTTGGAGAGGTCAGTCAAACCTTCAAGTGGTTAATGGGGACGCTCAGGGTTCAAGTGGTTAATTTGAATTAATGTTCAGGATTGTGCTGTGTGCAGCACTCCTCCTCTTTCTCCTCTTCCTGCCTCTCCCACACTCCCAGAGGGGGATCGTTGGGCCTCCTCCACGCCCGGCCGTCTCCCCTACCCCTTCCCTCGGCCTCCCTGCCTGCGCCTCTCCCCGCCATCCCTCACTCATGGTCATGGAGCCTTCTTTCCTCCTTCTCTCACATGTCCCCTCGTCCCCCCTTCCCTCTCTCTCTCTCTCTCTCTCTCTCTCTCTCCTCTCCCCGCCATCCCTCGCTCATGGAGCCTTCTTTCCTTCTACTTCTCTCACATGTCCCCTCGTCTCCCCTTCCCCCTCTCTCTCTCTCTCTCTCTCCTCTCTCCCCGCCATCCCTTAATCATGGACTCAAGGAGCCTTTTTCCTTCTCCTTCTCTCACATGTCCCCTCGTCCCCCCTTCCCTCTCTCTCTCTCTCTCTCTCTCTCTCTCTCTCTCTCTCTCTCTCTATCCTCTCCCCGCCATCCCTCACTCATGGAGCCTTCTTTCCTACTACTTCTCTCACATGTCCCCTCGTCTCCCCCTCTGTCTCTCTGTCTCTCTCTCTCTCTCTCTCTCTCTCTAGACAGTCATCCTCTTCAAACAGGGGTCAGAGTTTAACACCCCGCCCCGTCCCCCCGTCCCCCGTCTAAGACAAAAGTCTGCTTCAAACTTCATATTTTTCACGAAAACAGAGGATGATGTCAGCCCCAGCCTGGGGTCTTCACATTCAGACACACATACACACACAGACACACACACACACACACACACACACACACGCAGACACTCGAAAATAGACCCCTCCGCATGGGTTTAGTAAAGAATTTACAAAGAAACAGCTGGCGGGTGGGGCGGGCATGGCAAGCGTGCATTTTTTTTCCTGCATTCTTCCAGCTATCTTATCGGTTTGTTGAGATACAGCGGCTGGTGAGGAAATTAATAGAGGACATGGCACAATGGAGGGTGAGTCAAAAACCCACAATGCTGTGGCGTTACCAAAGACTCGTAACACGCTGAGTGGACATTCTTGTGCATAGTGACCTGCTGTACATTACAACAAGGACAATCATTCTATTTATACATTGGGGAGATAACTATGTTTGGCAAATTCAGATGACGTGCACAGTGCACACTGACCAGACACATGCAAATTGCAAACAGACATGCACGCACAGAGATGGGCAAACACACAAATTGCCTCGTGTTGTTGCCAATCTGATCTTTGCTTGATGTTTTTCCAGGTAGTGTGCTTCCCGGAGTTTTGCAGAGAGATTTACAATCAACCAATTTACAGCAGCAGTTGTAAGATTGTACACAACATGACGCAGGGATTAAGACCTGACACTACTGGTTCACACAAACTACGTTTAGACACCAAATGGAAAACACTGACACATGAAGTCAGAGTTTGGTAAATTGATTAGTTAATCAAATTAATAAATAATCAATTATTACATTTTATATATATATATATATTGTATTGAAATAAAATAAAATGTACGTATGTAACAGTTCATGACACGTTAAATCTCTAGTACAAACCGCTTAGAAACGCTCATGAAAAAATTATAGGTAATTATTATGAAATGCGTGTAAACGTCCTACAATATTTGCGTCTGAGTTGAGTGTTGAGTATAAGCAAGGTAAAAGTAACTCAAATGTGTACTTACTGTAAGTACAGCACTTGAGGAAATGTACTTAGTGACTTTCCACCCACTGCTCACAACTGTATTATTATGTGTGTGGGGGGAAAAAGAACCTGCATGGCCTTCTGACTATATGTCCCTGTCTGTGAAACACATACAGCGCACTGGGATGGCCTTCTGACTATATGTCCCTGTCTGTGAAACACATACAGCACACTGGGATGGCCTTCTGACTATATGTCCCTGTCTGTGAAACACATACAGCGCACTGGGATGGCCTTCTGACTATAATGTCCCTGTCTGTGAAACACATACAGCGGACTATGGATGGCCTTCTGACTATACGTATGTCCCTGTCTGTGAAACACATACAGCGCACTGGGATGGCCTTCTGACTATAATGTCCCTGTCTGTGAAACACATACAGCGCACTGGGATGGCCTTCTGACTATAATGTCCCTGTCTGTGAAACACATACAGCGGACTATGGATGGCCTTCTGACTATACGTATGTCCCTGTCTGTGAAACACATACAGCGCACTGGGATGGCCTTCTGACTATACGTATGTCCCTGTCTGTGAAACACATACAGCGGACTGGGGAAGGCGGGGGAAAAGAAAGACAGAAACAAAGAGTAGTTGTGTGAGGAGGAAGGTCTGGGGAGTTTTCTTTTTATGAGACAGAAAGAGAGAGAGAGAGGAGGAGGAGGAGGAGGAAGGAAGAGAGCCTGCATGGGACCGGGAGAGCCTGTGGAAGAGGAACAGGAAGAGGAAGAGTAAAGGAGCCATGGTGGTAGAGGTCAAGGTTTATGACCGCGATAGGGAGAGGGCGCGCGCACCATTTGAATGGTCTGCCGACCATTCAAATCCTTCACACACCGATGGCGGAGGAGACCATGCAAGGCTGCACCAACCTGCTCATCGGGAGCAGTACGTCAGGAGTTAAAAGTGTCTTGCTCAAGGACAGTTCGACGCAGCCAGGAAGAGCTGCTGGGGATCGAACCTGGAACCTTTGGATTCCAAGACGGACGAGTCTAGTCTAACTCCTCCTGAGCCACTGCAGGCCCCGATCGACCGACTGATTGATCAATCGATCGATTATGTGTAATGTTTTTTGTTACTCCCTCTATAGTCTTGAAACATTCAGATCTATGTTAGTTCTTCTGTATGGGATATAGCATAAAAACGCTACCTCAGAGCGATATTGCATGCTGGCACATTTTGTGTTTCTTCTTTGCTATGTGCTGTGTTTTTGTTGTTTGACTTGCTGTGAAGAGCACAGAGACCCCTTGGGGGGATGTTGCACTATAAATAGAAAATAAAATGAATCTAGCTTATCCCTTTCAGAGCCTATTTCATATAACCATATATATTTTTAATTATTTACCATACATTATTTATTTATTCGTGTATATTAATAAATGTACCGTAGTATATTATTTATATCTCTATACATAATTCATTTGCGTAGCCTATATTTATTTGTAATGCGAGCTGCCTATAGCATGTATAGGCCTACATAATACATTACATTGTTGCTCCTTCACCTTCCCAGCTACCACCACTAGTATACAGTATACTGTATACACCACGGTGTGACTGAACGCAGCTCCCTCCAGCAGCTCAGCTTCCAACAGGGCACTGTCGCCGCTCCGCTATGAGCATCCGCTTGCATCATCACCCACCCTGATACCTGTTGAATACCTCAGGCCCTCCCATCCACTCCGTGGAGGTGTGGATGACATCATCATCACCACCGCTGTTCTACGTTCTCCGCACGCACGCGCTCATACTGTAGTGTATTAGTATAAATATCTCTAGAATGGCTAGCCTGTGATGAATGCATATAAATAATACATAGCTATGCACAGCCATTATATGAAAGGAATTATATTAGGATTTCTTTATTTAGAGTGAGTATTCTTCTGCAGGCTATATTTACTATTTTTATATTATGTTATGAATTTCTGCTGCTGTATATAGGAGGAACGTATTTTTCATGTTTTTTTTCCAAACAAACAAACAAACAAAGCAATCATGAATATTTTGAATACACAGTCAATCTAGGGCTACTGTAATGCTGTCTTTAATCCTGGGCTCAATAATATAGTTTGACTTTGAACCGATGGAGAAGATATAGCCTATAACCAGACAGTCGGAACTTCCCCTTCAGCTTATGCTATGGAAATACAAATTGAAAAGTATTCAAACTCAATAAATGCAGAGCGGGGGATTAAAAAGAGAGGACGTTACTCACAGCTTGTGTCGTTTGGATCCCACACGTGTTCACTGTTAAGTGTAATTAGTCCAAACTATAAAACCACTTCAGTGGCTGTGCTTAAAAGCTGGGCTCATCGTCGACATATGTCCATTCAAGGCGTGATAATGTTACAACTACAACCGTTACAAGCGAACTGACAGTGTGTGTGTGTGTGTGTGTGTGTGTGTGTGTTTGTGCGTACGTCTGTGTGTGCGCGTGTGTGCGTATGTGTGTGTCAGCCACCAGCGAGTGAGTCAGTCTGACCCTTAGAGTATATACTCTAAGGTCTGACCGCCCCAGTTTATACTTTGACTAGGCATCCTGATTCCTTTTTCAGTGCTACGCGGGGTCCTAGAGCTAGTAGACTAGTGTTACTCCTTCCAATTAACCATAACCTACTTACTGTCTGCTGGTAGTAGTAGTAGTAGTAGTAGTAGTAGTAGTAGTAGTAGTAGTAGAAGTAGTAGTAGTAGTAGAAGTAGTAGTAGTAGTAGTAGCCCCCGTAAAATCTAAATCCCCCACGCACCCCTGTAACCCCTCAATGTATATGTTTCTTTTCCCTTTTTATGATGATTTCCTTTTGACTATATAGTTGTGTATATTCGTACTCTCTAAATGTTTTGATGAATTGAAAATGGTGGGCCCTATTGTAAACAAGTGTAATGCTTTATGGTGTCGTCCACTCACTATTAACAGTTTTTGTATTGAGTTAATTCTTCAAACTGTTAATAAATCAATAAATCAATCAATCAGTAGTAGTAGTAGTTGTAGAAAACAACAATACTATTCATAATAATAACAATAATGCATTATTATTAAATCAATGTCAACATCATTGTCCAAGCAACAGACCAAAGGAGTTTAAAAGTAAAAGTCTATAAAAGTATTTCAAATTGGCAGCGTTTATTCCATCGTTTAATTTATTAGGATTCAGCAGCAGTATAGTGACGACAGGCAGATTTGGAATAACGAGTGTCGTACAAACTAAAAAAAAGCAGGGAAAGAAAGTTTGATATTGACCTGGGTTGTAAGAGTTGATAACACAGCTCTTGTATTTCATAAATAAAATAAAAAACACACACACATACAGAAATAATAGCTGTAGGAATTATACCTGATCCTTCAGACCAACACATGGAACCTTGTAGCTCTTACTAAATTCATTTTTGTTCAGGCAGTGTTGGAGGATGAAGAAAGTATTTTATGTGGATAATTAAACACACCTCAGCTCAGACATATTACAATCTATGTCACACCGCCGATCAAGATGACCCCTGCAGGAGGACTAGAGGTTCATGTTGACCTGGGAACGATTCTACAAATGTCTTCTAAATCCTGACAGTATTCTGAAAAACCCAAGATTATATGCAATTGGCTGCCGACCCCCATCTGAGAATATGTTGTTCCAGGGACCTCGGCCAGAAGCAAAGATTTGAGTTCCAAACTTTAGCTCTGAAAGAATATATATTCAAAGATTTGTGCCACATTTTCACGATTGTCCAAAAATAGCAGACCTACAAGCTCGTAGCGCGGCACTCGGTGCCGTGCTATGAGCTTGTAGATCTGCTATTATTCACTAGCATAACATAATGCTTAAAACACCAAAAGGGGTCCCCCGTCCAGAATGGGTTAATACTGAGGCATACAGTAGTGTCGGGGGCTTTGTCAGGGTACCTGTGTGCCCACTGCCCATATATGGAGATACCTGATATATGTCATTAGTATGCATATATCCAAACAATTTGACAGCAGGCACCACACTCATATCCATCAATCCTAGTTTGTCTCGCTGTCCATCCACACTTCCCTTGCTCTTTCCTTTATCCATCTCTCTCTGTCTCTCTCTCTCCTTCCTTCCCCTCTTTCTTTCTTTCCTCTGCAATGCCCTGTTGCATCACGTTGAGCTTTATTTAACTCACTGATGCCCCAACGTCAATTCTTTATATGAACTTTAAATACTTGGTAATAATGTTTTCATGGGTTCCTTCCGTTCGTCCATCCATCCTAACTTTTTTTTATTATTTCATTCAATAAATCTATGCTTTCATTCAGAATCTGGTAGAAAAGGCATGGCCGACACTATTCATCTTATCTATTTGTTCCATTCTGCCAGTTCAGTGCTAGTTTTAACTCTAAAAGTGTAACATTCATCATTTTTGTTGTGCACAGTCTGTGTCTGACTCTTTGAAACATGAAAGAATTCGTACACACCAACTGGCAGGCTCTTAGGAATGAACACACGCACAGACACACACACACACACACACACACACATGCGCTCGCACATGCACGCACACACACCACAGAGCAAAGAAACAATAGCACGTCAACTAAAAAGGCCAGAAATCACAAAGCGAGACAATGACAGGATCCGAGTGCTGCGTTTTAAGTTAGAATGAAACTGTATTCATGGTGTGGTGGACTGGTTTGATGTGGGAACAGCATCCCAGCTTCTATTCTGAGGCTCAATTTATACTTCATTGTATGACCGGTGTCACGCTCTGTATACAGCTGACCTACAAGCTCACAACATGTCACAGAGGCCATGTGTTGTGAGCTTGTACGTCTGCTATTGTCAGTGTCCAACACGGTACAATTTAGTGACCATTGGCTGATAATGGTCCATATCTCACCCCCCCCTTACTTTCCTAAACGTAAAAAAAAGAAGTGAAAGCTAAAACATCAATGTATTGTTCTAGTACGTGCTGGAAATTCGTCACTGTTTCTTTTTGTGTTCGGTTGTCTGTTTCCAATTCAGTTGAAAATACCTCCACGTTCCATCATGTCATAGTTCATTCAGATTACAACTTAGGTCACAGTGAGGTGGCGTGGTTGCTATTATGTGGCTCAACCCTTGGGGTGTAATCACACAGTGGATACTCATCTCCTGTGGTCATGTGGTGCTGCTGCTATCCCAGCACTGAGCGCTATAAGGGCCTGCCAAGGGCCAATGGCCACCACGTTGCAAGCTGTCATCCGTCGTAACCTTCAATCATAACAGGTTTCATAAACTTGACTCTCTGAAATATGAGTAACAATATGAGGTTATTTAATCTCTCGGGACAGATTTTTTTTTTCTTTCTTTCTTTACCAAATGTGTTCCCAGATTGTGAAACACTAACTCAATCCACTCCATGCTTAGCAGAGAACTGATAATTATGGCTTCAGAAAAACAACACAAATGCACATTTAAGTCAAATAAATGAAAAGAAAAAGAAAGGGAAACGGTATTGCTTTGGTTTCATATTTTCCCCACAATGTGAATCCCCTCTGGTGGTCAGATCATTCGTTTTAACACATGATCAGAGCAACACTGCCTGTATTGAACCATAAGATGATGCATTGTTGTAGCAGTATTATGGTGTCGAATGCGTGTATTTAATAATAATCCTCAGTTTTGTCTTATCTCTTGGTCTGTCTTCCTGTCACTATAGCTGCCTGCCTGTCTGTCTATGTGGACTGTCTGTCTGTCTGTCTGTCTGTCTGTCAGTGGATCCGAAGTGTCTCCCACTCTACTTTGTTATGTTAATATGCTGCCATCTGCTGGTAGGATATGGTTAAGGCATCCAACACAGCTTGGACTCAAGCCACTTCACCCAAAAAGATCCAATAATAGCCAGTAATGTGATGACTTGCTGAGTCTAAAACCAGAGACCTAGCCTATCTGCCGGTCATCAAATTATTGGCTAAGGAATGCAACAAAAACATAAAAATCTCCATGAATTCAAGGCTTCATGGGGTGTGTTAAAAAAAAAGGATTTTCTTTTTTGGGTGAACCAAAAAATTGCAAATCTACAAGCTGTTAACACGTCGCAATGCAATGGGTTGTGAGCTTGTAGATCGCCTATTATCCCCTAATGTTCACCCCAGAATAGGGACGCTAGGGTTCATGTGGTTAAAGTTAAACGAGCCCCATTTATAGTTCATAGTACGGTGGTGTCGCTTGCCAAAAACAGCAAATCCACAAGCTAACACCACGTTGCATCGTCAGCTCTTATCTGCAAGCAACACTGCCAATGCAATGGAGTAGATATAAAAACGCCTCTCAAACCTGACTGTCTTCTTGCCTCCCTCTCTGTCTGTCTATGTATCTGCCTCCTGTCTGTCTGTGTCTACATGTCTGTCTTTTTGTTTCCTGCTTTCTGTCTGTCTGTTGATTTAGCGCTGTATTGTGTACCCAACCACAGTAATTTAATCAAGCAATGATGAAACACGATTATTTTGTCTTGCAGTTGTGGTCTGATCAGATTCATGTCATGACCTGTTTGTTGCCCAGCTGACCTGGTATGGACAGGACCTGTGCAGTGTTGACAATTTACAGTCCATTTGTGATTAGTCAAACAGTTCTCCTCTAAACAGAGGATGAGAGGAACAGTAGCAGTTTTCTGTGTAATCCAGTTCCCCTGAGCAGAGCAGTTGGTTTGGACTGGGTCTGTCATCCTAAATGACCAACGATAAATCGAACAGTTCCTCTCTGTGTCTTGTCTTACAGCAGCATTCTTATGCTCTTCCACTGAGCCAAAAGGTTGAGCGTGGTTTGAGGCTTGACCCAACCATGAAGGATTCTTCATCAAACAGAAGCACTGCAATGGGTACACATTTCAGGGGAGTGTCTCTACTAGAACTAGATCATTTGAAAGAGTTCCTCTGAGCTTGACAATGGATCCTGGTTAGGTAGGCCTTACGGCTTACTGTGACACTTGGAGTAGGAGGTATCCTGATGGTCACTCAGCTCAAGAGGCATCAGGAGAGCGGCATCAAGCTACAGCTCTGTTGAGCCAGGCAGTCGTGTTAGATCAGGTAGGCCTTCTTGTGAAGGTGTGAAGGCTATCAAAAAGGTACAGTAGAAATCTGTGGCAGGCCAGAGTCATGTTGGATCAGGCAGACCTTCGTGTGAAGGCATGAAGGCTATCAAAAGGTGTTAGAACCTGCAGCAGGTCCGACAGCCGTGCGCTGTTGTCTGCTCAGAAAAGTCGGACCTGCTTCTTCAATTCATTTTTCTTCCACTGAGGCAGACAGTCGAAGGCAGACATGGACATCCCAAACACTCTGTAGAACTCTTCTGGAGACATATGGCGCTGGTACAGAGAGAGAGAGAGAGGAGAATGAACGATTACAACTTCCCTAGTAATGGCTGTCCACCATGTCTTTACTCTTTAGTAATGAATGTCCACTGGATGTCTAGTAATGAGCGTTCACAGCTGTGTCCATCCTTACCACGACATATTAAATCCTACACGGGTTGTGTATATAATATAACCACGCCCTGCTTCTGTGGCCAATGTGGCCAGTGCCTCTCGGCCTCTCACCTACAACAACTGTTACTCTATGGACTTGACCGTGATGGAGGCCCGCCGTCTGAAGCGAACTTGAGCCACGACGTGAGACACCACCGAGCGAGCTAAAGCGAGCGAGTTGCCACGTCGAACGTTGCGAAGTTCCCTTAGCCGACTCAGGGCCTTTTCGAGTTGCGACGCGATAGGCAGAGAACAGTAAATAATGTTCTGGCGAGAGCCTTTGCCCCAACTGCCACTCAAAGTGGCTACTGGCCAATCACAGCGCGTCCTTGCACAGCCCATGTAGGCTTTCGAAGGACGCGTCCTTGACTCCTTACCTCCAGCCTGGCTCTGTCAACATCACTAGGGAGACGCTGTTGTCCTCTGACATGGACCACCAGGGACTCATATGGGTAGATCTGGACAAAGAAAAGAGAGACACCTTATTGTTCATAACACTATCATAGAGTTCCTTCACATCGGGAGGAAGGAAGAGAGAGAGAGAGACAGACAGACAGAGATAGGGGTACGATGATATGGAGACAAATCAATGCTTGTAAAGCAGCTAGAGTGCTTTGTAGTTAAGGTGAGTTTATGAATGAGTAAGCAAGCGCGTGTGCGTGCGCGTAGGCGCCCCTGTGTGTGTGCAGGGCTGAGTGGGGGGCCGATTAACCCATTCTGGGCAGGAATTGGTGTTAGCATTACGTTATGCTTTAGCTATTGAAAAATAGCAGATCTACAAGCTCATAGCGCGCCACCGAGTGGCGCGCTACGAGCTTGTAGGTCTGCCATTTTTGAAAAATCGAAGAGCGACTGACATTTGTGTGCCGTCATACCGTTTACTCCCACGGCAGGCCAAATGGCCGAATGTGGTGGTTCAATTATGCACGCGGGGCGGGTGATAGTACTGTCAGTCAGTCAGAAGACTGTACTTTATGAATGTCATTTTGATTGTGCTTTCCATTATCCCTTCTCACAGAGGCACGGCCCTTTATCAGCGCTGACCGGCTCTGTGACAGTTCAGTACATTCGACAGAAGGCCTGCAACTATTTTCCTAGCAATTTCTCTATAGATTACTTTTTCGATTAATGAAATGACAGAGAAGCGCTTAGAAGTATATGTATGTGTATGTGTGTGTGTGTGTGTGTGTGTGTGTGTGTGTGTGTGTGTGTGTGTGTGTGTGTGTATACTATGTTAAAGAGTTCATATATTATGCTATTTTATTAACTTTTCGGTGTGAGGGTAGCTGTCAAGCAGCCAAGTTACAAATAAATAGCAGCAACTGCTTCATGCTTTTTGCCCAATTCTGCCTTACATGTAAACATGGAGAAATAAACCAACCATAAAGTAAAGTAAAGGTACAGATATTAATATTATATACAGATTTTTACTTGCTCACATCATATATTTAGATATCATATTCATTTTATCAGACACGCACCCTTCCTATTCAATCCCTTCCAACATCAAGCATCCGATCCTTAAAGTGAAATATCACTTTAAATGAATGAATGACTACTAATGTAGCTTTCAAGTAGTTCAGCTGTTCTTTCCACCATGTCGGGGTGCAAAATCTACATTGTTACATTTCAGTGGTACCGTATATCAACATAACAGATCCATTATAACAAAGAAGGAATTCTTCTCCTGCCATGATTCATTCATCCTCAATAGCGTCCTGGGCTGAATGACGCCATAACTCTGAACAGATTAGATCATAATTGGAGTGTGTGCCACTGAGCCCTTATCAGACAGATGCTCTAAAACATAAAGAGAAAGTCACCTTGCCAGCCTGCCTCCACTATTCTTCTCACAAATACTGTACACTTCCGTGCCAAGGACCATGTGCATGCACAGAACACACTGAAATATCTCCCTATTTTCTCATATCCAACTCAAAGCGCGTCCTGTGCACTATAAAGGACAGGCACAGAAATGATCCTTTCAAACATCAAAATGCATGAATGCAGTATGAAGCCTAAGTTACCATAATGAAAATACTATTACTACAGTATGTCCATTGTTGTGTCCTATTGATTCCCAAACAGGCAGTCCCCAAATTACTGTGGAGGGTCCCAGTTCATTATGATTATTTTTGCCCTTTTTGTGTGCTGTGACTTACCTGCTCTTGACGTTGCAAGGAGAGATGTACTCCATTGACCAGTTGTATTGCAGTGGCATATTCTGTATTTTGTTATTTAATGTGGAATGAAATGACAACGTCTGCTAATTCTGATGTCTTCACTGAGCATAAAATAGATTAATCGATGAACTGGTTGTGCAGCTATTTGGCAGAATAACTTACCTTGTACTCTGAAAAGAAAAAAGGAGAAGAGAAAAGAAGAGAAGAATTATATTGTGTGCTTTTATGGTCAAAGACATGTTTTACGTTGAAAATATTAAAATGTTGATGTTTTCTGGTGAACACTGACCTCTGATCTGCCAGTTAACAGCGTTATTACTGTCGTACTGGTAAAAGTCTCCGCCAGCACTCCCAGGCTGCAGCAAAACCACACGGAAAATAGATCAAATTTAACACAATACTGCCTCACGTGGAGAAAAGGAGGCACTGGAGCAACTCAGACAGTTTAAGCCATTATTTTATTATCAGGGTGCAAGTAAAAAAGTAAAAATGTTTTAAAAGAGTAAAAAAGCAGAGATAGGAGGTTTTTGACCACTAATCTAATAATAATAATCTAATATTCCGTCTGACTTCATTCATTCTAATCAATGATGGGAAAAAACAATTGTCTCCACAGTTGGGAGTTAGGTGGTTTGAGGTTTGGTTTGAGGATCCAATGGAGTTAGGAGGGTCAGAAGCGCTTTTTAATACTTTTCATTGGTTCAATATTTGTAAAACCCACACACAGACTAAAAGGGTGTTCATGGCACTGATTTATTAAAAAGTTAATGAAAAAATGGAGTTAGCTGGTTTCTGCCCCACACATCGACGATATGCAGATACACATGCAATTGTCATTTTCAGATTTATTTGACAAAATGTAACATTATTTCTTTCTTTCTCGCTCTCTCTCTGCAGATTTTTATATAGCTCTCTACTCCCCCTAGTGGACATAATATCTACATTGTGAAATATACAGATCAAGCAAACCTCAGCAAAAAGAAAAGGACAATATCAATGGCACCTAACTGTACACACGCAAAGCTACAAAAACATATACAGTACATACAGTGTGTTACTGTCTTCCTCTCTTATAATAAACATACTACACATATAACACACACAGACGCAAGCAAATAAACGCATGCACGCACGCGCACGCACACGCACGCACGCACACGCACACACACACACACACACACACACACACACACACACACACACACACACACACACACACACTTCACCAACCCGATTCAGTCCGCTTTTCCCGTAGCCTGGCAACGAGGCAGATTTGGAGATGTAGGAGTCTGTGGAAAGAAACACAAACATGAACACATACCCACACAACTATGTGGCCTAGAACATCAACAAGTTGTTCTCTTCACAGGGAACAAAGCATGTCTCTAGTGTTCTGTGGTGTGTGTGTGTGTGTGTGTGTGTGTGTGTGTGTGTGTGTCTCTCCTCACTCTACCGACTAAATAATGCTGAAGAGAGAAGACGTGCGATTCTACAACTAGAGCAGCAGAGGGCGACAGAGGTATATTAATTAAACAACCCAGTCTACCCTCTCCCCTTTCCCCAAGAGGACCACAACGGAAACAAGCCTAATGGCTTTCTTGTGACTCTATCCTTTTGAATGTATTTTCAATAAAGTAATCAATCAATCAATCAATCAATCAATCAATCTCTTCTCTTGCCCCCTCTCTGCTCCTCCATTCCAACCCTCTCTCCTACATCTAGCACACTTCCTTTTGTTCCTAGCCGTCTTCTCGCTGTCGCTCATTCTTTCATCCTCTCATCCACACACACACACACACACACACACACACACACACACACACACACACACACACACACACACACACACACACACACACACACACACACACACAAAATCAATTACACAGTGATGTCAAAGCCAGAATGTGTGTGTGTGTGTGTGTGTGTGTGTGTGTGTGTGTGTGTGTGTGTGTGCGTGTGTGTGTGTGTGTGTGTGTGCGTGCGTCGGTTCCTAGTTCCTACCATGCATTATGTGAGCTTCTGCACTAAGCTGCATTATTCACCTGCCAGGCCCTCTCATTACAGAGTGGAGACGTGGCCACCTATAGATTTCATATTCAGGACCCCACAATTATTTATATTTTGCCACGGATGCGAAATACTAAATACTGAGGGTCTGTGTTCTGCGTTTACAGAATAGAGTGTGTGAGTGTGTGTGTGTGTGTGTGTGTGTGTGTGTGTGTGTGTGTGTGTGTGTGTGCGCGCGTGTGTGTGCCGTGTGCGTGCACGTGTGCGCGAGCGTGCGCTTTGAAAGCGATCTCTAAAGCCTGCAAACAAAAGAGAGGGCAGGATGCAGGGATCAGAGAGAAGAGCATGGCTTATGATGTCATCCTTGTGATGATGACCTCAGAGATCACAACACTCACCACTGTCAGCACTGTGCACAGACCTGGAAGCTGGAGGGGGGGGTCCAGAGATAGAGGGAAGAGGAGAAAGAGAGAGAGGGGGGGGTCCAGAGATAGAGGGAAAAGGAGAAAGAGAGAGAGGGAAAAGGAGATAGAGGGAAAAGGAGAAAGAGAGAGAGGGGGGGGGTCCAGAGATAGAGAGAAATGTCCCCCCCCCGGTCCAGAGGGGGGGACACAGGCAGGGAAAGCGATACAGAAAGAGAGATGAAGAGAGAGAGAGAACAAGAGACAATAGAGACAGATGGAGGGAGAGCGGGAAGAGTGGTGGGGAGAGAAAGAGGAAGAGGAGAGGCAAAAGAAACATTAACCTTTGAACAGCAGTTCCCCAACTTCCACAAACGGCGTGGGCGCACACACACGCAGGCAGGCAGAGGCATGCGCACACGCACACGCACGCACACACACACACACGTGTGCGTGCGTGCATGCGTGCGTGCATCCGTATGTGCGTAATGCATGAAGGTGCAGGGCATGGTGGGGTAGGTAACCATTCACACGTACAGAAAAGCGTGCAGCGTATTGTAGGTACAGGGTGGAATGAGACAGCCAGAGATGATGAAAACCGGGCCAGCTGTCAAGGGTCATCTATTAAACATGCAGCACCACTGGGAACAACAAACAGCCGCATAAACACAAACACAAGTCAAACCTTCCCCATAAGCATGCAGGGCACAGTAAAAAATATGTCCCGTGCTGTAGTTAAACGGAGTGAGAGGCTTGGTGTTTATTCTAGATGCACCTCTCCTGTGAATGTGCCATCAATAATCTGGGAGATGCGTCGCATCAGTGCTTCTTAAAGCCCGTTACGCAGTAGTGTTGCCGTCGCACATTTTGAGCTTGTGGATTGGTTACTTTAATGTTCTTCTGTTACAATTGTAATCCAGATTTTCTTAACCCATTCAGGACGGGAACCCCTTTGTGTGTTTTAATGCTTTAGCTATTGAAAAATAGAAGATACAAGCTCATAGCGCGGCGCCGCGCTACGAGCTTGTATATCTGCTATCCATTTGTACACTCTCAGAGTTACAGACCCATAAGGGTCCATTTGGTTCCAAACTATCATTTAGCTGGGGACCCCCCTGGAACTCAGCAATGTCAGAATTAGCTCGGCCAGTCGTCTTTTCCTTTTATAAGAATCCTCATCTAATTTCGAGTTAATTGCACAGGCTTTCTGCTTCTGCAGTTTCTCTTCCACCGAGTCACCCGGCCTTTCTAGTGTGTCTCGAGTGCGTTCTCAGGTGCGTTCTCTCACACCTGCATCCTCTGTGTCTTATCAGGCATCAACGCCGCCAACGAGGCGCGCCGACACGCGCCGCCGGCTGTGAAGGGATATGGAGACCAGCCGTCTCCAACTACGCGTCCGATGGCAGAGATGATGAGTGCAGGCCTTAAAAGAGCATTAGAAACTCCCATGCATGCTCACCGTGAAGCCAGCTGCACTCTATCACAGTAATCACACGGTGCAGAGCTTCGGCCTCTTCTCCCTTCCTTTCACTTATTACTTAATATTCTACTTCTCCTCCTCTCCCTTCCTCTGCTCTCACCCTGATTTACCTCTCCACCTCGGAGTCATACATCTTCTCTGACCTGTTCCAAATTGCTTTAGCCTCCCTCCCTCCCTTCCTCTCTCTCTCTCTCTCTCTCTCTCTCTCTCTCTCTCTCTCTCTCCAACACGCTCCATCTCTCTAAATATTTTCTCTCCTTACCATTTATTTCAATTCTCTCTGTGCCTCCCTCTGTCTCTGCTGTTCTAATATGCACTGTTGTATTGCCACTGTCTCCACCCAAGACTTTTACTTTCTTCTTTCTTTCTTTCTTTCTTTCTTTCTTACGTACTTTCTTTTCTACTGTATAGCCTCGATATTACAGTTACAACAAAAAAAAACTTGGCACAATTTGCACAACCTTCACTTCATGTACCTAATCGCTCGACACAATTTGAACTACATCACACTCCCTTATCTGCATTAGACTCTTGTTTTCCTTCTTTACACTCTGATGTCAGTTACACATCACCTTGTTGTCCAAACACTACACACAATGTTCAGTTGTTGCACACACTTCTCACGTAAAATCTCAAAGCATCAACCTACAACACACACCTATTCAAATCACTAAACCTTCAGGTCTGGTGAGCAATGTGTTGGTACCACCTGACCACATAGATGACCCACAGTGAATCGACTACATTGTCATCTGAGACAAATGAGCTTCCACCGGGCTGCTCAAGTGCGTGAGTGGTTCCAGGACCAACCACATTTTTCCGTTCTATACCTTCCACCTTATTCTCCTTTCCTGAATCCTATTGAGGAGTTATATAGCGGAATATTCGCTTCAGCGATTCACTATGGGAGCGCTCCCTCTGAGCGCGAGACACAGAATAATTATTAATAAACTCACATTCTACTAGTCGAATGGGCCTTTGCGACATGCCGTATTCCGTCACCTCCCCGGGTATAACCGGCGAAATACGCGCATGCGCACTAATTCGATTTTCTTCTGCTCGTGAGACACAAGCTTTCATATCACTGAGATCCTTTTTCCGATATTGGTTAAATAAAACAATTAATCTCAATAAGGACGGGTCTGCAATTCGACCTGTACCGCGAGGTTCCTTTATCGGTGATCTCACCTCGGTGATATAAGCTCACGAATTTAAGACTTCTATCGCTAAGTAAGTACTCGCTGTGTAAGCTAAAACTGCTTAGCCTGTTAGCTGCTGTATAAGCCTTTGTTAGCTAGTTAGCCCCGCTGTGAAAGCATAGCTTCTAGCCTGTTAGCTGCTGTACAAGCATAGCCTTTGTTAGCTAGTTAGCCCCGCTGTGAAAGCGATAGCTTCTAGCTTGTTAGCTGCTGTATAAGCCTAGCCTTTGTTAACTAGTTAGCCCCGCTGCATAAGCGATAGCTTCTAGCCTTTTTGTTCGGGTTGCTGTATAAGCCATACTGTAACCACAGCAGCATGTCTGAACGGAGTTGTTCTAGAGCTTCAGCCCGCCGCTATCAAGGCGACAAGTACCCGATGCAACAAAAGACATGTAAGAACCGCTCTTGCGGCAACTCCATGTCCGGATGGGACCAGCACAACTTGTGCGCCTACTGTCTGGGCCTCGACCACGCAGAAGAGGCCCTAGATTTTCCGGATAAATGTCTTAAGTGCGCGAACATGGACAAACGCAACCTTTGGCGCCGTTTGACCCGTGTACGGAAGTTATACGAGTCCCCCGAGCGCGACAACGACGAAAACTATGATGACTTCGAGGAACGTCTGCTCGAAGACTCACAAGATGGATGCCGTGCAGGCCCCGCCACGGTAAATAACACACGGCCTAGCCATAGTCCCTCGTGTGTACCAATGAGCTCAGGGATCCCCTTACCCTCTGCTGACTATAATAATAATGACCAGAAAGATGTTTTCATCAGGCAAGGCGCCAGGCCCCGCTCCACTGCGTCGGCCACGGTAAGTAGGCCTCCACCAGACGAAGTAGCCTCCACGTCTAGACCCTCTGAGTCCCAGGGGGCCCCAGTAGCGATGGCCAAGACCCCCCCAGTCTTTGACATGGACAAGGACTTCCCGCCCTTGACCCACGGCCCACGTACCGACCATGAATGGGACGGAGACGGGGACGAAGGCGACGACATGGAGACCGGCCTTCCCTCCTACCAACACTATAGAGTGCTGGACCAGGTCCACGACTCCGACTACGACGACGACGACGTCATTGTTGAGGAGGAATATGTTGATGTGGACGGAGAGCAGCGGGCCGAGGACCCTCCGGCCGTCGACGCCCAAGCAGCTGCTATGGCGGCCGAACAGGCAGCCCCTGCTGGACAGGAAGTGGCGCCCGTGCAGGGCGCCATCGCACCACCAGAGGCCAATCCACCTACAGCCGAGCTGCGTAAGCGAGAGACCGAGCTGCTGGATCTATACAGAACAGCAGCGGTCAGGTGCGGGCGAGACTGGCCCAAAGAGGACCCTGGCCTGCCGCCAGAGGACGGCTGGCAATGCCGCAGAGTCGTGCGGACCGAGCCTCCACCTAAAGACTCGCTGCCGCTCGCCGGAGGTTTTAAAAGTGTACTGACCCACACCTGGGCCGAACCTGCCTCTGACGCCAAGAAACAGCGCCGTCGGGGGCTGGCCCTAGACACCGAGCTCGCCAACGAGGTGGGCTTGCTAGGACTCCCAAAAATAGACAGGGCCACCGCAGGGTACCTGGTGAACCCTCACAGCCCTCACTACTTCCCCATGGATAGGGACCCGGTTTTCCCTGACAAGAAAGACAAGGACGCCTCGCTAACGCTCAACCGCCTCTACGACAACATGGTGACCATTGCCAAGTCAGCCAACGCAGGGGCCCTACTGCAGGGCTCCCTATCGATGCTCTTGGCCGAGGCGGGTGCAGCTCCCACTCCGGACCAACTGGCCGAGGCCCAACGCCTCGTCGATGAGATCATAGAGCTCACGCTGACCGTCACGGAGGCTGCTGGACGAGGCATGGCCAACGCAGTCCAACAAGAAAGAGTGAGATGGCTGGACGTGTTTCCAATTCCAAACCCAGGTGACGTCCGCTCTGTAATGCTTAGAGGGTCCATTACCCATGAGGGCCTGTTCCACGACGCTCTAAACAAGCTCATCGCCTCCGGAGAGGAGCAGAAACGGCAAGCCGAAGCGGGGAGCCACCTCCCCCGCCCGGGTAGACCTGCTCAGTCAGCCCCGCCTCCTCCTGCTCGCCAGCCTGCCGAGAGGCACAGCCGTCAGGCCTGGAGAGTCCGCAATGAGCGTCCGTCCTCCCGCCCCCCCCCCTTCACGGGGAGAGGGGAGGGGTCACGTGCATTCAACCAGACCCGTGGAAGACAGCGAACGCCTCGTGGAGACGACCGCCGCCGCCAGAACTCCCCATCACGCAGAGGCGGATTCAGGGGACGTGGACGCGGGCGTGGCCGCAATAAATAGCAGGCCTGGCCCTGCCTCGGGGGGCCGCAGAGGACCAGCCCCCCAGCACCCCTGGTTCTGGGTTTGAATCCGTCGGGAGTGGTCTCGGACCTCGCCGGCGGACCACCTCCAAAGAGGTTAAAATTGTGCTCACACCGGGTCGCAGTAGACGACGTTGGTGTTCAGAGTGTACACAATTTCCACACTGTGAAATATTCTGTAAATGTACAAGAATGTCATATTGCAAAATGTTCTGTGGATGTTTTTTCTGTAATAAAATATTGCAAAATAAAAAACAAACAAAAAACCCAAATACAAACCCGAACCCAGAGGGTCATGAACCCACCTTCAAGAGAGCCACTGCGGCTCTCGGGAAGTGTGGGGGGACGTGTCAACAAAGTGACAGGTCACAGCCTCAGACCTGTCACTTGCTGGCACCGTCACGGCCAAATTTTCCAGGATTGGTCGCCCCCGCCACCAGAGGGCGCCATTGCACCATCAATGAGCGCCAGGCCGGTGGCGGAGAATTCTGTGTCATCTCACAAGGTGAGTCAGGCCGCTGCCAGCCCCTGTCCAACAGGGGGCAGCATAGTACCACAGAAAAATTCTCCAGTAGTTATAGAGAATCCACTAGCTCTACATTTAGAACAGTGGAAACAGATTGGTGCATCTCCGTGGGTGCTGCGCACCATCGCCCGCGGATACAAGCTACAGTTTGCAATGAGACCACCCGTGTTCGAGAAGATTGTTATGTCACACGCGAGTGGTCAGGCGGCGGATGTACTACGATCGGAGATAGTCTCTTTGGTAAACAAGAGAGCCATCAGGGAGATTCCCACGAACGAGAGCAAGATGGGTTTTTATTCAAGATACTTTCTCGTACCAAAAAAGGGGGGGGGGCTAAGGCCTATCCTAGACCTCCGTGCTCTCAATCGACACATGAAAACTTTCCGCTTCAAGATGCTGACAGCGGACTCGCTAGTGCGTTCTCTGCGCCAGGGCGACTGGTACACCAGCGTGGATTTAAAAGACGCCTATTTTCACATCCCTATCTATCCACCGCACAGGAAGTTTCTGCGCTTCGGTTTCGAGGGGAAGCTATACGAGTACATGGTGCTGCCGTTCGGGATGTCCCTCTCTCCCAGGGTTTTCGTGAAATGCACACAAGCCGCCATCGCTCCACTGAGACGGCGGGGGGTCCGCATCGCAACCTACATAGACGATTGGCTGATCTGCGCGAGCTCACCACCGGAGACGCTGTCCCACACTCAACTAGTGGTGAGTCTCCTATCTTCTCTGGGTTTCAGCATAAATCACGTGAAAAGCATTTTAGTGCCTGCACGGATAATAGACTATATAGGCATAACACTGAACTCTCTCTCTTTCACGGCCAGGCTGAGTCAAGAGAGAGTCAAGTCATTCCGTGCATGTTTGACTCTTTTCAGAATAGGTCACAAGGTTGCGTTTGGAACTTGTCTGAGGATGGCGGGCCTCATGGCCTCGGCCATCTCCCTGGTACGCCTAGGCAGGTTATATATGAGACCGTTTCAGGCATGGCTGAGATCTCTGCGGATCCCCAGCAGTCAGCGACACAGACGGGTCCTAGTGACAGCGGAATGTGTGCTGGCTCTGAAATGGTGGAATGGTCAAAATGTCCTAACAGAGGGCGTCCCCATGGGGATAGTCCTCTCCAGAAAGGTGGTCACTACGGACGCGAGTCTATCGGGGTGGGGTGCCACCCTCGATGGGAGGACGGCCAGGGGGACATGGGACGCCGGCCTCCGAACCGCCCACATAAACTATTTGGAGTTAATGGCGGTTCTACTAGCTCTACACCGTTTCAAGCGGTTTCTACGTGGTTGCCACGTGCTGATACGCACGGACAACACTACGACGATGTACTACATCAACAAACAGGGCGGACTCAGGTCACGCCAGCTGCACATGCTAGCACGCCAGCTGATTTTGTGGTGCGACGAGCACCTCCTCTCGATCAGGGCATGTCACGTCCCAGGTCTCCTGAATGCAGGGGCCGACCTGTTATCCAGGGGTCCGCTCAGGTATGCGAACTGGTCTCTACATCCCGCGGTAGCGGCACAGGTTTGGGACAGGTTCGGGACTCCCGAGGTGGACTTGTTCGCCTCAACAGAGGACACGAAATGTCCCCTGTTCTTCTCTATCGGGGGGGAGGCACCTCTGGGCTTGGATGCTCTAGCTCACGGGTGGCCTCGGTCTCTGCTATATGCGTTCCCCCCACTGTCCCTGATCCTTCCCACGCTAAACAGGGTGAGGACTCGGGGCCTGACCTTGATCCTGATCGCTCCGTCATGGGGGTCGTGGAGGTCGGAGATAACTCCGCTCCTGTACGACCGCCCTTGGCAGCTCCCGCTGCGGGCGGACCTGCTCACTCAAGTGAGACACGAAATATTCCATCCCCAACCGCACGCGCTGGACCTGTGGGCCTGGCCCGTGAGAGGTTGAATCTGCAGGATGAGGGCCTACCTCCTAACGTCATAGCG
This sequence comes from Protomyctophum bolini, assembly GCF_963924005.1. Classification (NCBI taxonomy): domain Eukaryota; kingdom Metazoa; phylum Chordata; class Actinopteri; order Myctophiformes; family Myctophidae; genus Protomyctophum; species Protomyctophum bolini. The sequence continues at coordinate 11,927,755 of NC_137874.1, read as the reverse complement.
ACTATTCAGGGAGCTAGGGCCCAGTCGACCAGAAAACAGTACGATGTAGCCTGGCGGGTCTTCGAACGGTGGTGTTTGAAGAGGCCTGGGCAAGTAGTCCCGTACCTGGCCTCGGTGAAGGAAGTTCTGACCTTCCTTCAGGAGTTCTTGGACGACGGAAAATCCTTCTCCACGGTGAAGGTCAATCTGGCAGCCATTTCGTCCTGTCACATAGGTATTGAGGGGAAGACCTTGGGTGGATACCCCCTAGTACGTCGCTTCATGAAGGGCGCGAACAGGGCACGTCCGGTCTCTCGGTCTATGGCTCCGCCATGGGACATATCTCTGGTTCTGGACGCTCTTATGGGGGCGCCGTTTGAACCTCTGGAGTTGGTGGAGCTAAAGTTCCTATCGCTCAAGACCGCTCTGTTGATCGCGCTGACGACCGCTAAGCGGGTTAGTGACATGCATGCCTTATCTGTAAGTGCGGACTGCATGTTCTTCAGTGTAGATGGACTTAGGGTGACGGTGAAACCGAACCCAGCCTTTGTGCCTAAGAATTTTCTCGCTCGGAGTGTTCCTGTTGATCTGGGGTCGTTCCATCCACCTCCTCATGCGGGGGAGGAGGATAGGAAGTTACACTCTTTATGCCCAGTGAGGGCGTTACGGATATACATGCAGAAAACAGCTCCCTTGAGGCAGGGTAGCCAGCTGTTTGTGGCATGGGGCGCTGGGGCGATAGGTAAACCTGTCACGAAGGTGCGGCTTTCCCGGTGGATTGTGGAAGCCATTCAACTGGCCTATGCTAGTACGGGTACACCCCCGCCGGATGGCCTGAGGGCACACTCCACGAGGGGTGTGGCGGCATCCTGGGCGTTGTTCAAGGGTGTCTCGATACAGGACGTCTGTACGGCGGCGAGCTGGTCGTCCCCGTCGACGTTTGCGAGGTTTTATAACCTGGACGTAGCAGAGCCGGCTCTGGCTCATGCTGTCCTTGGTGTCGCGTCTGCACGCGGCGGTTCGCATAGGTAGGCCCTGGTTCAGGTAACTTAGGTTAGCCCAGAGCCTGGGGCATAGGTTTAGGCCCTGGAGCCATGAGGTGGTCCAAGACCATCAGCCCAGTTAGCCCTGAGGTGCTCTAGACGGCCTTTGGGCTGTCTGCGCCTCACTAGGTAGGGACATGGCCAGCGGGTCGGTGACCCGGGTGGCCTTCGTCTGCCTGTCTTCCCGAATCCTGGTTGTGGTCACTGTGTCAGGGACGCAGGTGGCCACGGAGGTATACCTGTCGGATGGGTGTGTCACGTCAGTGATGTGGTGAAGGGAGTTTATGAAGTCTCCCATAGTGAATCGCTGAAGCGAATATTCCGCTATATAACTGGAGGTTACGCAGTAACCGTGGTTATATTAGGGATATGAGTGAAGCGATTCACCAAGATACCCTTCTAGCTTGTTACGGCAGAAGGAAAATGTTCACCGAATTAGTGCGCATGCGCGTATTTCGCCGGTTATACCCGGGGAGGTGACGGAATACGGCATGTCGCAAAGGCCCATTCGACTAGTAGAATGTGAGTTTATTAATAATTATTCTGTGTCTCGCGCTCAGAGGGAGCGCTCCCATAGTGAATCGCTTCACTCATATCCCTAATATAACCACGGTTACTGCGTAACCTCCAGTTATTTTCTGGTTTTCTGGTTTGAGCAGGCTGGTTTACAGTAATAAATAAATAAATAAATAAAGAATTCAGCTGCATATTTGTGTGCTGTTTTAAGTTTGACTCGAAAAAGTCAAACACGGAGTCATTTTTCAAAAGGACAAATGGCTCATTCTCCAGCGTCATTGTCATTCATGTGTGTTCCATTTCTATGATTGTGTTTTCAATTTTTCACTTCATTGTGCTGTAAATGCTTGGTAGTTGTGTGTACTCAATGAATGGTATGTGTGTGCAATTTGAGAATATGGCTGTGTGTACCAAATGAAAACACGAGTTCCATTTAATACAGTTCCATGTAATACACACACACACACACACACACACACACACACACACACACACACACACACACAGCCTTACAGCCGTTCACGGTGTTGTATCCCTGGCCTTGCAGCGCCTCCTTGCTGCTGCCGCGAGAGGTGCGCCCGCCTCCCCACTGGTCGTTGTCGTAGCAACCCGATTTTGCCTTCATCTCCTCCTTCAGAATCATCCTCCCAATCCCCTGGATGGACAGATGGAGATAGAGAAAGTAGAAGATATGCATGTATAATGGAATTATAGAAGTAAGGAAAGCACTGCACGGTTGGAGGAACAAATGGACAAAGACAGAAACATTATCCTAAACAATGGAAAAAGGAAACTGAATATAAGTTGACGACAGGTTACAGTAAGTAGGAGAAGATACTACGTGTGCGAATGAAGCCACTAAGGGAGGCTGCCGGCTGGCTGTGTCTAGTGTGGTGTTATGGACTACACCTCAATCTGACCAAATGGAAGCAGTAACGCTTCACTGATCAGTCACCAATTAAAAGCATCTGTGTCATTTTAGATTTTATATATTAAATAGAAACATTAGTTTTTTCAAAACACTCAGGATTTAGAACAGTGGTTTTGAACAGTGGTTCCCAAAGTGGAGTCCGGGGACCCCTAGGGGTCCTTGAGGGAGTTCCAGGGGGTCCCCAGCTAAATGATAGTTTGGAACCAAATGAGCCCTTATGGACCCCAGCGTGTCACTTTGTGCAGCGCTGCGTGCAAGCTTGTACATCTGCTATTTCTGGAGGACAGCTCCAGACTAAATAACATAGAGGCTCATTTTCCTACTTATATTGATCCCAAATGACTTGCCATGGGGTCTCGAGCCTACAGTATATGTTATTTAGTTGTCATTTAACACAAATCTTTTCTTCTGGGGGTCTCCCTGGCACAAAACATTTCAGATGGGGGGGGGTCCAGGATCCACTCAATTTTTTTGTTTGTTTTTTCTTTAATGTATTTCTATGTTCCAACTTTAATGTCAAATGTGAGTGACTGAACAATACAAAACTACCTCCCTGACAAATTATCGCCCAAGACAGTTTGTTTATTTTTGGACGGCAAAAAGAGACGATGCTAAGATGACCCAATGTTATTCTCCATATAAAGACATCACTTCCGTGACCCAGGGGATGAGCACGTGAGGTCAGGACTTCAGTGGTCTGTAGGGGTCGGCTGCAGCTGAGTGGGTAGAGAAGCCGTCAGGGAATAATTGGAAGGTCACCAGCTCGACCCTCAGTGAAAGTGCCTGAGCAAGACACCTACTGTAGCCTTACTGTAGACACTTACTGTAGCCTTCTACTGTAGCCTTACTGTAACACCTACTGTAGCCTCGGGGGGGAATTAAAAGATTTCAGTGCACTGTGCCTACACATGTCGCGACCGCAGGTCGCGACATGTGTAGGCACAATGCAAGGAATAAATGCATTCGCCATGTATCCGAAGGAAGTCTGATCCAATCACTTTTAGATTTCTCCAGTTTAATCCTGAGTTTAAGTTTTTTAGTGTTCAAGATCTAATTTTAGGCATGTTTAAGCCTCGAGGAAAATCCGTGTTGAGGTTCTTAATCCACTGTTTTTCATTAAAACGTCTTTGTCCTACTGTCCAGTTAGGATTGTGTTGAAGTCCAGCGCATTTTAGAGCTCCAATGCCGTGCGCCATAAAATGTTGCACCAATCTTGTGGTTGTCTTTTTGGCATTGTTAATATTGTATCTGTGTCGTCCCAGCCTAGTACCTATTGTTTTACCTGTCTCTCCGACATATTGTAAACCACATTTTTCACATGTGATTAAATAAATGCAGTTGCTGGTTCTGGCTGTTATTTGTTGTTTAATCTCCAAGACGCGTTTTGTGGTTCTATTTTTTACTAATTGTTTGGGTTTGAAGTATTCTGGTCCCTGGCGTGCTGGTGTGTTGATTTCTTTTAGCTTGCTGTGTACTAGATAATCTTTAAGGTTTTTATTTTTTCTGTAGGCCGATATAATTTTATAATCTTTTAGAAGATCGTCTGTTCGGTTCTCAAAATTCCTTTTTATTCTGTTGTTGGCTAGTGTGCTCTGTGTTGAATAACTGGTTATCAGGGCCAATTTGGGGCCTGTATCTCGCACTTTTATTTCTAAGAAGGTTTTTTGGGCTTTCCGGAGGAAGGTCCTAGTGTATCCTCTTAGTCTGAGGGCATTAAATAGAGTTTTACAAGCTATTTTGAAATCACTTCTTTGCGTGCAAATCCTATGGAATCTTAGTAGTTGTGATTTGACTATTCCTGTGTAGGAGTGTGTCGGGTGGAATGACGTTTTGTGTAATAGGGCGTGAGTGTCTGTTTCTTTAAAGAATACTTTTAAGTCTAGTTTCCCATTTGTGTTAAAGTTTGGGCCCTTGAAGATTGTTACATCAAGAAAGTCAATCCTTTCTGTGTGTGTCACATATTTTATCGTTATGGATCTATGATGGCTATTTAAAACATCAATAAATTCCTGGAATTCTTCTTGGCTATGTTCCCATATTCCAAATATATCATCTAGAAATCTATAGTAATGTGTCGGTTTAAGTCTGCATTTTTCTAGTGCGGTCTGTTCCCATATGCTCATGTAAATGTTTGCATAAGATGGTGCAAATCTCTTTCCCATGGCCGTGCCTTTGATTTGTAAATAGAATTTGTTGTTAAAGGAAAAATCATTCTGGGTTAGATTTAAGTCTAGTAATTGGAGTATTTCCTCCTCTGGTCGACTTGTGTCTGGGTATTTACTAAAGACTTCCCTGACTGCTTGGAGTCCTGATTCTGTTTCAATGTTTGTGTAGAGGCTGTCTATATCTATTGAAAATAGAAGGGCCTCCTTTCCTACTTTAATAGCTTTAATTTTGTCCACAAAATCGTAAGTGTCTTTTATAAAACTGGGGTGTTTTATCGACAGTGGGTTCAGGAAATATTCAATAAACTCTGCTGTCTGATACGTCTCGCTGCCACAGTCCGACACAATTGGTCTCCCGGGTGGAATTTCATATGGTATTGTCCATGAATCCGGGCTTTTGTGTATTTTTGGTAAAAGATAAAATATCCTTGCCCGTGGGCTATCCTGTCCTATTAAGTATTGGTGTTGTTTGGCGTTTATGTGCCTTTTGTCCTTAAGACTGTTTATGATGGCTATGGCCTTCGTAGCTGTCTGCATGTAAATGGGTTGGTCTAATTGCCTATAATGGTCCTGATTGTTGAGCTGTCTCTCACCTTCTAAAAGGTATTGGTGTCGATCCATAATTACTATGCAGGAGCCTTTGTCTGCTGGTTTGATAATGATTTGTTTGTTGTTGATTAGTTCCCTAAGTGCCCTGGTTTGTTCTATTGTGAGATTATCTTTTTCCTTAATGTGTCCTGGTATGCGTGTTACCGTATTCATGTCCTTCTGCATCAGTCGTTTAAGACTGCTTGGGATTAAATTCTCAGACGGTTCCCAGCTTGATTTTGGTCGAAAAGGCAGTATCTCCGTTCCTTGGTCCATTCCAAAGTGTGTAGCTAGTTTCAATCTGCGGTGATACTGAGAAAGGTCTTTCTTTAACCTGTTGGTTTGTTGTTTATAGATATCCAGTGTCGGGACAAAGGAAAGTCCCTTTTCCAGCAGTTCGGTCTGGTGTTGATCTGGCTGGAAGTAATGGGACAGATTAATTATGTTTGACTTGCCCCCCCTCCTTTCTGGGTTTATGGGGTCTATAAGTTTAAACTAGTAAGCCAATTTACAAGCATTGCTTTGCCTGTCTCTGTTGTCCAATGTACGTTATCAGGAACCACTTTAAACTCCCTGTCATCCAATTTAGGGAGGTAATTATAGGTAACAATATTGCGATTTAGCTCTCTCATGTTATCCTTATCCTTTATTGAGAAATTAGTTGAGTAGTTGACTAAAGGGACATGGATACTTGCAGTTGGGAAGGCGTTCTGTGCTGCTGCGATGGCCTCTCTCAATGCCCTCTGCGCTTGTTTTGGAGCGTGGCCTCTCTCGTTTATCCCAACCGACAGGATGCAATAGGCTACAGTGGTGTTGCTCGGTATCCTCTCTAGTAGGGCCTTCGTATGTTGGAAGCCCATTCCTGGGTAGCAATCCACTTGCAGATCTGGTCGTGTCAGAGATGGAAGTTGGCTCATGTTTGAGTCTCCTATGATGAGGATGCTTTTCTTTGGGAATAGTCTCCAACGTTGGTTCTTCTTCCCGGTGTTGATGTGTTTGTAGACTTCCCCTGGGGTCCTTGGCTCGTCTATTTCTGGTTCATCTGTTTCCTTTTCTCGGTTCTCTCCTGGGTCTGTCCTGGTCCTCCTAGGGGCTGCTTCTGTGTCCTGGGTCCGGTCCTGTGTAGTCTTCTTCTTTGTTGGTTCCGTCCTGTTGTGGTCAGTCCTCTGGGGTTTTGGCGTGCCATTTGGATTGGCTCTCCTACTTCGTGTTTGCCTCTGCGGTGGGCTCTTCTGTGGTGGTAGGGTCAGGGAGGGGAACTCTACTTCCGATAGATCCGTTCTAGGGGGGACCTGTACTATGGTTGGTAGTATTGTCTTGGAAATAAGTATGGTGGGGAACATGGGGGGGGTCGAGGTCAGAGAGGGTGGGGAGAGAGGGGCAGTGGATACACAAGGGGGGGGGGGTTTTGGAGAACGATGGGGAGTGGACACAGGTATATCAGGATCAGAGGGAGGAGGAGGAGGGGGGGGTGGGGGTAAAGTGGGAATAGGCAGAGAGATAGTAGTAGATGGGGGGGGTTTGGGTAAAGTGGGAATAGGCAGGAAAAGTGGCATAGGAGTGGGAGAGAACCTTGTATTTCGCTAACCAATAACAGTGCAGAGGGGCGTCGTTCCAAATGTGGTGACGTCGGTGGTCTCCGCTGTGTTCTACCGGGGAGGTGAGGGGGAGAGGGAGGGGAGGCGGACTCATAGGTTGGTGAACCAATAGGGAGCCGGCGTTTATTCCCAGCGCCAGTTTGATCCGCCCCTCTATGCCAAGAAAAGCTGTGTTACTTTCAGGCTGCACTTACTGTAACCCCTAACAGACCTCCATGCTCTCCTCTGAGCCATAACACTCTGCTGGGTGAAGCAGTAAAAGTTATTTACACCTCCACCCCTCCTGAGAATACACAGTTTCCCTTCAAAAGGGAAAAACTGCCTGACATCGTACAATAAATGTAACAAAATCTCAGTCCGTCTGTACTTCACATATCTCGAGAACATTAGTATACCGTTAATAAAGCAAGGTTTTGACCAGTGACCCTCGCCTTAGAGGTGTTAATACTTACAGTAGTTACGCAGTACATAAAGGAAATAAATAGCCGTGCTGTGCTCTACTGTACGTGTGTTCAGTAGAAAGACAGGAGAGAGTGTGTTTATGTGATTCAGATGTACCAAGAGAGGATAATGACCTACATGAACCTCGCTTTGCATTCTGGGAAAAAAAACACCATTTAATTAGATAGCTCATTAAACATTAACAGACACACGCGCGCATGACCACAAACTATAGAGACACACACAAACGAATGCACGCTCGTGCACACACACACACACACACACACACACACACACACACACACACACAGTGAGATCTTCTGCGTTCTCCATTTGAAACTCAAGAGTATAAGAATTTAACCACGCGCGCACACACAGGGCATGAACATCCAAGCTCAGCCAACAGGGGGTGCAGCGGCCTCGAGAGATGCTTCAGCACCATGGACAGTTCAGGGCTTTAGGTGTGCTGTTGTTAGAAGGTATAATATAGCAATTTATTTTGCACTCTCTTACATTTGTACATTTGTACTCTCAAAATTACAAATGCATTTTTATTTGTAATTATCAATTTATTTACTTGTGAATTTCCTTTTTTGGGGGGAGGTTAAGTGGAGAGCAGTGTTAATTTTGATTAGCAAATTTAGATTGTCTTTTCAATAAATGTTAATTTAGCTTTAGTCATATTTTAGTCATCTGAAATGTTTTAGTTTTAGTCTAGTTTTAGGCGACTAAATATCATATGATTTTAGTCGATTTTTGGGGGACATGATGGCAATGTGTTTGTTGACTCAATTGTCAATATATTTACTCTTAGTTTTAATCATTGTTGCTTAGTTTTCATTTAGTTTTCGTCGACGAACAACCGGGGACTGTCTGTGAGGCAATAGAGCCCATGTGATACGGCACCCTAACCGCTCTGCAATCAGGATGCTCCATGCGGATCCATAAAGGAACACTGAGAATGTCACTGTGTGCATGTGATGAATCAGTGAGGCACTGCTATCACCTGGGAGGATTTGGTGACCTACATACTGGCTATAAAAGCTGGCAGCCTTTCCCCAGAAGGAGCTCACTGTCATCGGTGGTCGGAATGCTCTGCCATCCCTATTATGGATGGGCACGTTTTCCAGAATTCAGATCTACAAGCTCACGACTAGAGTGTGCATGCGTGCGTGCGTGCGTGTGTGTGTGTGTGTGTGTGTGTGCGTGCGTGTGTGTGTGTGTGTGTGTGTGTGTGTGTGTTCGTGTGTGTGTGTGTGTGTGTGTGTGTGGCATAAATTCAGATCTCCACAATGTAGTCCTGCATAAACATACATAAACAGGCATGGTTGGACACACACACACACACACACACACACACACACACACACACACAAGGTAGTGCAGGGATGATTGAAAAGAGGAGACAGGTGGAATATTTTCTTTCCATACTCTGTTTAGATTGTGGTTCCATCCATCTTCCTCTCCTCCAGACGAAAACCTCCTCGCCCTGGAGACTGGGGAGAGAGAGAGAGAGAGAGAGAGAGAGAGAGACACACACACACACACACACACACACACACACACACACACACACACACACACGTGCGCACGCTTAGACAATAATGTTCATATGACATGAAAGAATGAAGCTTTAATCAGTAAAGCATTTTGAATAAAGTTAATTGAAAAGGAGAGAGAGAGAGAGAGAGAGAGAAAGAGAGGCAGAGAGAGAAGGAAAGCAGCAAAGAGAGAGAGAGAGAGAAGTCAATAAATAACTATAGCCAAAAGGATGTTCTTGACGGTGTCTATATTTACAGCGGGTGACCCCAGGGTGATGTTGGTACAGTACATGCAGTGGGTACACAAGCACAGAGGTGTGTATGTACGTGTGCACAGAGGTGTGTATGTACGTGTGCACAGAGGTGTGTATGTACGTGTGCACAGAGGTGTGTATGTGCTGTATGCGTGCGCAGAGGTGTGTAGGTGCGCGTGCACGAAGGTGTGTAGGCGTGTTGCTGTCAAGGTGTATGTCGTCACTGTCGTCAAGAAACCCTGTATCTCCAAATGTTTAAACTTTTTTTTTAATTCCCCACCACCACTATACAAGAATGTCCAGCTAAGAAAGTAATGAGAATAGCAGACCTGCAAGCTCACAATGCATCACGACCGTGACGCATTGTGAGCTTGCAGATCGTCTCTTTTCACCATGTCTGAAGTATTTCGTGTCCTGAGAACTAAAGACATGTCAAAGGTTTCCACCTGTCACTGACGATGTACATGCTTGCAGGTGTTGTGAGCTCTGTGCACGTTCATGCCCCTGTGTGCAAGCACCTATAGGGTAGTACATGCAAGCATATATAGTGCCTGCAGACAGGTTCGGGTGAGAGCCTGTGTGTGTGTGTGTGTGTGTGTGTGTGTGTGTGTGTGTGTGTGTGTGTGTGTGTGTGTGTGTGTGTGTGTGTGTGTGTGTGTGTGTGTGTGTGTGTGTGCATTTGAGTGTGTGTTTGAGCCTTTTCACCCCATTTCTGCAACTGTACTGTATATGTGTGTATTGATGGAAGGGGGGGGCTTACCTTTAGGAGAACCAGTGTAGGGGAAGTAGTTTGAGTCTGGGTGGTAGATGTCATTACAGTTTGTAGAGGAGTTCACAAGATTTTCATTGGTTTTCTTGCCGACTGTTGGAGAGAGAGAGAGAGAGATGGAGAGAGAGAGATGGAGAGAGAGAGAGAGACACTGAGAACAGCATTTCAATTCATGCACTCAACTCATGCAATTTCACCATGACAGTAGGGCAGTTGAACTAAGCCAGAAATCTGTCAAAAATGGTCTATTTTCTTTTGGTGTAATCGTGATTTTATTGCCTCTATCAAACGATATAAAGCGAGAAAACAAACGTCAGTGCGAGGCAGATAACATTGGACATACACTGTAACGTTTGCTTCCTTATACCCTGCAGTCTTTGATTGCCTATGATAGAAATAAGTATCATTCTACAACATGTTAACGATTATGGAGAATATCATATTATTGTAATCCATTGTATTATGGACTGAGGAGCACCCCTTCTTTCCATTTTAATCTAGGCCTAGTAGGCAAAATGACACTTTATTGTCACAGTAAAGACTGTCGTTTAACTTTAATTGGAGTTGTTGTTGGCTTTGCTTTGATGCGATGTCAGCTTTCCGAGTACCTCACACACTAAAGTGCTCCATTATTTGAACTCCGGAATGTTCAAGTTCACCCCACGGAGCTGAGGTGGTGTGGTCGTAATGGAGAAAGTCTGACATATAGCGGTAAGCCGAGAGAGGGAGACAGAGATTGGTCAGCAGTCTGCAGAGGCCAGTCAGTAAATCGTACAGAGGTGGAGGTAAGGCGCAGTAACTCTGTCAGATCTGTCACCTGACCGTTGATGGATGACCGCAACCGTTTGTCTCTCCTCTCTCTCTCTTCAGCTCTGTCTGACTTTTTTATCACCCCCACCCCGCCCCACACACACCTGTTTTGTTGAACTTGATATCCTTTACACCACCTATGCTCTCATCTCTACATCCCATTACTAACCCTGCCTCTAACCCTAACCCTAACCGCACGCAAAGCCACTTGTCGGAATAATGTGCCGTCGGAATTACGAGCAGATCCTGGCCAGTCTACGATACTTGTGATTCCAACAAATGTCATTCAGATGCGATTGGAAAAAAAAATGTCTGGCCTTTTTTCTGAATGCGCTGCTCATGGAATGCAGCCAGATATTATCATATTTTAAATAGCCAAAACAAAAGTCCTAATTTATATTGAAATCATCCACCGGTCATCAAAATATCTTTAAAGACTCTTTCCTGACTTTTTCCAGGCACAGTCATCACTAGACATGTTCTGCATCCACTACTGCCTTAACAGACTTAGCAGACTCAACATACGCAGTGTGGAAATGCCTTAATAGACTAAGATCTGGTGTTGGGCGAGCAAAAGTCACTCTCGTAAAATGGGGTTTTTCTGATGACGAGGGCATTGTGTGTGACTGTGGCACTGAGCCGCAGACCATGCAACACCTCCTCACATGCCCCCTGCTGGAACACCCCTGCACAGCAACGGACTTGGCAGAGTTCAACGAAAAGGGACAGCAATGTGTTCAGCTGTGGCTGAACCACATCTAGCGTGTATTGTAACTAACTGTATTGTGGACACGATAAGAAGAAGACTGCCTTAACCATCCCTAAAAGTTAAAAGAGATTCAGTCCTTGGGGTACAATGCATTGATGTTTTGAGGACGGTAAGGACAGCTTTGTAAAACCTCTGTTCTGAAGAACAGAGGTAGTCATAATAACAATGTGACTTCCATGCCTTGAATAACTTTACAAAATCCTCTCTGTTTCTCCATGCAGAGGAAAAAGTGGAGGCCATCACTGTCATCTCAACAGTTCAATTGATCAAGCATTACACTGACTGAAGTGGCATCTTTCTTACAACAAGAGCAAGTCAATCTGCATAAAGAAAGGCGTCTAACTCTGACAGGATTATAAAAACAACACAGCGTGGGAAAGCTGTCAAAAATTTGCCCCATGCAGTGAACCGACGTACCTTGTCTCTTATAGATGGGAGGCTTCCTGTAGATATTGCTCTCATCAGAGGCTGGGAAGACAAAATATGCAGAGTCAGACGGAGGAGGAAGAAAAAAAAAGAAAAGAACAGAAGTGATGAGGATGCCTGCTTTACATACAGGGACTCCCTCGATCACCCACACCCTCATGGAGCCTTCAAACACATGAGTTGCGAATGTGCGAGTTGCAAATTACAGCCGTCGCAGCCATAAAAGGTGACAGCATGTTGGACAGACAGCTATAGCAGAAGCAGTGCTGCGCATCCAGACGGCCTGATTGACATGTAGAGAGGCTGATTAGAGCCATGCAGGCGCATTACAGAAAATGCCAGCAGATGGCAAAGGAATAAAGAATATGGACAGACAGACACAGACACAGACAGACAGACAGACAGACAGACAGACAGACAGACAGACAGACAGACAGACAGACAGACAGACAGACAGAGACAGACAGACAGACAGACAGACAGACAGACAGACAGACAGACAGACAGACAGACAGACAGACAGACAGACAGACAGACAGACAGACAGACAGACGAAGGAGGAAGAAATTAAAAAGCGTAATTGTTAAGCGATACAAAGGAAGGCATGGAGCCATTAGCAATGCTCACTCCTGACTTTGGAAGACAACTGACTCTGTACACTTTTCCCACATTACTCTTTAATTCAGTGCTACAAGCAGGCAGACTGCAAGCATACGGGTGTCACCATGCAACAGAAAATAAAAACAAAGTACATAATGAGCTGTGAGTAGTAAAACCAAGTGAGACCAATGTCAATGCTACTGTACATCGCCGAAAACAGCCAAACACAGCCAGTAACAGCCAAAAGCTGCACCAGACCAAAAACATACCCCATACAAACATCCATGATCCCGCAAAAAAACATAACACTGGGAACAGCCAGTGGTGGAAAAAGTACTTAATTAAAGGTATCAATACTGCGAAATAAAAAGCATTGGTATCAAAAGTACTCATTGTGCAGAATGTCCCGTTTCACAAATTATCATGACAAAAAATTATAAAATGTTTTGTAATAATATTTCCAAATCTACAAAGTAACTCCATTCTGTTTAATACACATTGGTTATAATGCATTATGACACAGACATTACAGCACTTCTCTATGTGCCTTTATAACCACCTAAGTTATAATAGTTATAATGTGCTGTTCCACTGAGCATAATAATGCATTATGACCAGCACTTATAATATGTTATAAACGTGGTTATAAGTTGTTTTACATGCTTACAAACATTTATAACGAGTGTTATAATGCCTTCTAAGAACATTATAATGCATTATAAATGCACTACAATGCATTATAAAGACGACCTTAATATAAAGTGTTAGCTAAATTTACTAATTTACTAAATTTACTTAATTATACAGTAAGTACATGTACTTAGTTACTTTCCACCACTGGGAACAGCTCTTCCATTCCCACCGGGCTATCCATAGTGAAAATGCATTGAGCCGTCATACTGTGGAGCACTTTGGATAAAAGCATCTGTTAGAGTAGATGCAGGGAAGGGAAGGCTCTGGCAGAGCTGACAGGGAGCCAAGCGCCACATAGAACCGGAGAGAGAAAGAACGAGGAGCCGAGAGATGGATTGAAGGCCGGAGTAAGAGGAGGGGAACCAAAGGAAATGGTTTAACTAAAAACCGCGATTAAGAGTAAAGAGAGCATGAAGAACTGAGAGAGAGAGGGTTTAGAAAGAGAGATGAATAAGAAAGGGGAGCAATGGATCACAGGAGAACAGGGTGAACGCAGGTAAAGCGTATAGGCTACTTCAAAGCAACTTTTTTTTTTTTTTTTGGGGGGGGTGTGGGACTGAACAAGTTTCCTAAAGACGAGATGTTTTATATTTGCTGCTGCTCCGCTTTGAATCTATCAAATCTCTCTTCAAACTATGTACCACGGACAATGTGTGTTAATTACCGTCTAGTTGCAGTGGCTTCACCTCCCAATGTATGAATGAATGAACCATTGTAAAGCGCTTTGAGCACTTGGAAAAGCGCTATAAAAATGCAATTCATTATTATTATTATTATAGAGGTTTGTGTACCACCTATAGCCTCTTCAAACGACCCTCATTCGGCACCCTCTTTTAGTTCATTTTTATACCATGGTGGTCATGGAGAACACTCATCTCTGACTGGACCTTCGACGTACAGTAGCAGCCTCATCACTATTCTAAATCACTACGCATAACAGAACCTCACATTAGTTCTGGCGGGACATGATAGTCTTGCCTCATGCACGGAGCATCGACTGATTCCTGCCAAGCCCCTATCAGCTGACGCTCGCTCATCTGTCAGTCTGTCACTCTTTATGACGGCTTCTTCTTGCCTATACTGTATTCCTGTTACAGCATACTGTACACAGGCCTCCTTTATTATGCTCATCTGATTTTATCACCGCCGTTGTCTCTGTCGTGTCTTTGCTCATGTTCCATTCCATGCATGGCAGGGCAGGGCATGGCAGGGAGATCCCAGAATAAAGATAATAACTACAATTTATTGTTATTGTTCTTAAAGGAGTAGTTCACGCAGAAATCTATTATTCACACCCCATGAAGCCTTTTTGATTTTGTCGCATCCTTGAGCCAATAATATGTATGAACTATCTGCGACAAAAACATCTCCATGAATTCAAGGCTTCATGGGGGTGTGTAATTGACTGGAAAAATAAGAATTGCGTTGGGTAAACTGCTCCTTTAATATGCAATTAAGTTGTTTTCTTCTGACAATGGTCCTTACAGAATGACAGCAATAAATAATGGCGAAAAACGATCCTAGTTTGATATGAAATATATATACCGATAGCTAATTGTATTGATGTAATTTAATTGTCTGCCAAGGCAAGGACAGATTAAATTCACTGCAAGCTCACCAAAGTCTTGAATAAACAACCCTTAGTCCCTAAGAATCCACTCCATATGGGAATAGAGTAGACACTAGACAGCATTAGCTGACTATCCGACGCAGATTATCACTGTATGTCGAGGTTGGATGTTCAAAGGGTAAAGGGGAAGGTCAAGAATGAAAGCCGACCAGGGGGCGAGGAGGACATACGCTGGGCCTTAACATTACGTAAGGCATTAGGGGCTAAGAGGAGTGTTCTTGGAGAATGGAGGGGTTAGTGTAGGGGTGAAATCTTGGTGGGAATGAGGGCATTATGGTTATGGACAGAATGGTTACTTGAAAAGATTAGGCTCTAGGCGTGAGTTTGGATGTTAAAGGGGTTAGGGCACACAGCAATATATCCAGTGTTCATTGAAATTGCAGAAAGCAGAGCTGTATAAAAACTTCTAAAAGTCCACATCATTCGTTGAACCCTTCCAATGGACAAACTGGGCTGAATAACGCCCACCCCCAAAGCCATTTCAATTTTGTGTGAAATGAGGGGCGCTCTTATCATTGCTCAGACACATATGACATAAATTCTCCATTCATTGTCAATGGGAATGAAATCTTTGTGTAGGACAAAAATAGCCGATTTGCTCGTCCACATATGACGTCAATTCACCATTCATTGTCAATGGGAATTTAATTTAAAATCTACACCAATAGCTGAATATAGGAGGGACTATAGCGCCCCTCAAAATCTACAAGTGAACAATATTGTTCAGTTCTTCTCTACTCTGGCCTATACTGTATACTTATATTATATATTATATAATATTTTTGACATTTCTCAATTACAATGTGCCTATAATGACATGCCCCAAAGTGGTTAATAACACTGGAATATTGCTGTGTTCGATGTTAGGGCTCTGAGGTGGAGAGGTTAGGGGTTGCAGCTCAAGTGATTGTTTGTTGCTGGTTTTCTTTGTCTTTCTTGTTTGGAATGACAGCCTACCTGGTACATGGAAATGCTTTGGGGCTTGGTAGGTGGTGGTGATGGTGGGTGTGGCAGACCTGGGGTCTAGCTGACTGTGATAGGGTGAACTCCTGCCACTCTCACTGCCTGCAGCCAGTCCAGCCAATCACAGTGAGAGAGAGCAAGAGAGTGTGAGCGACAGCATGACCTGCCTCCCCCAAGATAGACAAACTGACACACAGACCAAGAGGATGAAGGTGGAATGAGCATTTCATTGATTTGGAGCGTGTGTGTGCGTGTGTGTGCGTGTGCGCGCGTGTGTGTGTGTGTGTGTGTGTGTGTGTGTGTGTGTCTGTGTGTGCGTGCGTGCGTGCGTGCACGTGTGTGTGTGTGTGTGTGTGTGTGTGTGTGTGTGTGTGTGTGTGTGTGTGTGTGTGTGTGTGTGTGTGTGTGTGTGTGTGATTACCAGGGTGATAGTAGTTGAGTGGGGAGCCTCCGTGTCGACTGTGTGATGGGGAGTCGGTGTATGCAGGGCTGGAGGAACGCCTTGTTCTCAACTCCACACTCTCCAACAGGTCCTGGGTCAGTTATTTTACATGCATGATTTATACAGAATGCTTACAGTGGACAGTTGTTCAATATTGTTCACGTGGCAATATTTTTTCCGCTATTAGTGAGCAAGAGAGAGAGAGAGAGGAAGAGACTGAGAGAGAAATAGAAAGAGAGAGAGAGACCTTTGCCCTTTAAGGAAGCCTTTATTTAACCTTTTCTTTACCCTCAAACATTCATTAACAAATTGCATGTTTTGGGCACTCACAATAATATAATTTAATTTCTTTATTTAATTTTTCTCCTCCTCTAAAGAGACAAAACCAGTGACTCTTGATCAATGTTGCACAAAGACGTTCTCTTGCCCCCACATCTCAACAAACTCTAGACAGGAAATCACTATAGTACCGGTATGTAAACTCTATTCTGAGACCAGCTGATACCAGCCCTTTAGCCATGAGTTCAGCTTAGACTGACCCTGCTCCCTGCATTTTGTTCCTCCTAGTGAGTCAGATGCTCTATTTTTGCCTGCACGGTTACCTTTCTTTTTTGCAATCCCACCCTTTTCTTTTGTGAGGCTTTGTACTTTGGCCCAAGAATTTAAATGACATCATTAAGCTCTTCACTGAAACTTTCAAACCATCTCTGTAGCAGCGCAAACACAGAGAGAGAGAGAGAGAGAGAGAGAGAGGGCTCTAGCCCTGCTGCTTACCTGGGAGTATGGAGACAGGGATCCCAGGGACTGAGAAAATAAAAAGAAGAAGAAGAACCTTTCATCCAATGACCATGAATCATGATATATCCTACAGGGCTCGAAATTAACTTTTTTACTTGGTAGCACTGGTGCTCCCAATTTAAAAATGAAGGAGCACCAGAAAAAAATTAGGAGCACCCACCAAAATCTAAGGAGCACCAATATGTAATTGATTTTTTACATTCATAAAAACAATAATATAACGTGTGGTTTACAAATAACATAAAATGACTAAAGTATAAAAATACATGCCAGAATTTAAAATGTAGTGTCCAGACTTTCTGTCCCTCATCCATCCATCTCTTCAAAGAGGCCGAGGCATCAAACATATCCAGTTGAGGACCCTCTAGTCTACACTGATTCCGGCCAGTCACATCACCCATTTTCTTTTCTTTGTTTTGTGTTTTTCACCTTCATAGCCTATTTAGATCATATAATTAGAATTTCTAATATAAAATAATTTCTATGTAAAACATGGTATTTATAGCTATGCCTACTCACTATGCCTACCACTTCAGTGCTGGAAAATTACTCTAATGTTATACTTAAGTAAAAGTAGCAATACTGCTGCTATGTAGAAACCAGGTAGAAACACTTACAGGTCTGCTATTCTCTCTCCCTCCCTCTCTCTCATTCCCTCTCTCTCTCTCTTGCAAGCGCGCTAGCGCGCACACACACACACACACACACACACACACACACACACATGCCGGTCCGCCACTAGCTGATTCAGAAAAGACTGGAGCCTCTAGCCGCTAGAGGCTCCGGTCTTTTCTGAATCGCTGCCTTGAAATAATGTACTTTCTGACACATAGTGAAGTTGCGAGCCGAGGCGCTCTGGAATGTGAGCGATGCAGCGCTCAACGTTGTCCCGTACCGTTGTGTCAAAGAGTAGTTAACTACACACGTTGGTTTGTTAGCATCAAGTGCTAGTGCAGCTAGCAGACAGGAGCAGTGCAGTGGATGTCAGAGAGCGGCTCAGAGCGCCCGTTTTTGTACAATCGATCGTTGTAGCCAGGCGCACCACAGTAATTATTTGTAGTGGCACTCGTGCTCCCAAATATATTTTTAGGTCGCAAAGGTTCAAATTCAGGCGCATTTGCGACCAAAATGGTCGCTATTTCGAGCCCTGTCCTATATTTTCAATGACCATGATATATCCTATATTTTCATCCAATGACCATGATATATCCTATATTTCCATCCAATGACCATGATATATCCTATATTTTCATCCAATGACCATGATATATCCTATATTTTCATCCAATGACCATGATATATCCTATATTTTCATCCAATGACCATGATATATCCTATATTTTCGGTAGCAGTAGCAGTTTGGTTCTGTATCTACAAGGCAACACTGAAGCAGCAACGTAACACTCAATGACCTCAGACTGTCGGCTGCGTTGTATACCGATTCATGCATTAAGCCTAATCTATATACACAGTTGCACAATGGTGTAACACAGACTTTACCCATCCAGGACAGCCAAAACATGTGTGTTTTGGCTGAGCTACAGAGGTAGATGTAGAAGATGTTAATTTCCCATGCAGGAGACCCAGGCAACACATCATGAGCTGTAATGCGGTCGCTTAATGCTAGGTCGGGCACAGAGCCAGCCGTCATCATTGTTACCAGTTTCACCGTCGTGTTGTTTCACGGTGTAGTGTGTAAATCACAGCCAGCGTGATGTAAAATACGTGACCACAGTTTGAAACGATTTAAATAATGGGTTCACCCCAAACCCCCAAGTGAACTGTACGCATGGTCACTTATGAGGAGGAAGGCCACTTGGGTCAAGTAGGACGTCTCTCACAGCCTCCACCAAGCCTTCCACTTACTGCTATCGGGTCAGCCCTGTACAAAGAATATAGTATTCCCCCTGTGAGCGTTCTTTAACACTGTGTGTGCATGTGCGTGTGTGTGTGTGCGCGCGCGCGTGTGTGTGTGTACCTGCCCGCAGCTGTAGCCCTCCAGTGTGTCCTCAGAGAGGTGTGTGTGTGCGTGGTAGGCCTGGTACGGGATGACGTCGGGTCTCTGGATGTCGTAGATGGCTTTGACCCGGGGCAGCGCTGCCAGGTTCTTGTATCCCGAAACACCACTGTCTGCCTTAGTCTGAGGAGACGGAGAGAAACACACTGCAACATCACACAAACATATGGCCACAGACAAGCGCACGCACACACACTTAGTCATTCATTCCCCCCACCATGCGCACGCACACACACGCAGCCTGTCAAAGACAAGCCTGTCTAGAGTCAGTATTGTTGATTGTATCTATCTCTCTCTCTCTCTCTCTCTCTCTCCCTCTCTCTGTCTCCACGCACGCACGCACCCACGCACCCATGCGCACGCACGCACACACAGTCATCAGTCATCACTTGAAGGATTTCATTCCATTGATTACAGCTTAGGCCATATACCCAAAACTTAGAGGCAGCGGTGGCCGAACGGTTTGCGGAGCGGAAGGTCGCTTGTTCATATCCCCGGGCCGGCACGTTAAAATTACCACCACTGAAGTGCCCTTGGACAAGGCATTGAACCCCTACCATGAAATGTTCTATGAGCAGGGCCTGGCTGTAAACAAGTTCTTGAGCTTAGTCCAGTTACCCTGGGTAAACATAGTAACTTTCCTTTCCTTTTACACACACACACACACACACACACACACACACACACACACACACACACACACACAGAAGGTCCCCGATGATATCAAACATCAAGCTGCCTAAAATAATGAGCACAAGCAGTAAAGTCATAGTTGTCCATCAGTGTAGCCTGTCTGTTCTGTATAACAGTCAGGTGGTTAAGAGGGTCTTAATTCCCCCACCCTGCACATCAGGAGGTTCAATCCCAGCCCTCCTGCACTCACTTCAGCTTCCCGTCAGTCAATACAAACATACAATCACTTTTAACAACTCTATAAGCCCCCATACTGATGATGTCTATACTGCAGTATACAATACTATATGATGGCAAATAGTGTTGTGACTCTGAGCTTGTAGATCTGCTATCTTATGAACATTTTAAAATCTTAGTGTTCATTGAACACTTTCACCATTTAATAAAAAAAACAGCAAAGTAGGATTCAGGAGCTTAACTCGGAGTGTACAACTGTAACCAAATGGACCCGTACTTTGTTCAGCGCGTACACCAACACTAGGGCGTATGGCAGGTTAATCATTATTGTTGTTCTATTGATGATGCTTGTGCAATGATGCAGACCTTGCTGAGTGTGGTGCCGTACGTAAGATCACGTTTGTCTATTTGTTATGTTGTACTATTATGCTTCCCTTCGGGGACCAAATAAAGATGGAGCTGAAGATGCATAATGTACAGTATAAATAGAAGTACAGAGAGATCAAGAGGGACAGCAAGGCACAGAATCTAAACAGACATAAACTGTACGGAGAATACAGAAACCAAACAAGCAGACAGACAGACGAGAAGAAGACAGAAGAGGGAATAGTTCTCCAGCGTGGCGGTCACAGCTGGTAGCTCAAATCTCTGTCGGTTAGGGTTTGATTGACAGGACCGACAGTGAAAGTTGACAACGGAGGGGCTACAGTAACTATATGACCGGATATGTACTCACATAGACCAGGTGGTGAGGAGATCCCAGGCTGGAGCCTGGAGGTGAGATGGACGCTGTCTCAGATGTGCGTCTCAACTGGTACACACGCACACACACACACACGCACGCGCACGCACAGACGCACGCACGCACGCAAGTACAAAGTGTAAGTGACAGACAGAGCATGAAAACTGACCAACCCTAACATATAAGCTAATGAACTGTTTCCCAAAAAGTAGGTCGATACGCATGTTTGGGTCGTGGACAATTTTATGGGTCGCAAATAAATGTCCCCCCTTTTCTCGTTTCCTTTAAAAACAATATCAATTATTTCAAAAGATTGTTTGATTATTGTGACAATAACGGATCTACAAGCTCGCAATGCAGCGCAAAGCGACATGTTGTGAGCTTGTAGATCTATTGTTTTTTATAGTTTGGGCAAATGTGATCTAACCCAAACAACAACAACAGATGATGGCAGACAGACAGACTCACCCTCAGCTTTCTCTCTAATCGTGTGGCTTCCTTACACACTGGGTGCCAAACCTCAGAACCTGCAACACACACACACACACACACACACACACACACACACACACACACACACACACACACACACACACACACACACACACACACACACACACACACTTATATTACTATATACCGTTCATCGGGTATCAGTCATTGCTTGAAGGATTTCATTCCATTGATTACAGCTTAGGCCATGTACCCAAAACTTAAATTTTAACATAACAGATCAACCTCAAGTCCTCATCATAAAATAAGCCCCTCAAAAGGGACATGAGAGACGTTTGGCTCTCACAAAAAGTGGAGCAAGAGGACACACCCAGTATTCCTACAGTATCTAAGCCCAGTGGGTTAGTTTAATGTGTGTGTGCGGGGAGGGGAGGTCCATAAAGTTTTATAGGATACGAACATGAAGGATAGATCAGCATTTCTCAGCTAGAGCTATATCCATCATGTGCCCATCTCTCTCTTTTTCACACGCGCATCCATGCACGTCCGCATGCATGCACACATGCACGTCCGCACACACGCACGCACGCACACCAGTCTGTCGAGAGGCAGTATGTTACATGTAATGACATGGGTTGTATTTCTCTCCTCCCTACACTGAGAAGGACAGAGATAGCATGAGAGAGAGAGAGAGAGAGAGAGAGAGAGAGAGAGAGAGAGAGAGAGAGAGAGAGAGAGAGAGAGAGAGAGGGGAAGAAGGACAGAGAGAGAATGACAGGGACGGGCAGACAGATAAGAGAGGTAGACACTGACAGCAGGACGGAGAGATGACAGAGCAATATGGACAGATGGACAGAGAGAGCAGAGATATAGACAGAGACAGCAGGGGATAGAATGAGAGAGAAAGAGAGAGAGAGTAAGGGAGAGATGACAAATGAAGGTAGGACAAGGAGAAAACAGAGTGAAAAGAGAGATGGAGAAAGGGAAAGAGAGAGAGATAGAGAAGAACAGAGGGCGGGTGGGGAACGAAGCTAAGACAGGATAAGATAGAGAAAGAAAGATATACAGTGAGCCTATAAGAGAGAGAGAGAGAGAGAGAGAGAGAGAGAGGGGTGCCAAAGACAGATGGACAAACTACAAAGACCAGAGCAACATGCAGCAGGACCGTAAAAGCTATTACATTTAGCTGGTAGCAATAAAGCACTGCAGGACGTTAATATATGCATACTGTAGACAGTTGATAATGATAATGCCACTAATACATCCGCTCCACTAGCAAACACGCACGCACGCACGCACACACGCACGCACACACGCACGCACGCACGCACGCACGTCGCACGCATATATATTATACTAGGCCAATTCAGTATCATTTTGTGATGCCTCGAGGGCAGAGTAAGCCTAATGTTGCGTTCACACGAGACATATGCAAAGATGTCGCTTTGTATATCTGTTGCTCACTGCAAAGGGCGAGGTCGCTTGCGCGCATCCGCCTCGTTGACGGCAAACTGCTGGGCGAGCGCTGGCGCTTTGGCATGGAGGGGGTCAGATCAACACAATCAATGTACTGGCTATGAGAGCATGTCTTGAGTGTACAGGGTTTGATGAGGTCAGATCTACATATGTTATGTCCATATATGGAGATCTAAGGGTGGTATAGTGGGCACATTCTCTTGAGTGTACAGGGTTTCATGAAGGTCGAACATTAATTTGTTTTTCGGTCCTGTTGAGAACTCTAGTTTCCGCCGGCTGCCGGGCACGGCTGCACTAACTTTGGGGCAGGCCCGTCTACAGTTTGAATGGACAGGCATCAGTCAAAAGGGAGGGTATCCGGAGAACTCGCCAGTTTACCAACTCGCCGCGATTTAGTGCATTTTTGTTTTACTTCACCTTCATTTAAACTGCATTGAATTGAGAGAGAGAGGATAGTTGTTTAGAATTAACACTAGAGGAAGTAGGAATGCTAAAAGTTTAAACACCAAAGTACCGAAACTATGTAATTCATTAGTAAACAATTCCTGAAATGGTACAGTAGGCCTACATATCATTGGTATTCACATACTCACCTTTTTATCACCTAGCTGACCATTTAATTGCATACTACACTGATGAAGACAGCATGTTAGCATAACGATGAAGACATTTATGAGGAATTTTCGCCGTGGCGACTTGGTAAACTGGCGAGTTCTCCGGTATCCAAAGGGAGACATCGAAGAGGAAGGACACACATGGACATTCAGTCGCACATACCCATAACAATGCTGCTCACTGTGTCTCATCATGTCAATATAATGCAGGGGTATTAGGAGTGCATGCACATGCTAACAACCAACCCTGACGCACGAGCGTGCGTGCACACTAGCACATAACACACACAAAATCAATACTCCAGACACAAACCATGCATGGTGATTCAGTAACCCCCCCCCCCTCCATCCCCCGCCCTGCGTTGGCTGATAATACTGCCTGCGGGGCCCGACTCCCTCGCTGTGCCAGATGGAGAGAACTTAACTACTGCTACAAAAGCCACCTCTGCCTTATTTACAAAGACCTTTAGTATTTTATTGGCTTTGTGCAAAACCGTTATAATACAAGACAAACATATGCACAAACCCCCCCCCCCCCCCCCCCGCTAATCTACGCAGGTGTGAAGGCAGTCAGCGGTACAGATTTGTGACAGTGGCATCTGCTTGAATTGCTCGTGGTATACCGTACTTTGTAGCCTCAGTCAACAATCACACCAGTGCTGCGCGCAAACGGCATGCTTTCTGCATGCATGTCGTTTAAGGTCATTTAATGCAATCAGATGGGACTTTGGTGTTTTGGGATGTATGAGCTATCGAGGCGAGAAAAGTAGGTTTGTGCCACTCAGTAGGCGTTCCCGCATAACTTCCGGGTATGATGATGATGTCACGCGCATACCCTCTATACTGCAGGAGAGACAGACAGCCGTGGAGGAAGGTGGTATACAGTAAAGGGAGACAGACACATGAGAGGTTCGGTATTTACCCGCCGTTGGCCGACTAGAATTTCAATTAGCCTGTACATACTGACCGGAAACACTCAAGTAAAGTACAAATACCTCAAAATTGTGTACTACAGTACTTGGGTACAGTTACTTCCCACCACTGTCTACAAGCCCACGTTGTGCACTCTCTCCTCGCTCTCACTGTCTGCCTCTCCTGGTGTCTCTCTGACACCAGGCTGTCTGTCTGCCTCTCCTGGTGTCTCTCTGACACCAGGCTGTCTGCCTCTCCTGGTGTCTCTCTGACACCAGGCTGTCTGTCTGCCTCTCCTGGTGTCTCTCTGACACCAGGCTGTCTGCCTCTCCTGGTGTCTCTCTGACACCAGGCTGTCTGTCTGCCTCTCCTGGTGTCTCTCTGACACCAGGCTGTCTGTCTGCCTCTCCTGGTGTCTCTCTGACACCAGGCTGTCTGCCTCTCCTGGTGTCTCTCTGACACTAGGCTGTCTGCCTCTCCTGGTGTCTCTCTGACACCAGGCTGTCTGCCTCTCCTGGTGTCTCTCTGACACCAGGCTGTCTGTCTGCCTCTCCTGCTTCCTTGGTGCCTGTCTGTCTCTCTGGCTATCACAGGCTGGCCTCCCTCCCTCTCTGCCCATGTGAGAGTGGAGTGACAGCTCTGCGTTAGGAATGAAAGCAGAATGATCAGAAGCAGAGAGCCACCCCATGCAGTATCGCAGGCTCAGGTGCTGTGATCGTTGACTGAGGTGGATGTTCCTCCCCGTCGAGGAGGAACTCTGGATCAATCTTGCCCCGTCAATCAAACTGATTGATGGGGCAAGAGCTCGGAGTCGAAGGCACTGTTTCCAGGTGGTGGGGATTGTGTTTTAATGAAATTATATCATATCACATTTGCGGGGATTGTTGGCGCTCAAGTGGTTAACCAGTATTAACCATTAAAGGGATCGTATCAATTACACACACTCGTAGAGACTTGAATTCATGGACATTCTATAGTTTTGGTCGCATTCCTGAGCCAATAATTTGATGACCCCTATAAATGGAAAATAGTTTGACTTACTTTAACTATACATGGATAGACTGTAAAACTGTTCAGCCTTCTATTTGTCCGTCCATCCATCAACCATCCATCCATTTTTTAGATTTTTTTTAGACATTTTTAGACACACGCACGCACGCACACACACACACACACACGCACGCACACGCGCACACGCACACACACACACACACACACACACACACACACACACACACACACACACACACACACACACACACACACACACAGTTCATAATAGACCTTTCCACCACTACCACTCAACACGCACATACATACACACACTCACTCGCTTGCAATCAATCCTATGGATGCATGTCTGGAATGAGAAGTGGTGTGGGGTACATGATTGTGTGTATGTGTGTGTGTGTGTGTGTGTGTGTGTGTGGCAATTTGGATGAGTCTCTGGGGGGTGATCGCTCAGCCCTCCTACATGTCTTAACCCATCTAAAGGACTGAATGTAACCTTGGGGCGGTTCTTTGGAGCTAACAACGCACACACGCGCACACGCACGCACACACACACACACACACACACACACACACACACACACACACACACACACACACACACACACAGGTACAATATGCAAATGTAGAGTTTTACTGGTGGCTTTCAAGAGGGGGAGCACCTCCTGCATGACAATACGAGAGCAGCTAGTGCCAATAGGTTAACATAGGCTACATACATGTACTGTATAGCTCCATGTTAACGAACACATTTTCCTTTGAAGGACCCCTACCGAACATCTTTTGTTGCCGTCGGGCAGACGCGTCTTATCTCCACGCTTGGTGGGGTTTTTTCCTCTTAAATTAACGCCCTACTTAACACCGCGGCACGCTAAAGCATCAAAAGTAGATCTACAAGCTGGAAACGCGGCGTAAAGCGGCCTGTCTTGAGCCTGTCGATCTGCTATACTTTTGATGTTATTTTTTATGTGAATCCTGGAAAATAATAAAAAATTCATGTTTTGTGAAATCTTTTTTAGACATACGAGATGTACAGTAGCATTATTTTATTTAAATATATATATATTTTTAAATAATCATTTAAATCGATTGGTTGGATTCATTGTTACATCCCATATTACAGTATTAATAATTCAACATCCCTCATCACACAAGCCACATGGGTCACACTGCCTGCATTGTAAATGCTGCTGGCTCCCAAAACATACACCGTTTCCCTATTAAAAAACTGTCCCTCAATGTGGAGTCTGCGGGGACCCAGACTGTCCAGGGTGTCCCCAGCTAAATGATTGATAGTTTTACAGACAGTGTAGATTGAGGTCCCACAGATGAAATGGGGGTCTGTGGCAGAATGCATATCAAACGAACCTGGGGGTTCTTTGAAATTACACCAGGTAAGGATCACTGGTTTGAGAGCTGTGCGTGATCCCATTAAAACCGTTGGCTATACAGAAATAGCAGATAAAGCTTGCGCTGCGAACTGTGTACATTAGCTTTTTTTTTAAGAGAGAGAGAGAAATCTTGAAAGTGTGCGAACTACTGATTTAAAAGGCATTTGTAGAACTCGACCTCACGCAGGTTTGAATGGGGGGAATCTGTACACCTGGACGGAGGCTGAGAATCAGATGAGTGCTGGTTTGTCACTGTGGAACAAGGAGCTGCCGCATGAAACACACTGACAGGTAATTGACTCCTAGCACTGTAGTGCACAGGCTGCATCAAGGCAACATCAAATGGAAGCAGGCAAGCGTGTGTGCGGTTATGTATGTATGTGTGTGTGTGCGTTTACACGTGTGTGCGTGTGCCTGTGTGTGGCCTTGTGTGAGAGAATGCCATTAAATTGAGTTGAGTGAGATCAATACGCTATATAACAGCACTTTGTTACAAGAACTCATTTATCAGGTTACCATATCCTCTCTCTTTCTCCCTGTCACCCACCGTACGCGCATGCATGCACGCATGCACGTGCACACGCACTGCTGTTGCTGTACATACGGTGGCCTTGATGAATACAAAGGATTGTCTATGTGGGATGAAGGTTCAATCTGAATCAATTCTCAGAGTAAGTCAAGGAAAATGAGCGTTGGTACACAAATCTTAGAGAATGGTCTCCTAAGTGGGTGTCGGCGTCTGGCGGCAAATCTCACGAACGTCCTGTGTTTACTGGTGGTACTGTAGCTCCCGCGAGAGTATGTTTCGGGGGCAGAGAAAGTGCGATAAAATTAAGTAAATTCTCTCCTGATTTGTCTCGCTTTTGTATGAAAATATTGGTCCAATATTTAGTTCAGTGAACATGGATAAGCTGTGTTCACGTTCACTCTTCAAATTGGAAATAACATGACTTTAGCCTGCTTCCAGGCTCTAAAGGCGTCCGCTTACTTTAAAAAAATATTTTTGTCTTGGCAAATGGCTACAGTAGTACAGTGCACATTTTGTCCAAACCACCACACACGATATATCACTTTAAAGCTACAGTTGTCAGTCCTGGCTACAGTGCACAATTTGGCCAACCCCCCCCCCCCCACACACACACACACACACACACACACACACACACACACACAATATATATCACTTTAAGCTACAGTTGTCCTCAGTAAGGAATGCCAGGCAGGACTCCACAGAGTCATAATGTACAGCATTAGAGAAAATCAGCAAAAAGTGAGGTCCTCTACAGTGCAAAGAGGAAAGGAGGATAGAGCAAAGCACACAGCACTCCATAACAGAGCAGCTACTGTAGATAGCATAATGAGATTGGGCAGTAAACAAGGCGATAGCCCGCCATAATCAGATAAAGCAAGCATGTGTCTATCATCTAGCTGATGTTGAGCTGTATACTGCTTTGAGTTATCTGCCTGAACTAGCTACACAGGCACATGTTTCTGTGTTCTCTCTGCCCTGGTATGTCTAGGTGTGTACCTTTGAGGACCTTCTCACCTGTTAGATACATCTCCTCTCCTTCCAGGAACGTCATGTGACAGCGGGCACACCTGGCACAGGTAGGGTGGTAGTGCTTACCTCCTGCCTGAAAGAGAGTGGGGAAGAGAAGAGAAGAGAAGAGAAGAGAAGAGAAGAGAAGAGAAGAGAAGAGAAGAGAAGAGAAGAGAAGAGAAGAGAAGAGAAGAGAAGAGAAGAGAAGAGAAACAAGGCATGGTTATAGCCTATAGGATAGGACAAGAGGAGGCAGGAGGGGAGACGAGATAGGGTCCTCAGAGAGGAGAACCAATGACAAGAGAGGAGGAAATAGTTCCAATCTAGTGAGGAGGACCAGCTGTGCTCTTCACAGTTTTTTTATGGATGCCAATACACAAAACATGGAAACCATTTCTCTCTCTCTCTCTCTCTCTCTCTCTCTCTTTCCTCTTGAAGTGAGAACCAGCTAAATCTCCTCACTTTCCGGGATTTTCTGCATCTTCCCATTCTTGTGAACTAAAGGATTTCTCTCTCACACACAGTATATCACATGCAAGCATATATCACACACACACACACACACACACACACACACACACACACACACACACACACACACACACACACACACACACACACACACACACACACACTGTAATGTGCTCACCTCCAGTACCCTCCCGCTGATGTACCTGTTACAGGTTACACATCTGATGCCAAACTGGGCATGGTAGTCAGCCTCGCAGTACGGTACTCCATCCCTGACAAGGAGACACTGTGCGTCAGGTCTACACCAGTGGTTCCCACACCTTTTCATGTCAAGGACCCCCAAATTGATACTAATTAGCCCGCGGACCCCCATTTGAAGAGATGGGACCCCCATAAGGGACCCCCATAAGAGAAGATTTCTACGGCTCTAGCAGTGATTCTCAACCCGTTTCATGTCAAGGATCCATATTAGTCTACACACAGACCCCCATTTAATGGCATTTCTATCTCTGGGACCCCAATTCATATTGTAAAACCAATGTTAATTTAACTCTGAGAGTAACGGGTCCATTTGGTTCCATGTGTACACTCTCAGAGTTACAGACCCATAAGGGTCCATTTGGTTCCAAACAATGATTTAGCTGGGGACCCCCCAGGAACTCCCTCAAGGACCCCTGGGAACTTTGGGAACCACTGGTTTAGACTTCCCAAATGTAAAGTGTTACAGTATGTGAGTACACTTTGTTCTGTTGTTTATGGCAGAAACAACAGAACAGAACAACTGTGCACTCACTGTACTGTAAATAAGTTTACATCAGTAAAAGTCTACTGCTCCGGATAAACTAAAGTCTCAATGGTGTGTAACATTACCATAGCAGGCATCAGGTTACAGCTATTGTGTAACTTTTTTAACCACTTGAACCCTATAGCATTCCTATATTATGGGGTGAACAAATATGGCTTGAGTAGTTGTCATACAGTATGTCAAGATTAGCAAACATTAAGCATAGTCCATATGTCTAGATTACATGAAGAGAAGAGAAGAGAAGAGAAGAGAAGAGAAGAGAAGAGAAGAGAAGAGAAGAGAAGAGAAGAGAAGAGAAGAGAAGAGAAGAGAAGAGAAGAGAAGAGAAGAGAAGAGAAGATAAATGGTCATTTTGCAGCGTGATAACATTCAGTACACGTGTACTGATGCACAGCACATGGCCTATGCACCTACTTGCTGATGTATTCCCCAGTGAGGGTGCAGCTGCAGGTGTGGCATTTGAAACAGCTGACGTGCCACTGTCTCTCCAGAGCCAGGAGAGACTGACCCTGTTTAATCTCCGCTCCGCAACCCGAACAGTCTGAAGAGTGAAGAAGAGAAGAGGAAGAAGGGCAAGCAGCAGGTGTGCAAGTGTTAGAAGGATGGGAGAAGAGCGAGGGAAGAGAAAGCATGAGAAGCAGGAAGCTGAAAATAAAAGAATACTGCATAAGGCCCTTGTCCCCTCTCCCTCTCTCCTTCCTTTCTCTTTCTCCTATACAGTGGCCCACTTTTCCCCTCTCACCGCTCCACTCTGCCTCACTTTCCTTCTGAAAGGATAGAATACCCTAGAGACACACCTGGCCCTGGAACGTGGGAATTACAGTACAAGAGGGAAGTATTATAAGCCAGCCAGCATGAAATGACTTCATAATTTGCAATGCTTTTATTTATTTATTCCACTGCCCTTTGTGTATTGTTCTTAATTTGAGACAGACAGTAGGAAGACGTCGAGGGAGACAGTGTAGGAGACAGACAGTAGCATGCCTGAGATGGAGACAGTGAAGGAGAGACCTATACTGTATACAGTTGGATGGTTGAGAGGGAGACTATGTAGGAGAGACAGACAGTAGGAAAGCTGAGAGGGAGACAGTCTAGGAGAGACATATGATGGTTGAGAGACAGACAGTGTAGGAGAGACAGACAGTAGCATGCCTGAGATGGAGAGACCTATACTGTATACAGTTGGATGGTTGAGCGGGAGACTATGTAGGAGAGACAGACAGTAGGAAAGCTGAGAGGTAGACAGCTTAGGGGGAATTGGATGAAGGTCACAACAAATCTGTATTAGTTGCTGTGATAAATCCCAGCAGGGCAAACAGCAAGGAGGAGTTGTGACTTCTGTTCCTCTATTGCACTCAAAGTCTGTCCTAACTCCTTTGTGTGTACAATATGCACACGTGCATGTGTATTTGTAGTGTGTGAGTGGTTATCGGGCGTACAGTATGTGCATGTGCTGAGCATGTGGTTAAGTGAAGCAGTTCTCAGCAGGTAAACAGTGTTTCAGTGTCAGGTCACCAGTCTGCCTGCAGGCAAACAAGTGTCTGTGCTACAAACTTTGCATAGTGTACAACATTTCCCCACCTGCATCATTTATCAGCAAGTTATGTGACCGCGTGCGTGCGTATTCAAGGTTAAAGTTGTCTTTATTTCTGTATTGACAGCAGTGCCATGGTTAATTGATCAGCATGTTTCTTTGTCTAATGGTGCCCTCTTCTTTATGGTTCCCATTTTGCACCAACATCATTGATTACATAATTTACATCGCAGCGTCAACTGGAGGCAAAACAAGAAATATTGCGTTGGATTTACTAGCAATATCACCTCAGAATAGAAGAGAAATGTATACAACTATAGCTGTGTTGTTCCAAAATCAAAGCAATATGAATGAATGAGAATGCGGCTCCAACCTGGAAAATGATCTCCAGGTTTCTTTGGTTTCGGTTCCAAAGCCTGCCTACTATATCCGGTAATTTGCACACACACATATACACAGCATTTCCATATCCACTATAGATAGACCCAGCAATTTGCAAAGGGAATTGATCCGGGCCGACTCGCATAACAGCTGCCACTGCCAGTCAAATAAAATCAATGAAGACCACTAATAAAACGAAAGTATTGGACTGAGAGGCAATCATCAATAATGTGCGTTTCTAGCGTACACTTAAGATGAGGTAACGTTATATAAAGTATCATCTGTTGTATTAGGTATGGATTATGTCTAGAGGTTTGCCATGCCCATTCATCAGAAACAGAATGGGGAACTAGGGTGCACAGAATGGACGACTTCTCATAAATGAGCCCATTACCGCATGATATGCGAGTCAGGTGTGTGTTCCAGTAGACTTTGTCCCTCGTTTTCTTATGGATGTCAGGGTGGCAAAGAACGAACTAAATTGATGGTGGCATTGGATGTATTGAGTGTCTAGTCTACCTTGTTCAGCGAATGAAGTTACGTGGCTACTGTACGCTTACTTACTAAATGAATTAGAGAGAGAGAGAGAGAGAGAGAGAGAGAGAGAGAGAGAGAGAGACATAAAACATACTATAACCAGTACTTCTTCTAGCAGCAGTACTGAGAAGAACAGTTTGTCGCCAACAAATCTTTCATGTTGAGTAATGTGTCTCTGGCGTGTCTCAAGCTTGCAGCTGCCGTAGAAGTAAAAACAAATAAATGCTAAAAACAGAGAACGGGCCACGAACGAGTCACCTTGCCCCAACTCCATCTTGTTCAAACTGTGTGCATGTGTTTTGTGCGTGTGTCTGTATAGTGTACGTGTGTGTTTCTTACAACTGGGTCCGTGGACCTTGACGGGCTTGTCGGAGTTCAGACTTTGCGAGCACTGCTGACACACACACTTCTTCCCGCTGAAGGTCACCCTGTCTCCAATAGGAAATGGGCTCCTGCCCACACACACACACACACACACACACACACACACACACACACACACACCAAGTGCAATGGGTTAGTTTAACTTTTTTGTAAAAGAAAGAGTCAGTGAAAATAGCAGATCTACAGATGTTCACAACGCAAGACAGCACAGCACATGAAGTGAGCTGCAGAGATACTGTAGATCTGATCATTCTGAGACACCAATACGCAACTATAAGAATGAGGAAAGAAATTAGGCATAAACTCCAATCCCAACCCTTGCTTTGTATTTATGGGCATTTCCTGATGTTTCTTTGAAGATTTTGTTTAGTATTTTGTGCTGCCATGTGGTTGTGGGGGGGAAATATATGTGAATAATTCCTTTGATAATACTATGTTGTAAAGATAAATCAATAAACATATGTTTAATATATATATATGCCCCCCCACCCCTCTGCAGTATCTCTGAGGACGTCCTGTTGAAGAGCCCTGCTCTAAAAGCTTAATGTCAAATTGTACTGGAACTATGAGGACATTTTGACCTTAACAAGTATAGTAATATAAATCACGCGCATGCGCACGCACACGCGCGCACACACACACACACACACACACACACACACACACACCTGCATACGCTGCAGATGAAGCAGTGGGGGTGGTAGGTTCTGCCCATGGCCGACACCACCTCCCCTGTGATGTACTGGTTGCAGCTGTCACACTGGGTCCCGTACAGTCTCTGGTAGTCCTGTGTGCAGATGTACTCACCGGCCTGGTGGAAGAAACCAGACTGCACCAGGTCACAGCCACACACTGCATGGGGAGAGAGAGAGAGAGAGAGAGAGAGAGAGAGAGAGAGAGAGAGAGAGAGAGAGAGAGAGAAAAAGGGCGTTGGTTCATGTATATGTCACAATATTGTAGTACTGCAGTTCATATAACTTACACAGGCCTAAAAATCTATCTTTCAGGAGTCCACAAGGGGAAGTAAACATACTTATCCCATAGAAAGGAGATGGCGTACATTGCCGACATCTTTCCTTTTTTAACCCTTTATATTTGTTGACGATATTGATGAATTGAATACATAGGACCACAATGGAAACAAGTCAGGCGCCCTTGCCTCTCAGATGACTCCAACACTGGTCTATTTATATATAGGCGCAGGCGCAGGACTTTTTTGTATCCTTTTAGCCCCAAATGTCTGACTGTACCTGTGCTGTTTACATTTCTTTTTTTTTTACTTTATTTATAAGATTTTCAATTTTTGTAGACAAACAACCCCACATATACCCCACCCTCCCCGGTTCCATCACAAAGCAAAACAACAACAACACACACAAAAAAAACTAAAACTAAAAAACAACAACAAAATAAAATAAACAGGTATTAAAGGATATAAATAATAAATGAAGTAAATACAATAAAATAAAATGAGCCTTTTACTAGATTAAGGGGCTACACAGTGAACCAAATTACATGTAGGAAAAACACTTAGGACACATCATCAAAGGACAGTGAGTCGGAGGACAGTGAAAGGGTAAATTCAAGGAAAGGGGACCAAGCCTTTACAAATTTCTGACGAGATTTGAACCTGTTGTATCTGAGCTTCTCCAATGGTATAAAGGATAAAACATCCTTGACCCAACTTGTAAATGTTGGAGGTTTATCAGATTTCCAATTGCGGAGAATAAGTCTCCTCGCTATGAGTGAAGCAAAAGCTATGAAATTGGCTTGGGGAGAAGTAATTGGTGCATCGTCGTTGGGAACTCCAAATATAGCAGTTATCGGGTTGGGCGCAATTGGCATATGACAGATGGTTGAGAAAGCATCAAAAATACTATTCCAAAATTGGTTCAAGGAAGTGCATCCCCAGAACATATGTCCAATAGAGGCTGGCTCCAGATGACATCTTATACAAGTAGAGTCAATGTCAGGATAAATTTTAGATAGTTTTTCTCTCAAAAAATGCAAACGATGTACTATTTTGAATTGAATTAGGCAATGTCTAAGACATAAAGAGGTAGTATGAATACGCCTCAAAGAGAGTTTGCTGTTTACATTTCTGTATCGGATGATGAATGATAATGGAGTTATGAGGTTATGTGTGTGTGTGTGTGTGTGTGTGTGTGTGTGTGTGTGTGTGTGTGTAGCAGACTCACAAATAAAGATGCAACAGCTCTTCATATACCTTGGTGTTGGTGCGAGAAAGTACCCCGGTATTAATCTGTTAATCTAGCAGTTTCACCCTATGCTGGGGGGGGGGGGTCGTGCAATCTGTCATCCTTGACCTTTAAAGGGTTAACTGCCCTAATCGTCTCTGAAGGATTAAATGAGGTCATATAATCTGCTTTATACTACTTAATCTCTGTGTTATGCTATAGCGTGTGAGCGCATGTGTGTGTGCATGAGAGAGTGTGTGTGAGAGAGATTATGGATTACAGCGTCCCTTTTACTGCTTCGTGATACAAACGGTAGGAATGTGCATTTCGACAGTACATGCGAATATGTGCGTGCACATGAATGCACGTGCATGTGTATGCATGGGCATGTGTACGTGTGTTACACCGACTGTGTGTACGGCGTAGGCGCACACACGTGCATTGACAGTATGATAAATAGCTTTCATTTAGGCAAAGCAAAGTCTGTCAGCTAAGTGATTGCTTGTGGTCCAGGCTCTGTTCAGAGATGTTAAGTGTGTGTGTGTGCGTGCGTGCGTACATGCATGTGTGCGTGTGCTGAGTGGCTGGCTTGTGTAGTCTCTGTGGATGTGGTGTGGTGTGTGTTTCAGCTTAAAGGAACAGAGGAAACCGTTACTTTGCATCAGGAGTGTAAAGAATGATAACACCTTCAAATGTGACCCCATCGCTCACAAAATGAAGCCCAGGTTCGAAGCCTCCACCTCCACCTTCCACCTCTGGTGTTCCTGGGCACGACCCACTGCGCCGTCATCACTCTACCACCTAGTCAGGTCCACCTCTGTGTTCCCCTTCCCCTCTGACGAGCTGCCTGGGTGTGGTACTGCACACCTGTTCACAGTCTTCATAAACCTTGCCTTCCCCCCCACTCCTCGCCAGATCTTCCCATAGAAACGCCTGGCAAGTATAGTTGCTCTCTACTCAGTTGCTGTTCGTACTCTTTAGAGCTTTTCATGTGTTTTAGCTGCAGTGTTAGCTGTGTTGCTAATTTCTTTCTTTCATCCTCTAGACCTGGCTATCTGCAGTGCCACTCCTTGCCTTCGTCACCCCTTTGTTCTGGACTGTTTGTCTACAAG
The DNA here is from genome assembly GCF_963924005.1 of Protomyctophum bolini. NCBI lineage: Eukaryota > Metazoa > Chordata > Actinopteri > Myctophiformes > Myctophidae > Protomyctophum > Protomyctophum bolini. The sequence goes on along the minus strand of NC_137874.1, from coordinate 11,892,351 downwards.
CTCGTCTTCGACTACTCTCTTGGTAAGTATAGCTTTATATTATATCCTCATAGATACATATATACCTAATTATACTATAGAGTATTTATGTATTCATATTATATATATATATATATTATATATATACACATTGCCATTATCCTGCTTTATGTGGACATTAAAAGTGCCTAGCAGTCTTCCTGTCTCTTGAGTGTTTGCATTAGAGTTCAGAACACAACTCAATCTTAACAACTGACTACTGTACAACATTCAAACACATCAAGTTCAATGTGTTTACCGTCACTGATACTGTGACACGTACTGTGACTTATATATCTTACACTTCAAGCTTCTTAACTGTGTGCAATAAACTATAAATTATGAATAAGATTATACATAAGGTCATTACTGATGACTTTCCCATAGACTTTGCCATCAAGACGGCTCTGCTCTTCAACTTCATGTCAGCCTGCTGCTGCTGCTACCTGGGTCTGGAGGTCGCCGGTATGCTGGCCAGCAACAGCTTATCACCCAACTACATCTTAGTTTGTCCTGACAGGGGCCATGTTCCTCTACATTGTACTGTAGTGTATATTGGCATCGGTATGTTCCCATGAAATTAATGAGGTCAACCAGATAGGCAGGTTGCCAGCGCTTCCTCCTGACATTTTCCATCCAAGAGGCCAGCCTGCTTACAGGCTCCGCTATTATTCTCCTTCTGTATAGTTCATGGGCTAGCGGCACTATAGACACAAGCAGACCAAAACTGGTTTCGACCAGTCTAAATGGGAAGGCCCAAAACAGCATCATCTACAAAACCCAATTGAATTCAGCATTCATGATTATGTAACAATCTATGTACATTACCCTGGCCAGAGAGTTGATGAGCTCACGTGTGTTTGTGACATCAATGGTTAAATAGTTAAGAGTTCCCTGCATGTTTTATTACAGAGTTGTATAGTCACATAATAAAGTGACTTAATTAAATCAGGGTTTGGAGCTGTTTTGCCATAAATGCGTCACAACTGATGCATCATCACAAACAGCTGGGTGCCTTAAAAAAATAAATAAAAATGCCCTTGCCTCTCAGATGACTCCACCACTGGTCTATTTATAGGTTTTGTTTATTTTTTGGCTTTCTTAATTAAAACACCATCAGTGTTCATTATTTGTCATTGCCAAAACCTTGTCATTACAGTCCAGAACACATACTACAAACTACTGGCACAAAACTGGAAGCAGACAATTGTCTAGAGTCATTGTAACTGTATACATTAATATTTCCATTCAATGGAACCAGGGGCACTAAGTAATTAGAAAGGGTGTCCACTGACTTTTGGTCATATATATATAAACATACAGTACACAGACAGGTGACAAATGAAAGGAAAAAAACAATATAAAGTGTCTTATTAAAGGTGTTGGGCCACCACAAGAACCTCCAGAATCGTTTTCAAAGTGCATGGGGCAGATTGTACAAGTCTCTGAGCTCTACGAGAGGGATGGAACACCATTCTAACAAAAGTGATTCCCCTCCCATTTGGTATTTTGATGAAGGTGGTGGAGAGTGCTGTCTAACACAGGAGTCCAAGTGGGATGCGACCGGGTGACTGTGTGAAGGTCCTACTGTAGCATATTATTATTCACATCTCCATACTCATCAAACCTTTCTATGACCCCTTGTGCCCTGTAGACAGGATAGGAGCATTGTCATCCTGGAAGAGACCGCTCCCAACAGGATAAAATAATTATAAAGGTGATCACACAGAATAACTCTGTAGTGATTAGCAGTGTCAGTGACCCCTGGTCACCAGTGGCCACAAACCATGCCTCTCTGAAGGGGCCAAGCATTCAGAACTGTACCATTGTCTCGGTGTATGCTACTTGTTGAAATATGGTGAAGGATGATGACTCATCTGACCCTATCACGTTTCTGCACATTTTTGCAGACAAGTGCGTAATAATGATTTTTTTGCACCACTGAACACTCAAATGTGCCTCGGCCGGATGAAGATCTCTATACTGTACAGTAGGTCTAAACAGGTTGGCCTTGTCATAATAAAAGAGGATTCCTCCTTTGAACAATTGAGTGCCCGCGGATCCTCTGTTTCTGTCTCAAATGTGTATTTATCTTTGTACTGCAACCCCAACTATAACATTTCTCTATGACAGTTTTTCCTTATCCCACTAATGCACAAGCACCCCGGTCATCAAATGTGCACTTTCAACCAGAAGCTGCTGCCTTCCACGCTGAAATAATGAACCCTCTTTCACACTCACTCAGATGCTGATTTTCTTAGCACCTTAATATAAAATGTGTGTAAACTTGGTCTGCTCAGCCTTTTTATACAAGCCACAGAGCACGATATTATTGTATCATGCATTACACCTGTATAAGGGTGTAATGTGGCCCCTAAATCATAGTTGCCTGTTCTGCAGCTCCAGAAATACAAGCTCGCAGTCCCCATATGACATGATATTAAAAGCTGTGGTATGCAAGGGAGCCAACTCTGCAACATCCTGCTGTTGAAAACATCAGAGAATAGGCTGTCTCAACTCTAATCAAGATAATGGCCATACGCCCAGTGGAGTGAATGGAACTGATCTGAGCCAGCTTGTTAAGTGGCAATGAGCGTGTGTGTGTGTGTGTGTGTGTGTGTGTGTGTGTGTGTGTGTGTGTGTGTGTGTGTGTGTGTGTGTGTGTGTGTGTGTGCGACGGGCGTGCGTGCGTGTGAGCAAGAGAGAGAGAGAATATAGTAATTGGTCTGTCTAATTTATTACGCTCTTTCAGGGTCAAATTAAAGCGGTAAAGACAATAAAACTATATAAAAGTGAAGAACACTGTCACTACCTTGACAGTAGGCTGAAATAATTGCTTACTCTTGGTTCATTAAAGACCTAGTGCCATGGTTTTTTAATTGTCTAGAGACAAAAATGTTCAAGAGCACCTGAAGTGCACCTGAAATGTGCGAGAATGTTATTTCTTTCTTATTATTTCAAACAACCCACCTTTCTGGCGAACGGCCACACAGGTCTACTGGGGCTCTTTTAAAAAAGCTCTATCCTTTGCTGTGTCTTAATAATGTATTGCTCTTGATTGCATTTACTCAATTGATTGAATGGACATGAGCATGAGAAAAGCGCCTTAATTGTAAATTGTAAATATTTTATGAGTGTGCAGTGAAATGCCCCATACAGTACACAGAGGAACCATTTCCATAAAATCTAATCTGGCTCCTCTTTGTTTACACTGCACTAAACGGGGAAAATGTTTTTAAGGGGAACAACAGACATCCCTAATTCATGTCCCACGATCGTCTTAATTCACCCAAAACATAAATGTTGTAACCGCGATCATCAACGCTTTAGTTATGAGCCGTGAATAAAGCTTGTTTTGATTTAAAAAAACACAATTTATCTGGGAAAAGAATACTGGAGGTGGACGGCTGGCTGATTTTGACTGGCCTTCCCTGCTTGGCACTCAGCATCAAGAGTTGGATTGCAGGTAAGTGCCTGCGAAGTGCGAAATATACTAGCATCAAGTCCAGGCTACTTGTGCATCAAGCTGCCTCACACTACAGAAAAAGGAGAGACTGGACCTATGGGCCACCTGGCCATTGGTTCCCACGCCATTTTACTCTCACGTCATATTTGTGGGTTGGGAAGAATTAAATTAATAGCAAAATGGCTGCCGTCTAGTGCCGTGTGAATATGGCAAATTATTCGCCCTTTGTGGATACGTGGTGCTGCTGGTAGGTGTCTGCAGTTTGAGCCTGGCCACAGAGTACTGATTGCAAAGCATGTTGTTGTGCTCTGTTAAAGCAGTGATTCTGAACACCTCCCCGAGACATTATTTAGAAACGGTGCACTAACCTCAGCACTGATGAGTCCAGGAGACACAGACAGTACTTTACATAAGGCTATGTTATGAACAACACATCTGTGTCGATTGCATTCATTACGTCTGCACATGATCTCACACAGATGCTTGGCAGCTTGGGGTAGCACTTTTCTGCAAGGATACAAGTTTCAACATAACACGACCTGAAGTGTGATCGTCAGTGCCATGATTTTGTATGAATCTTGTAATATAAGAGTTATGGTATAGTAAAATGTGTTACAATGTAGATTAAAATGCCACCAAAGACTACTAAAAACTACTGCTGGCCAACAAACAATTGCCAGCATATTTTCTGCTCCCAAAGTCTTCCACCCTCCCTGCCTCAGCATGTGCTCAGTGTACCGATTACCTCTATTGCCTGTTAAACACTACAATTTGTCAGAAAACACAGTGACCCCTTTTCCATCGGTCGGTTCCCAATGGGAACCGGTTCAGTTCTTTTTGGTTCTTAGTCCATGAGCCAGAGCTCCAAAATTGGTGGGACCTACTGTATATTAAATTGTTTGTAGGATCAATACAAGTAAATGTATACATGATAGCCCTTCCACAGTAGTAGCTTTTTCATATTTTCGATTATTTTGCATATTTTCCTACATGATGCCTCATTTGCATATTTAAAAATGTAATTGTCTTCGTGTAAGTACTCAATTGGGGAAGTTTCATAGTGATAACAATCTAATATAGGTATGGTTTTGCACACTCAATTCATAATTAACCCATGGCTCCTGTGAATCATATTGAAAACAGTGCAACATCACTGCATGATTAGCTTTTTTCTTTTGCCAACTGGACCCCTGATCTTTCATAACAATAATAAGACCTAGTTGACACAACATGCACGTGCATTTACGTTCAGTTTTCAGCTTCACCCAGCTGATAGCTGCTCAGGTGGTCAGACTGTGCACTGTACAGTGTACACATCATGCTGTATACTGTATACGGTATCTTATTGCAATTTTGCTGATTCAAAATCCAAAATCACATGTTCATTAAAACATACCTTATTTTATTCATCTTCTATGAATTTCTACTGCGAAATGTGGTAGTGTGTACAACCATTTATGTCAAGTGCATTCATTGCTTTGTCAACGGCCGTAAGCGAAACAATGTTTTGACGTCATGGATGGACACATTTCACAGGAAAAATACAAAAACATACATACATGTTGTGTATTTTTCCCCATACTTATACGTATATGAGTTTCCCGTACTGACGTACTGTCATCAGCCTCAGGATTCCAAATGGCTCTCTTTCACAACAGCAAAACAAATAGATTTTGGTATATCGTTTTTTTATAATGACTTGTTTGCATGTTCATTGTATATAATTATTTAAGTTTTATAAATATACTATACTACTCTATTATTTGTTTGCTTACAAGTTAAGTTAGAGTTGCTTATAAGAGCTTATTTTATGCATATCGGTCAGAACATTAGTCTGGCATCAGTCGGACTGTAGAATTTAGAAGCAAAAGCCATCATTGTTAGTCCTAAACAAACATCAAAGCTTTCCAGTGTGTTCTCTGTCTCTTTTGGTGAAACGGCTGCTGTTCTAAAATACCAGCTTGACCTTTCTCTGTCCGACTGGACCTTTCTCTGTCCGACTGGAACTAATGTTGGTCACAATAATGTGAGACTTGTGGCTAAAAGAGCAAGCACACAATGTACACGCGCACACACACACACACACACACACACACACACACACACACACACGCGCACACGCACACACACACACACACACACACACACACACACACACACTCACATGCACACTCACACACCCACACACTATGCACACAAGCAACACACGCATGCATAATGCATGTGTGTACAGTCTATGGTATTTACACATACAGACATGACATACACAGTAAAATCCGTGGTGTTCAATTATCCATTCGTAAATCCAAAGGTGTACAAATGTAACCAAATGGACCTCTAAGGTTTAATGAATACTCAGGATTGTACTGTGTATTCCCAGGTAGACATCTGGGAATCTGCAATCCGTAAATAATTTGAATGAATAACACGTTATTAATGTGTATGGTAGAGTATATGTTGATCAAATATAACTAACACAATTGCAGTGGAGGCCCTATTGTGTGTAGACCCTGATGTTGTTGAGTAGGACACATTGTCTACTGGTTGACAAATAGGTACAGCCAGAAGCTCACTAGGCACACTATCTCCCCCTGGACAGGCAGGGATTAGCTGCTGTTTGGTCTCTCGCATCATGGGAGATCCAGGTTCACGGTAGGATAAAAAAAAAGGTACATAAAGGTTGTGAATTGCAGCATTGAACTCTCTCCTCCTTTCTCGTCTCACTCTTTCAGAGACAAACACGGAATCCCAAAGCACAGCAAAGGCCCTTCATCCCCAGACACACTCCCCATCCATTACAGCCCACAGCACACATTTAATAGCTTCTAAGTGAGAAGCTATTTAATCTGGCCACAAGCAGGCAAGACTTGGAGCGGCTCAGACTTGTCCTCTCCAGAGAGCAACTACAGCATATTCATATTTCAGACCACAGGACATTTCTTGTAGCCTCAACACATGTTTAGGCCTACAGTTTGTCCTTTTTATGACATAGCTCTGTGGAGGGGAAGTGGGGAACCATCTAGGGACGGATCTGCCTGCCTGCCTGCCTCTGCCTGCCTGCCTCAGCCTGTCTGTCTGTCTGCCTCAGCCTGCCTGCCTGCCTCAGCCTGTCTGTCTGTCTGTCTCAGCCTGTCTGTCTGTCTATCTTTCGAAATATTTAAATTTAAATTAAATGTTATAATGGATGAATGGCAGCTGGATTGGGGTGAAAAACCTTGCCAAATATGGAGTTATGTGTCATAGGCTATTACTGGACACGTGGAAACCAAGATCCATATGGGAGCCCCAATGTTAATTTTTTTTTATTGTTTTCTAAAAAAAATAGATATCTTGAAATTTAACATGATTATCCAGCAGTAAGAAGACTAACCATGCATGCATTCACGAGGTCTAAAGTAAATAACACATATTATATTAGATATGTTTAAATCAGACACGACGACTAGACTGATTATTTAATTGCTCAATTTCAATTTGATTAATATGGTTATAGGGTTTTACCCAACACTGATTGGAGCCAATCGCTGATATGACGATCCAGAATGAGGAAGCACTTGACTTAAAATATGCTCTTAGTGCTGCTGAGTCAACACACATAGTGGGCTAAATGCAGCAGACCTTAGCTTAAGCATTCAGAACAACAGGTGCGGTCGTACAGGGTCAAGGGTTGTGAGGTCTCCATTGGCAGGTCAATGGCATTTCTCAAGGGAATCGACGGGACCCCGCTAGAATATCTGTCACTCACGACCCAACATTTCGGGCCACGACCCCCTGGTTGAAGAACACCTGTCATGGCTGTAGTCTAAATTAAACCAAAAATACAATTGAATTTACTGCACCATTTTAAACCATCAGCCAAGGTTCCAAAGGGCTTCGCAATACTGTAAAAACAAGAGCAACACGAAGATGAAAGCACTAAAATGTCCTTAAAATAGATTGAGAGCGACCTTTCTAACAACCTTTTCTTGCGTGCCACTCCCTTTTTCTCTCTCTCCCCGTTTCCTGTCTATCTCCACTAAAAAACAGATTCAGAAGAGCAAGAAAGAGCAATCTAAGGTAAAGCACAAAAACATGTTATGCCTAAACAGCAGGTTTATGCCTAAACCTGCTTCCTTTCCTAATTACTACATGAGGGTCCATTTGACGGCGGTTTATGTGGATTCATTGTACTTGTGCTGTTGTGTTCGAGAAGACAGAAATGCTGACCGCTAGGGCTGTCACAATCAAGACATTTTCAGATTGCTTTTTTCGGTTTTGTAAACAAAAGTGGCACAGGGTAGATATGATAAATAACTTAAAGCCTATGAATGAAATGTACAAAGAAATGACTTACAAGAACTAGTACCAATAATCAAGATAAATAATGACTATAGGCAAAAAAGGCCATATTCTTGTATACTTCCAAAGTCTTTCCAAAATAACTCAGACTCCACCGTGGCCCGTAGCACTAGCCCCTTAGATAGCACTTTATGTAGACTTAGATATAGTATTTTAAATATAGCACTTCATGTAGACTTAGATAGTATTTTAAACAGACTTATAGCATGTTACGTAGACAGCACTAGAATTGCATTTTATGTAGTCATAGCACTGTATAGTACACATGTATAATATATAATATAGTATAGTTTACATAGATACTCCACTGTTACGTTCTTAGCTTACGCATGTTTCATGATAACTACTTTTTATATATGTGATGTATGCCATGCTTTTTGTTATTGCTTAATGTAAGTCGCTCTGGATTAAGATCGTCTGCTAAATGCCTAAATTGTAAATTGTACCTGATCTACAAGCTCTACAACACTTTTTTTTGTTTGACCCATATGCCCCAAAAACTAGTCAGACATTTTATGTCCCCCACAGCATCGGTCAGCTCAGTCAGTCTCCAGCGAACCAGCTGTCTCGCTGCGGAGACTGTGGTAGGGAACCCTGAGACCCCTGGGCAGTCTGGGTAGTGACCTCTGACATGCTAGAGCGATTCTGGCAGATGGAAATATACCCTCTATAGCAGCGTTTGTCCAGCAGTGAGTTAGTTGGCCAGGGCCCACACCTGGGTTACAAAATGTTCCGACAGGCACAGGACAGAAATAAATTACGGTGTGATTTGACACATTGGGTCGTCCTTTTTTTTCTCCCTGGCCTGTGAGTTTGACTGTGTGTGTAAATCCTGGCCCTGCTGAATAGCTTTGAAATGTTGTTTTTATATACTCCAGTTGAATAATGTTCTTATTTGTTTGCTTCTTTTTACTTTTCCTGTTCTTGTTCCTGTTTGTTTTTAATTTGACCTTTGGTCCACCTTGGTGGTTCTGGTTGTAAATGTGCTTTATAAAATACAGTTAGTTGAGTTCTGGCTTCGCAATCTTCCTAGTGTCGAGAAAACATTGATCTACAGTACATAGGCCTGTCACAATCATTACATAATTGCCTAACCAATTACTTGCATAATGGTCATAATAATCAATCATTTCCATGTTATATATATTATTTTCAAAAATAAATAAAAAAATAGTGGAAATAGCAGCTCTACAACTTCCAAATGTGTTTGAGTATGTGTTACTTGTCATATATGCCCTGTGCACCATTTGTTTATGAAGCCTAAACAGCCCTACAGAAATGAAACTTTTATTCATAATGTTCCAATAATGTTCAACAACAAATAAGATCGTTAACCGAAATTCACTGAGCAACAATTAATCGCCAATTTCAATTCCGTGACTGCCTTTGTTCCACAGTGTGAACAGTGTGAAAACTGAATGCACAGTTATACCCTTGCAATAAGTCTGTAATGCCTTGTGTGTTCTGGCTCTGTCTAGAGTTCTACGGTATATAATTTGTTTTTCTATCTCACCCTGCTGCAAAATGCAGCAGGGTATGAAAGTAATGAGTGCATTCAGGCAGCTCGAATTAGCATTTAGTGCCAGAGAGAACAGCAAAACAGCTGAAAATGTCCTTGTTATTATTTTTGCCACAATAAATGTAACACTATAGATATAAATGTAACACAATTAGCGTAACGGGAAATATTCCTAAACTATTCTGTGTTGGAACAAACACCCAGTTTGATGGGCTATAATTTGATGCTATACACAGCACCTGTGATGCAATGGTTGTTGAGAAACAGTGGTCAGTCAAACTTGTCACCTCTTGTGAAAAAGATCCCCATTAAAATGGAATAGAGAGGAGGTCAGTGGAGTTCAAGTTAAAAGTACATGAAAAACGACTGAATTGAATTCCACAGACTTAACTGACTTGCTTCCCCCCTCAGTCCCTTCCTCTTTTCATCTTTATGTCTCTCTCTTTGGCCCCCTCTTTTCCCGTCTCTCCTTCAAATGTGTTCTCTCCCTCTATTTCACCCCCCCCCCCCCCCCCCCACCATCCTCTATCTTTCTTATGCTGTCTCACGCACCACACTGTTACACTATAATTCTTATTATACATTCCTCTCTGTTCGCTGTTCTCCTCGCACCCGCCATGCCTGTTTCCATATCATCTTCTTTGCTTCCTTCCTTCACGCTGCCTTGCCAAACTCCTCTCTCCTCTCTCTTTCTCTGTGTCTACGTTATCTTGCCTTCCTTCTGTTCGACTCAGCTGGCGGGGTTCAGCTGGATATTTTTTTTTGTCTGGGAGTAATTACAGAGACTGCTTTAGGCTATTAGGCAGCAGCGCTGGAGGGTCGACGTGCAGACAGACGTGTGCACACGATGCCTACACAATGCACTGTAGGTATTCCACATATCCCTTAAACCTCACCCCCTAGCCTCACAGCTAGAAGGTCCTGGGTTCGATTCCCGCTGTGAGCACTGGCGGCGTGCCACGTCATCAGTGCCCATCTAGTGCCCACAAAAAACATGCAGTAATCCTGGTCTCTAGGATTACTGCACTATACCTCCCCCTGGCCAGCCGGGGCGCCTGATGGAGGGGAAAGGAACTGGTTGAAATAACGTGTTCCTTCCACGCGTTACGTCCAGCCGGGGAAACTCTCCCCTGTCAGGTGAAATTAAGCAGCTTGGACTCCTCATGCATAGAAGGAAGCATGAGGTCAGTCCGCTGCCCCCCCAGGTTGGCAGAGGAAGTGTAGCGCCCAGGATTACATTAGATAATTGACACTGGGTGAAAAAGAATGGGTCGCAAAATAGTGAGATAAACCTCACCCCAATTCTACTCCCAACCATTAACCCAACCATGACTCTAACCCTGTTTTGTCGAATCCCCCTTATTTGGGCATTTCCTTAGGAGGAATATATGAATTACATACGATGCAGTCACGCCTGTTGGGTTGCCCTAATATGGTAAAACTAAACCATAATAATAAACATTCTGTAAATAGGCTAGTCAACGATGGAATAACTCAATTCAGAATACCTGTATCCGTAACAATAGTATTGATACTAAAGAAAGTAACACTTTGAACCGAAGACCATATTAATCCCCCGACTGGCTCATTGGGTCCCGTTGATTACCCGGACATCCATTGAACTACCTCTAAGACGTTATAGAGAAGATCCACTAAATGAGAATAATCTCCCTGACCAGAAGATACTTCGGACAGTTTGCTGCCACTACATTAGTCTTCCTGCCTATTCCTGCCTTTTCAGACTTTAATGTTCCTCACACAGCAAAATGATGAGAAGACAGGCCTATGCACGTGCGTATGTGTGCAGCACGCACGCGCACACACACACACACACACACACACACACACACACACGCACACGCACACACACACACACACACACTCTGTAACTGGCAGAGAGACAGTACGTAATGACTTGACACTGGCGTAGGGTTTTCTGCTCACAGTAAGTGTGAGTAAAGACACAAGGGGATGAATGGAGAGACGGAAAAGAGAAATGGATTTTGAAAAGATGGAACACAGTTCCTGGAGGCTCTATACACAAAGACTCGCTCATCGTGTTTGATTTATCTCTTTTGATACGCACACAAGCATGCACATCATGTACAAACACACACTGGCACTCACTGAACATGAACATGAACCATTGGCCCAGCACGCACACATGCACGCACATGCGGGCAGTTGCCAGTCAATGTATTGTTTGTAGCAGTAGTTATCCCTCCAGAGTTTGTCCTTGAAGACACAGCCCAATCGTCTATGACCGTCTGGAATCTGGAAGACTGAATATACACTCATACTGTTCACTCCCAGCATGCTGTACTAGCACACGCCACCCTGAACCCACAGTGGCTCAGTCAGACACGGGAAGAAGCAAGGAGAACCATGTGAATATTGGCACAGAACTGTATTTAGTCATACTTGCAGGTGTCAGTGTTTGAAAGCACAGCGGTGACGGACAGTGTGGTGTTAAGTAGAGAGGAAGAGAGAGAGAGGAAGAAGTATAGGAAAGTTGAGTGGTTCTCAAAATGTGGTCTGGGGACCCTCAGGGTTCCTTGGGGTCGCCAGCTAAATGATTGGTAGGAAGAAACAATTGGATCCCATACCGGTCCATACAATGGCTCCATTTCTCAGAGGTAAAATAACACTGAGGATTCTGCACAATGGCTCCATTTCTCAGAGGTAAATTAACAGTGAGGATTCTGCACGGTAGATGGGAAAAGAGATGGGGGGAAAGAAAGTATCAAATAGACGCCCTGGGCTGAATGCATATCAAACTGGAGGTCCTTGAAATGTAAAGGTTGAGAATCACTGCCCTATTGTAGGCATTGAGGCCGATTCAAACCCTGCACATTGGGCTTGGTGGCCAGCGAGCTATAACTGCTTGTGTCACTATCCCCTCCCAATGTGAGATCCACTGAGTGTAGACTGAAACCTTGCACCTGTCATAGTTAATCATAGTTATATGCAGGAGGCTGAGATTACACCATGTCCTTACTGACTGCTGATGACAAGATGCCTTTTGACGAGTGGAGAGGACACAGGACAGGACAGGACAGGACAGGACAGGACAGGACAGGACAGGACAGGACAGGACAGGACAGGACAGGACAGGACAGGACAGGACAGGACAGGACAGGACAGGACAGGACAGGACAGACTAATAAGAGATAAACAGAAGTGAGAGGAGGACAGCGTGGTGCTGGAGTGGGAGAACAAAGGATAGATGGGAGCTCGGGGAGGGATCAAAGAGGAGGAGCAGGCAGGGAAATGCAGCATGTGAGCAGAAAGAGAAGGAAAAGATGCGGATAGACGGAGGAAGAGAGGATGAGACAGCAGGGCCCAGGGGAGGTATCACTGAGACTATCGATCTGTCCATCCAGCACACGCGTCTGCCACCCTGACACTGTCCGTCTGTCCTTGTCAATATACATCACCAACGTGGGACCTTCCGTGGCTCTTTTGCAGGGAGGAGAGCAGACAGAAGACAGTGCTTTCTTCAACTGTTTAGTAGTGCTTCTGAAAAATATCCTTCAGCAAAACGGAATTTCCACCTGGCTGTAGCCATGTGGATGACTCTCTCACACAACTCTTGCAAATAAAAACGCACTTCCACGTCGTGTACACCCCACCAGCGCCCGCACACACCCAAACGCACGCACACTCGCATGCACACTAGTCTCAGCTCCTCTTCCCATCCATCTTCCTCTCTTGCTCGCCTATCTATTTCACGGCACTCTCCATTCTTCTCTCTCCTCTCACCATTTATCTTTAAACTGCCCTCCCTTCAGCTTCTCAGCTTCCTTTATCCACTCTTCTCTCATTTCTTCTCTTCTATACCCATGTCTCTCTCCTCCTCTCCTCTCTCGCCATCCTCCCCTCCCCTCCCATCCCATCCCCTCTCATCTCCCATCCTCTCCTCTCCCCTCTCTCCTCTCCCCCCTCTCCTCTCCTCTCCCATCGTCTCCTCACCCCAATCTCCTCTTCTCCTCTCCGGCAAGCTGCAAGACTCTCCAGTTTTTAATGGTCGCTCCAACAGGACATTACATTGTTTACCAAACAGAGAGCCATTGTACATATAACTCCCACAAATTCACAGCTTGGAACAGACACACACACACACACACACACACACACACACACACACACACACACACACACACACACACACACACACACACACACACACACACACACACACAGAAAGAGAGAGTGTGTGTGTGTGTGTGTGTGTGTGTGTGTGTGTGTGTGTGTGTGTGTGTGGTGTAGAGGATAACGAGTGAAAGGGAAACATATTTAGAGAGGCCCACAGTATGTGCTGGGAGTTGATTGTTTTCCACTTCTCCACTTAATGTCCTTTGAGCCCACAAACAAGACTGCATTGCCATGGAATGTGCCGTGCACGGTGCACCCTCATGCTGCCCAGAGAATGGCCCCTTCTGTGATTTTTGTCAGAAGGGGCCAAATGTCAAACTGCATGCTCTAGTATGGGGAGAAATTTGTCTCAAATGTTTTTACAAATGTTCCATGATTTACAAATGTGTTTCCAAGATTTACAAATGTGTTTACAAGATTTGCAAATGTTTTTCCACGATTTACAAATGTATTTCGTATTTTTACAAAAAATATATAGATTTGTGTGTGCGTTTATCCTAAAATACCATTTGTAAATCCTCAATTCTGCGTGTGAATTGTAAATCTGCATTTGGCATTCCTTTTTCCTGTTGAATCATTTTGAGACAAACGTCACGCTTTTTTATGATACTTTTCACAAATGTATTGTCCTATCCACAAAGAAACGTGTAACTTGTAAGTTGGCATTTAAATACATTTTTACAAATATATGACAATTTGTAAAAAAAAATATATATATATATATATATATACTTGCAGGCGCATTTATCATAAAATATCATTTGTAAATCATCAACTCTGTGTGTCAGAGTTGATGATTTGTGGATTTTCTCAATGCATTTGTGACTCCAGCCACTTGTGGATTTTCTCAAAGCATTTGTGAAACCAGCACAAGGTAAAAATGTCTCAAAAAGGTGATTGGCTGCCTCGTTGCTAGGCTGCCTCTAAGCCAATGGGAGACTATGGGATTTATGGCAGTCCAAGTTCCAGTAGATGAGTTGGATGCTCATTCATTATTGAGATCCTTGGTCGTCCAGTTCCCCACTGTATTTCAAGTTGGACTGGTGTTGGAGGATGTTGTTGATACTCTCTCATGGTCTGAACTGCAGTGCACAATTGTGTTAATGCCTCTCTAACCTCCTGGGACACCGGAACATGCTGTGACACAATATCAATGAAAACTATTTTCCTGTGCACATGCAAATTCCAGGTAGTCCACATCCAGGGGTGCTTACTGGAGAGAATGTAAATAATAGGACAAATTTGGTGAGAGGAGCCAGGTTTTTACAAATAAATAGTGTCAGTATAATATTATGACGTCAGTATCACAGTCAGTGACATGTCAGTGTCATATCACAATCAGTATCATGTCATCACGGTCAGTATCATGATAAGTATCTGGAAACAAGTCCACAGCAAAAGGATTTCAGTTCAACCACTTTAACCCCCTATGTACAAGCTCACTATTGCTATGCCACAAGTTGTGAGCTTGCAGATCTGCTATTTTCAGAAACATTTAGACCATTTGGAGGATTTTTTTCCCACAAACAATTATTATATATCTTGAAACGGGGGTCCCACTCCCTTTCACAAAATATTTTCAGGTGGGGCCCGGCCGCACGGGGGTCTGTGGCCAAATGCATAGCCTAACTATTAATTTAGGGGTCCCCTTGATGAACCACTGTTTTAACTATAAGGGTTTAGCAACCAAAATATAAGGTTTGTGGTGGAATGTAAATAATATGACGATAATAGGCCTAATCATTTTATTGAAGTGCAGGACAAGATGTATTGTTGTCCATTTTGCAGCAGGTAACACTGAAAATAAAGCTACTGCATATCATTAAAAGATGAAGTAAAGTAATGCTAAACTTAAAGTAAAGTAGTCTAAAGTAAACATGGGCAATCTAGACCTAGTCTAAACTATCTTAATGAAGGCATATGAATTGCTATTAATCATAATGAATACATACTCCAGCTTGTTGACTTCTCTCCATTTCCATTATGTTATGTAGTGACTAAATAAGAATAACAAGTCATAACAGACCTGTGCAGAAATCTCACGTTTATGAACATCAATCTAAAGTTTGTTTTGCTGCAGCCTCTGCCTTGTAGCTCACAGTTTCACGTTGCTGTGTTTTATGATCTTCAGTCTGAAGATCATAAAAATCCTCCAAATGTTTTTATCTAAATGTTTCTGAAAATAGCAGATCTGCAAGCTCACAACTTGTGGCATAGCAATAGTGAGCTTGTACATAGGGGGTTAAAGTGGTTGAATTATTTTTGCATTGTAGGAATTGCTTAGACATCAGGTCTTGGAAATGATGACAGGGTGTCACATTCTCTCCAGTAAGCACCCCTGGATGTGGACTACCTGGAATTTGCATGTGCACAGGAAAATAGTTTTCATTGATATTGTGTCACAGCATGTTCCGGTGTCCCAGGAGGTTAGAGAGGCATTAACACAATTGTGCACTGCAGTTCAGACCATGAGAGAGTATCAACAACATCCTCCAACACCAGTCCAACTTGAAATACAGTGGGGAACTGGACAACCAAGGATCTCAATAATGAATGAGCGTCCAACTCCTCTACTGGAACTTGGACTGCCATAAATCCCATAGTCTGAAGACTTCAGACTATGGGATTTATGGTAAATCTCCCATTGGCTTAGAGGCAGCCTAGCAACGAGGCAGCCAATCACCTTTTTGAGACATTTTTACCTTGTGCTGGTTTCACAAATGCTTTGAGAAAATCCACAAGTGGCTGGAGTCACAAATGCATTGAGAAAATCCACAAGTGGCTGGAGTCACAAATGCATTGAGAAAATCCACAAGTGGCTGGAGTCACAAATGCATTGAGAAAATCCACAAATCATCAACTCTGACACACAGAGTTGATGATTTACAAATGATTTACATTTACATATTTTTTTTACAAATTGTCATATATTTGTAAAAATGTATTTAAATGCCAATTTACAAGTTACACGTTTCTTTGTGGATAGGACAATACATTTGTGAAAATTATCATAAAAAAGCGTGACGTTTGTCTCAAAATGATTCAACAGGAAAAAGGAATGCCAAATGCAGATTTACAATTCACACGCAGAATTGAGGATTTACAAATGGTATTTTAGGATAAACGCACACACAAATCTATATGTTTTTTGTAAAAATACGAAATACATTTGTAAATCGTGGAAAAACATTTGCAAATCTTGTAAACACATTTGTAAATCTTGGAAACACATTTGTAAATCATGGAACATTTGTAAAAACATTCGAGACAAATTTCTCCCCATACTCTAGTGCCAAAATGTCAAATTGCATGCACGATATCTCAAAATCTAATTGCCATGAATCTTGTCGAGTGCACGCGTGCTCCCTGGAGGATGATTCCTGACTATGTGAGTGACCCCATGACCTTTTCCTCTAGTGTCCCTCTCAGGTCAAAATGTCCACACAAGATACCTCAGAGAGGATGTACTACAAACTACAGTATACACATCTATGTGGTCCATGGCCATTCCTCTATCCACTATCGCTAATCTTTGGTGAACATTTCCAGTTGGGTGTATGGTGCAGCAGTGGCACGGCCTCTAGCGGTTATAGACTCGTGGTTATAGAGTTGTTTACAGTAATTTCCGGACTATAAGCTGCTTATATATAAAATAAAATCACCCTTGTGTGAAGTGCCTTTTATCATGATGAGCATGTATGCTTAAAGCAAACATGCTGCTTAACATGCAAACATGCTTAACATGCTAACATGCAAACATGCTTAAAGCAAACATTACAAGTCCAATGACTTGGCTGCCACATGACGTCATGTTGAGCCCCTTATATGCCCAGCTTTGTGTGTCTGCGTGTAGCACGAACGTGATGATTTGATTGGCTGAGCTGAGCACGGAATGTGATGTATGGTGATAAGAGCGCCCCTCACTTCTTTTTTGGGGGGAGGGGGGCATATGGGTTGGCTGTCATATGACATAATGACGTGATGGCTAGTGCCCCTCAAAAACCTGAAGCGCCACCATTGGAAAAGCTGAATGGAAAAAGCAAAGAAACATTTTGATCAATTTACTTTTTCCTTCTCTTCTGGGTGACCCTGGCACAAAACCTTTTCAGACGGGTGTCCGGCTGTCCGCAGCTAAATACATACCGATTTGGGGGGGGTCGCTGACTTGCAAAAGTTTGAGAGCCACTGTGATAGTTCCAAATAGCCCTCGCAGTTTGATGGGAAACAAACCGTAACACCTGTGGTTCCCCCATGCAGGCTTTAGGGACTCTGGGGTTTTGAGGTCTGCGTAAAAAAGGAGGCTATATTGCTGTTGTTCGCCTACAAAGCTGCTGACTGATGGCACTGCTGTGCTAGCTACTGTAGCTGCTGACTTCAGAGCTCTGTCTGTGTGCTGTCCTGCCCCACCTGCTCACTGCTGGGACCCACCAACACACACACACACACACACACACACACACACACAATGTGCATGATCGCACACATACAGCCAATGGTAGAAAAAGTACTCAAATGTTTTACTTAAGTAGTAGAAATACAAGTAAAGGTCCGGAATTTAAAATGTATTTGCGTAAAAGTACAAACGTATTGGCGTCAAAATGCACTTAAAGTGCCAAAAATTCCACCACTGAGTACATGTCTGCTATGAAATCCATTCTGACATGCATGCATGTTGCTCACAGAAAGAGAGAGAGAGAGAGGAGGAGACTGACAGAGAGAGAGAGAGAGAGAGAGAGAGAGAGAGAGAGAGAGAGAGAGAGGAGGAGACTGACAGAGAGAGAGAGAGAGAGAGAGAGAGAGAGAGAGAGAGAGGAGACTGACAGAGAGAGAGAGAGAGAGAGAGAGAGAGAGAGAGAGAGAGAGAGAGAGAGAGAGAGAGAGAGAGAGAGAGAGAGAGAGAGAGAGAGAGAGCGCAAAGAGAACCAAGACTTTGGTACATTGTGAATTTGTGCATGACTAAACACAATGAAGCTTCACAAAAAGTGCCTCTCTGCCAACTCCCATCTCCCTCCCACTACTGGAAAGCTACTGGAAATCTGACTTGTTGTGCATTCCCTTTTGTTTACTGGTCAGATCTGCTGCCTCCGAATTGCTGTGCACAGTGCACAGCAGATATCAAGACACACACACAAGGCAGTGTACACTGTACACAGCTATATAGTAGGTTTTTGGGGACTTTCTTTCCTTTTTCAGTTTTTCTCCCAATTTCAGACATTATGCCAATTCCAGATCCCCTGTGTATTCTAGTCCATTTGTCACTGCTATAACGCCTATTTGATCCTATAGGGAGAGCACAGGGAAACTATCACATCTGTCCATCTGACAGAGAGACGTTTCATGCTTTCCTCAAAGCTCCACACCCCACTGAACAGGTTACAGGCAGCCTGGCACACCTGTAGAGTCACTAGTGGAGCACAGAAGGGTGAAATCAGCCCTCAACGGAAATATTGGGGGGGGGGGGGGATTGGGAGGGGATGGGGAGGAGAAGCCTCGCCCCTACTGGGCAGGGATTTTCTTTCTTTTTACATGAGTTGGGCGTTGTCATATTTTACTATAGAGCCTGGAAACTCATTCTGGCAGCCAACTCGTAGCATGGCTCGTTAGTCAATACCTCCCAGGTTCAAATCCTGCTTACGCCACTATATTTGTGCCAACCGCATTTTTTGCTGATAAAGTCAAGTTTTAGACCAGTGAAGACTGAGGTTAGGGTTAGGGTTATGTTGTGGGGTAGGGTTAGTAATGTCTGATACGTTCCACCTGTGGCTTCGTGCGGTGTCACTCAAAGTGACTACTGGGTTGGGCCAACCTCTAAAGCCGTGGAGGGCTGATTTCACCCCCGTGCAGAGATCTCCCTCCACCGCCCAGGCTTCCCTCGGCGCCACAGAGGACTTCAAACCCATGCTCTCTGCGGTGGTGCGGGCACTAACTTAACCGCTGCGTTATCTGTACGCCCATTGCGTCACACTGTACCTCTTTTATGCATTGTGCTTAGTTGCATGTGATGTGTGCAAGGGTGTTTTACCTTGGCAGGTGAAGCAGTGCACATGGAAGTGTGTGTTCTTGACGCGCACCACCTCTCCCCGGCATGCCTCCCTGCAACGCTCACACACGATGGAGGAACTCCTACGTACGCTGACGGGGCTAGGGCTGTTGGTGTTGCCTCCATAAAGACTGGACTGGTACTGCAGGGCTAGAGAGGAGAGGAGAGGAGAGGAGAGGAGAGGAGAGGAGAGGAGAGGAGAGGAGAGGAGAGGAGAGGAGAGGAGAGGAGAGGAGAGGAGAGGAGAGGAGAGGAGAGGAGAGGAGAGGAGAAGAGATTAGTAAACTAACATCTATAGTGAATAACATTAAGCATTGTTCCCAGGTTTATCATAGAATAAGCAAATACAAAGAAATAGTTTGAGTAAAATATAGAACTGAAACACAAACAAACGTACTCTCTATTGCAAGCGCGCACACACACGCGCACACACACACACATACAGTATGTATATTTTTTTGTTTTTCTTGCATTCCTAAGCCAATCATTTGATGACACAAAGAGTCTCCTTTGTGTCTCTATAGGGAACCACTGCCCACCCACCCACCTGGTCATCAAATTATGAAAAAAAAAAAGAAAAAAAAAAAGTATCTGAATTCAAGGCTTCATGGGGTGTGTACTTGACTAGAAAATAAGTAATCTTTTGGGTGAACTACTCCTTTAAGTGGCTAATTGACTAGGAGGGCAGAGCGCTACTGATGACAGCACAATATTCACACACTACTACACAATCACACTCTGCTCATTGTGCAGCCGTAACACATCCATATGAACACAATGATGAACGTTCTGTTCTGTTCTGTTCTGTTCTGTTCTGTTCTGTTCTGTTCTGTTCTGTTCTGTTCTGTTCTGTTCTGTTCGGTAATGTGGTGTGGTGTGGTGTGGTGTGGTGTGCTGGTCTGTTCTGCTTTACTTCATCATTCAAAGCAAACAAACAAACACATCTCGCTGACAGGTTCAACTGATGATAGCACTAGAGAGGAAGAATGAAAGAGAGAATGAGAGTTAAACAGAGAGATACAGAGCTTGTTTTGTATCCATCTCTCTTTCCGTTTCACAGAGGGGGAGAGAGAGGGGGTGAGAGAGAGAGAGAGAGAGAGAAAGGCCAAGGGAGGAAGCTGTGTGAATCTATAACAAAACCTGACAGAAATCTTCCTAGCAACACAATAGTGCCATCAGAGAGAGTGTGTGTGTGTGTGTGTGTGTGTGTGTGTGTGTGTGTGTGTGTGTGTGTGTGTGTGTGTGTGTGTGTGTGTGTGTGTGTGTGTGTGTGTGTGTGTGTGTGCGTGCGTGCGTGCGTGCGTGCGCGCGTGCGTGTGTGCACACACACCTGGTCGCACGCGTGCATGCATGCTCGTGTGTGTGGTCACCGTGGAAGCTGGCATTCACTCTCTATCCAGATGGCATCACAGGGACTGGCAACACAACTAGATAGGAATCTGTGCGCGTGTGTTCGACTCGTGTTACTGCAAGCAAGTCTTTGTGCGTGCGTACGCATGTGTGTGCGGCGCGTGTGCGCAGAGCGTGCGTGTGTGTGCACGTGTGTGTGTGAATGGAGTGAGGAGACTGTTAAGAGAGATTTAATGGCGTGTATGCGCTAGTGCAGGTGCATGAAAGGTACGTATGCGTGTCTGTCATACAGTATTTCTCTTGATGTGATTAAGAAGTGGATATTTATTGATAATGTAATGTCCTGTGTACACACATGACATTCTGCTGTCCCCAACATTAACAGTAAACAACAAACAATATCGAGGTCACTGTACAGTATGTCAACTTCTGCATGTCATCATTGCTCAAAAGGTGCACAGACCCCTGTCCGAACCCTATTAGACCTGGAACACCTATACTGTACGTTGCCGTATGTGTCACATTAGTATTATATATAGCAACAAAATAATATAATCAGCCTCAACTTTACATGGGCTAAATTTACAGAATGAGGAAGAAAAGGAGTTTACGATGGCCCTGGTCATTTTAGGATTTTAACGATTTAACGATTCTGTTCTACTCCACTCTTGTCTAGCCTGGTCTAGTCTACTCTAGTGCATTCTGTTTTATGTAATTATGTATTAAAAATGTAAGTTGCTACAGTCAAATCTGGAGTGTTCATTAACTCTGAGAGAGTTGGACCCATTACGCACACTGACTCGTAAGGGACATTTTTTTCTTATCTTAACACTCCTCATTTAAGATACGGTATGTGTTCAATATGCATGCTCAATATTGAAAATTGTTATTCTGTGTGTTACTGTTATGTGTGAGCATGAGCAATAAATAGCAGGCCAGTTCAAATCTCTGGTCTCATGCGGCGAGAATACTGATTTGCAGGTTTTAGTGAGAATGCAGGGGCCTGTACAGTATGTGTGGATTGTCAGTGAGACCAGATCAGCACTAATTTTCTGGCAAGCCTGAAGCGGCTGAAGTATCCCAAAGGGGTTGCAGCGGAAGCAGACAAAGACATTTTGAAACATTTTGAGTTGACTATACCTGCAGCAAATCTAGCTAGGGTGAATCACTCTCTCCCCTACTACCTTCCTTAACCACTTAAAGAATGTTTTTGGTGAATGCAATTTTATTGTGACCTATTCGTATAGTAGAGTATGTTAATACAACATTAGCGCAACTGCCGTAGATGTAAGGTGATTAATAAATATTGCGCTCCCTGCCATTTCCATAGATGTACTGTACGTTAATTAGTCTATTTTTAGTGTTAATGATCTGGTCAAAACAAGGTTTATTCCACGGCCCATATCCGACACTGTAATGGACAGGCTTTCTCATTTCTGATCGATGAAAACTGAAACTGATGGATGCTTATAGTGAATGATGGGAGTTTAGAGGGAAACGTGTTCCACAAAAAAAAAAGTTTTACACCTGTAAACCTTTAACCTGTAACCTTGGTGAAGTTGAACTGCGGTGGTTGTATGTACAGTATATGGTACGGGCTGAATCTCTCTCTTCCTTACATTAACAACTCTAACTTTTTGTTAGAGCAGGCTCTTCTACTGAAATATTTAGATCCCATGGTAGGTATGACCACTAATGGTACTGCCCCGAAGGTCAAATCCGGCCCATTGTGAGCTGGTAGATCTGCTATTTTCACTGCAAAACTGACACACGATGTGTATAAATTAAAAGTGGTGTAAGTGATATGTTTTTGTTAAAGACACTGTGCAGCACTAATAATTATGTACTCAGTTTGACACACCACAAAATTATATGTGCAGCAATGTGACGGCTTCAGAAGACAGAGGCTGCACTGAGCATACTGTACAGAGCATTGTTTGCAGTAAGAAGACCATCCATGCTCTTCGATTAGATTTTAATCATAGTACATTTTAAATGGCCTTGGGAGTGACCAGTGACCCGTTTAAATCATATTCCACTCCTCGTGTCTAGGATTAATATTAGGCGCAGCATCTATTACGTCAAACTAAAGAAGAAACTGAACAGAAAGAAAGAAAGAAAGAAAGAAAGAAAAAGGGGAAAAAATTGGTCATCAACTCAGAACTGACATATTGTTTTCCGGAGCTCTAATCTCACGTCAGTCCATTGAGTTTCCAACTTCCTCATAAAAACTAAGGTAACCCCAAACTTTGGATTCCCCGGCCTATAGACATAATGATGTCTGGGCACACAAGTTCAAGTTTTCACTTTTCTTCTACTGTGAAGCTATCGGGTGCTACGTTACCATCAGCAGCTTAACATCGCAGGGCTGAGATGACCGCTGACCTTTTAGACAAACAGAGTGGATTAAAGCCACGGTCACCCATATGGAAAACCAAACCAGTCAGCCGAAAGATAATCCCCCCACTTTCTATGGCAGATAGTCAGGGTTGTCATGATCTCAGACCCTGGACCTCTTCACTGGTGAAATGAACTGCCAACAGAACAGGAAGGCAGCCCTTTTGCAAAGAGGGGAAAACGCCGGGGAATGGGCTGAATGAAGTTCCTCCCAAACTTAAAACTATGCTTCAGCGTCAGCGTTTTAAACATGTCTACTGCAGTTTTGCTCTATACCACATTTGTTTGCAGCCATTTAGAAAACCTTAGGTGGATTTACTCCAGCAGCTATACATGTATTGATTCTATGTTCTGTGTTCTATGTAACTGTGTGTAGGCCAATGAGATTCTCTGATCACAGGTCATCAATAAAGTATAATTGTTGTTAAGGCTGCCTCCTCTGAATTCAACGGCCCACAGAACACACATTATTTAACAGCAATGTTTTTGAGCAAGGCTGCTTTTGAATGTTGATTAGTTCTCCTGAAATATTGATTTGACTTGTGTGGGTATGTGTGTGTGTGTGTGTGTGTGTGTGTGTGTGTGTGTGTGTGTGTGTGTGTGTGTGTGTGTGTGTGTGGGGGGGGGGTTGTGTCTGTCTTGCATGGCTGCAAATATCGATTTTCATCTTAGAGATTATTGTATCGATTACTTTCTATTCTAATAATCAAATTGTATTTTTTATCATTACGTTTTTCTAATAAATCAATGCGAAAAAAATGTATTACAACGTATTCTTTTATAATCAACTAAATACATTAATTTGATTAACTGTTATGCTTTAGTGTGTTGTATCTGATATTTATATGTGGAATTTAATTCATGAATATGCGATATTAGATAGGGGGCTGGGGGTCGCACTTCCCCACCACAAAAAACATGTATCAACCACACATTCTGATTTCTGTCACAAAAACTGTCAATAGGCCTACACAAACCACCAAAACCAATCTGTCACCAAGACTTATCAATATGCTACTGTCTGTCAGCTACCAGTAAAGACTATTGACAACTATTTAAGCAGACACCAGTCTCATTAGGCAGACGTCTGTTATTTCATAATGTATTCATCAACATTTAAGTCAATAACTTGAATTGGAAACGGGCTTTAAATGGCAAGCCTTCCCAGGACACAAGTTATTGATTAGGTATTAAAACATGCAACACCCCCACCCACCCACCCATCCTAGGACACCTTACACACACACACACACACACACACACACACACACACACACACACACACAGAGACTTACCATTTGTCGATCTGCTCATGATGATGCTGTGTTAGAATGTGGTTTTCCTGCTCCTGACCTGAAGGTTTCTCTGGTTCTGTCCAACAGTCTGGGGTGGAGTCACTGGAGTGTGTTGGTGTCACTTCATTCAGGCTGTAGGCTACCCCCCTGCCGAGACAGACGGGGAGACTGTACACCCAGGTCCCTATCCTACTACTGTTACTGTACCACACCACACTCCCGTCAACTGGCTGTCAAAACTCTCCACAGTCCACACGCTTTCTCTTTCTCTCAGCTCCTCTCCTCTTTCCCTCTCCGTTTCTCTCCCCTCTCTCTCTCTCTCTCTCTCTCTCTCTCTCTCTCTCTCTCTCCCCCTTCCTTCAGAAAAGCAGCAGGGTGCAGTATAATATCATATCTCTCCGGGTCAAGTGAATGAGCCTTGCGTTGTTCTGCTGGCTGCTGCTGCAACACCCTCTCTCATGGACAAGCCGATTACTGAGTGCCACGCTGCTACAGCTCTCCTCCCCTTTGTAAACGACAGCCGGTTGCGGATTTGTCTAAATCCGGATTGAGAGCACCGTGACGGGAGTCTGACTCTGACCCATCCTGCTCTCATCCCCTGCTCTGAGCCTCTGCCCCACCGAGATCACGACCGAACCGCATAGCTTCCTATCGCATCATCCCCGGCAGCCGGCACAGAATGAAAACGTCCCGAACAGCGCGCCTTCCGACACTGCCAACCGGCAGCATTTCCATTCCATGCGAGCCGATGATGATGAGTTTAGTTCAGTTTAGTTCATACAAGTGATACAACAGAGCGGCTGTAGGCCTGTCTGCCACGGACCAAGAGCGCCCAACAGTGTCCAAACTCCCAACTACTAGTACTATATCATATCCACCCCCGCACCACGCCACGCTGCGCACTATGCAACGCTAACTAACGTGGGTGAAGATTGGGTCATGTCCCGAGTTGGTCCTTAAATTGTCAAAGTGCAATTTTTTTCTGAGAAAGTTGAAACTACAGCTTAAAATATGCACACGATAATAGCACTTGCTCTAGTAGTAGTATCTATGATGATAGGCCTCCTTGAGTCCTCCTCAATGGGGTTCTGAAAGGACAGCTGAATGTGGTTGAAATAATATAGCCTACGTCATCCACTCAGACACGCGCGGCTGAAATGGCCAATGAATCATGAATGTGTATGTAAACAATTGATTATAATTATACATTTATTGCCAAAACTGGAATTAGTTTATTGTTGTGATTCTGCAACAGGCAAAAACGAAGCGCGTTTTTCGTGATGCAGTTGAAAAGTTGCACGCTGAAAAGTTTGATCAGTTTTCTGATTCCGCGCTTTCATTCTGGTTAAGGAATGTCCGTCAGGGACAGTGAGACTGAGTAGCTTATTATTGCAGTGAGCTTGCTTGACGATGATAGCCTACTTATTGGGAGAAGGCAGAGGAATCATCATGTAGTTACAGAGGGAAACCAGTAGGTGGCGGCGTTCATTAAGATTTGGTCGCACTGACTATCCACAGTGCAATCATTGCACCTGCAAAGGCTTATTTGGCATAGGCTTACTGTACATTACTTTTTAAAGCAGCTTCTGCATGAAATCCAACATTTGAAATAGTTTGAGTCTGTGGTTCCTTTGTCTAATTCCAATAGCAGTAAATGGTATTTTATTTTATTTAACATTTTAGAAAATGCCAAAATAGGGATGCCAGGTTGAAGGTGGTTAAAGGACCACTTCACCACTTTTCATCCTATCTTCATATAATAGGTTTTCAGTCCTCACTCACTAATAGTAATAATCATGCTAAAATTGCACACATTTTCTCTACTCAGTCTGTGTCTTATAGGAGGGCCGTGGGAAGTTCAGAAACCCGTCCACCAGGTGACCAGTGACATTCACTTTCACCAACCTGTGTCTGTCCATCTGTGTACAGCTAATCTCTGGCACCGTTGGCTTGATCGCAGCAAAACTGTGCGCACAGTCACACACTCCCAGGATGTCTTTCAGATAGTACTCCGTTTTGAACAAAATGCCTCCAATCTTGACTGTGAAATTTACTAGGCCAAAAAAGAAATGTCACTTGAACATTTCAAAGTCATGCTTCATGGTGGCACAATATGACAGGCTAATTCCTGTTTTCACCTGCACCAATCTGTGTAAAAGTTTGTAGCACACTCCCTAGAGGCCAAGGAAAAACCTTTGCCCTACATTTCTCACATCTGCCTTTTATAGCGCCACCAGGTGGCAGACATGTAAAACAATTCTTTTTTTAATATTACACCTTCAGATTTGATTTAAATCTCTCGCAAATCGGTGCACAGGATCTCTATGTGATTAAGACTGATCTGTATATTCCGTCTGATTGTGGTGAAGTCTTGCACGCACATTCGCATTATGTTGAGGAACAAATGTCCCTTTTAACATTGCCCTGTTATAGCACCACCAGGAGGCCACTTTTTGGAGACCTTTTTATATTACTCCTAAAAATGTTGTCCAAACATTACACAAATCGGTATTCTGTACACATGATGATCAAGTGATTAAGACGCAGTGCCGTCGCTACCTATACGCGCAGTACGCGCTGCGAGTAGGGCAACACACCGAGGGGGGCAACAAAATGTGCCAAAAAGTGCAAAGCCGAGCCTCAAAATAAATGCAGTGACAGTACAGTAGCCTACAGTACAGTAGAGGGACCCCCTGGGGGCCCCACACGGTAACTCTGTCATTTCTCAACTGTTTCGGAAGCGGGGCAGCTCGCTGGAACCGGGCCGGCACCCTGGCGTTCCTGTGGGTCTGGAACTTTCGGGGACCCCCACACAGAATTGCACCACTCACTTCACACGGGTGTGATTTTTTTAACTCATGCGTAACTCAGTGTATAAATGTTTGTTCACAACATTTATTTTGTACACTCTCTGAGTTAATTGTATTGTGTATTCCTCTTCTCTCCTTGAAAACATTTTTCCAAAAGAGAAATTTCACACTGTAAACATGACTTTCAACTTCTGTAGGTCTGTTATTCAAAACAATGTGTTGGCTCCACTTTCTGCTCACACGCTGCCAAACATTGACTACACACAGGGAAATGCTTAGTGTTAATTTAAGTCTGAGGGTGTCAAAAGTTGACCGGGTTGAAGGGTCAATTTGGGACAATTTGTGCACAATTTGTGCACTCTCAAGAGTTAAACGAACACTGAACATTTGACTGTGTAACTGCAGGGGAAAAGGGGAAGATATAAACAATTGCAGAGTTTGTTTCCAAAATAGGATATCCTTCCTTTGAAAACAAATCTGATACTTATTTGGTAACTTCAGACGTTGGCTTGTGGATACTTTTGACATTGTAATAATGTGTGTATATATAATATATATATATTTTAGATACGAGCATTGTCTCTGAGCTTATAGTAAAGTCATTTCATAACACAACTATTCGATTGATTAGCCTACTTTCTTTTGGTCTTCTCTCCATATCACAGATTTTAGGTTTTGGAGGAATTGAGGATACAACTCTACAGGTCCATTTGGTTCCAGTGGTGCTCTCAGATTTAAATTAACATGTAGACTGTGTATTTCTGACTATTGGAAAGTTGGAAACATTTGTTTCCAACGAGGTCTTGACTGCAACGCTGTGTTGTGACCACTCAGAATTGGGGTGATATGGTTCAAGTCACAATCCAATACATTAAATAACACTGTTGTTCTCATGACCTACTGTACTTTTGGATCCCCAAACAGGGAATGGATCTCCATGTGTTTGTGCTTCTCATTATCTCCCTCTGACATCACCAGGTTCATGAAGACCTCTCTCGTCCCACCTAAAAAAATCAATATGCACTGATGATCAACACCATTACTGGTTTATGGTCACGCATGCATGCACACACGCATGAGTATGCACAAACACACACACGCATGTGCACGCGCACACACGCACACACGCACACTGTGATTGTTTAAAAACTTGGACCACTTAGCCTACCAGAACAATGTCTGGCAGATTGACAGCACATGACATCTATCTGTGTGTACTCTGTGTGTACTCTGTGTGTGTGTGTGTGTGCGTGTGTGTGTGTGTGTGTGTACTCTGTGTGTGTACTCTGTGTGTGTACTCTGTGTGTGTGTGTGTGTGTGTGTGTGTGTGTGTGTGTGTGTGTGTGTGTGTGTGTGTGTGTGTGTGTGTGCGCGCGCGCGCTTAAGTGTCTTGGTCATACTCGAGTCTGAGAACATATTGCAGTAAGTGTTTCTTAGAATGCATCAACTCAACATTATATATATACACCATTGAGAGAAGCCTGTACAATAATCAGTTCTACGCAAAGAGTTGTGGTGCGACGAAAGCTAGCTCATTCTCATAGCTTATTCTTAATGTATATAAGCAAGACTAAGGAGTCCATTTCTGATTTTAGAGGAACTCTGCAGAGCGCATATGTACGCTGGGTTGCCAAGCCAGAGCTGAGAGTTGCACTGCTGACATACTGTTACCATTTGTGACTATGTGCTAACAGTGGCGTGCACAGACATTTAGAGGGGCAGGTGCTCAAGTGAAAAAGGGCACCTTGTGCAGCGCGTGGAACCGGCCGGTTGCCTTAATAGTGTGAGATTTATAGATTTTGGGGCATAAATAATATATTAGAAGCTTTTTTTTTAATCAAGAATCAATGTCACCATGGTCCACATACTGTACACTGTACAAAACAAATAATAATAAAAAATCTGCAAAAGGGCACATTGCTGTCCAGAGGGCAAGGGCAGGTGGTGCTCTAGTCTATCTGTGCACGCCACTATGTGCTAAAGTGAATGTGCTTTTGTGATGCACTCTGTAAAGGCCGGAAGGCTCCTCAACATGTGGTTCAATTTTGCGGTTGATTGTTGTGTTCATTATATATGGCATTATTTGGTAAGAAACAGGTGCCTCCCACAACATTTGGAAGCCAAATACAGGCAAATAGTATGGAATCTATTTTTGTCTCCAAGGCATGGGGAGAGAGTATGTTTTGCACTCCGTCCGTCTGTGTGTCTGTCCGGCGTCCGTCCGTCCGTGTACAGCTAATTTCCGGCACCGTTAACACAGTCAATGCCAACATTTGCACACACACACTCCCTGGATGCCAACGACAAACCTCTGCCCCAAATTTTCCATCTATCTATAGCGCCACCATGAGGCGGACTTTCTCATTTTTACCTAAAACTACACCGATCTGCGTGAAACGTTGCATGCACACTTCCTAGAGGCAAAGGAAAAACCTTTGACCTGCCTGTTATAGCACCACCATAACCTACCTGACCTGGTGGAGACCTATGCCCGAGGGTCACTTTTTCTAGTTGTTGTTCTTATTGCTATTGTGTGTTGTTGATGTGGCAGCCAAATGGCTGACTAGGACAGTAACAGGATCAACTATAAGAGGGCCCCTCGGGGCACATAGTAAGGGAAAATGGGGGTACCATTAACAAACAATATAAGGCAACATTTTCATGTTGATATTCATTTTGTATTCATCCTTAGGACCTCACACCTTGGAAAGCATGAGTGTCTATTTCAAACAAAGTGTTTTTTGACTGGGGGGTCATATTTTGACAGGAGGAATTGCCTGTCATAATTTGACCCCCCCCAGAGAGGACGTATAGGGCCTTAGTCCTACTCCTCCTCCCAGCCAACACTCCCCACTGAGAGGTAGTTACCCCCCCTTTTGATTTACATCAAAAGGGCATGTGAACTCAAACCCACAATTCAACATTTTGGTTTTAAGATGTTGATATTCATTTTGTATTCATCCTTAGGACCCCAAATCACACCTTGGAAAGCATGCGAGTGTCTATTTGTGTTTTTTGACTGCGGGGTCATATTTTGACAGGAGGAATAATTTGACCCCCCTGTATTAGGATGTAGATATTCATTCATACACCCCCCCCGGGGGCCTTAGTCCTACTCTTCCTCTCAGCCAACACTTGTTGTACTGGTAATGTACCTACGGTATAACACATATACGTATATGTATGTTATCTGTATATATAGAGACAGACATTACGTAATACGCTAGATAAACGTTATATAGCATATTATTTCCCAGCACTATATTCCAACCCAATGACCTCAATGACACAATTCATCCTCTGTTTGATGAGCCCAATAACAAAAAAAATGAGAATGCAGAGAAGGTGCATTCTCTGGAAGTTGATTTTGTGAGACATCCAAGACAAACAGGAATGTGCCAGGATGCAATGCCAAGGGGCATGGCAGGAGGCATGCCATGCTTCATGTGATGACAATGTTTTAGGGTTGTGTCTGTGTGTGTGTGTGTGTGTGTGTGTGTGTGTGTGTGTGTGTGTGTGTGTGTGCGTCATCATGCTCACACGTCATGCTCACTCACACTCATGACTCTGCCGTTCCACTGGTATAGAACCAGAGGCCAGCTTCTAAGGCAAATTACAAGTATTACAATCATCATCATTGTAATCATCATAATTTTTATTAGATATTCATTAATTATTATATACCAGGGGTGCCCAAAAGGTATATCGTGATCTACCAGTAGATCACATGTAAAGTAAGTAAGTAAGCCTTGCCGAGCCATGAGGCCCATAGGGCAGGAGCCTGTCTCCTGTTTCTTTAGCGTGAGGCAGCTTGATGTACAAGTACCGGTACACCCCCTGGACATGACGCTAGTATGTCGCAGGGACTAACCACATGATCACATGACATGCCCCTAAAGAATATTTAATTTATATATAAATTGCCATCTGCCACTTGAATTAAGGGCCTGTTCCTGCGCACAATTAAAAAACTCGACCCATTCCATTTCTCCCCCTCTATTTCCCATTCCAAGTGCATTTGACTTAAATGTAATGCTAGCGCCGCTATTCCAAAGCCATTTTCACCAATGGTATTATAATGTTTCCGGTGGGTAGATCTAGTTGAGCTGGTCATTTTGAAAGTAGCGGTGGTGCAACCACTCCAAGGAACAGCAATGTCTGCGTTGTTAACCTATGTGTGTGACTATGAGTATAGCAGTAGGGGCAAAAGTGGCGCTGTTGTGCCAGAAACAGAGAGAGAGAGATAGTGCTGCACTGTTGCCTGCTAATGAGAGAGAGAGAGAGAGAGAGAGAGAGAGAGGGGAGTTGCACCACTCAGTTCACACGGGTGTGATTTTAATATATCGACAAGCATTCAGAAAAATTAAGAATTGCGTGCGTATGTGTGTGGTGTGTGAATGTATGTGTATTCGAAGCAACAGTATCTTTGCCTTCAAAAAACCAAAATGTTAAAATCACCTCAGGGCTCTTGTTGATACTGATATGTATGTTGACACTGTATCAGATGGCACTCATCACAACCACACTGTGTGCTGCTGAACCTCCACAAGGTCAGTGCAGGTGTCGCATTTAATGGAGGATACAGATACAATAACCTGAGCAAGAAATCCATGCAATTGAATTGAAGTCCTTTTCTTTCTTATAATACTGTGAGGTATTTTATAGTGCTTTTTTTTCAAAGGCAAAGAAAGCAGAAAGAAAGCGGTTCACATGTAACGCTTCATCCATCACGAGCCATCAGCCAACTGGACATTCCTGTGAGCCTAAACACGACCCTAAACGTCACCATACGCGATACATCCCACCCATGCAGAAACACGTTGGTATACACAGACTTTGGACTGATGTGGTGTGTCTGCTATAGCCTGTTTGGACTGAGAGGATTGATCTGATTCAGCTATAGGGCATTCTACACTGCACATACAGGAGGGCACAGGAGAATTATCTCTTCAATACAAACAATGGACCATACAAACCACTAACAGAAATGTCAGCACGAAGGCCCCAGTTTATTCTTCATCAGACGATACTCGTCGCATCCAAGTTGATCTAACTATACTGTAGCTGAGGCAAGGGAAAACGAATACAGCCTTGTCCCTGCAGGGATTCAGTTTGCTATAGTAAGAATATTGAAAATGTTAACCAATCCAACACCAATCAGATTACAGTGGTCATGGAAGTGGAATTTGTGCTGCAGGCAGCTTTTGTCATGGGAAAGAGAAATGATTTGATGAGAAGTGTAAATACAGTGGACTCATGTTACTGCTGGGTGTGAACGTAATGTGGTTGAATTCTATCTAGACACAATGTGGATCTGGGATACATTGATAGGTGTAAAGAAAGATCCGGTACATAAAAATGAGTTGCTTGGCATACAAGGTGGTGAGGCTTACAGTATCAATTTACGATTTAGGCATAATTGTATTAAATTACGATTTACATTAGACAAGAACAAAAAAAAGCATGGCAATACATCACATAGTACAACAGCTCCTTTATAATAATTCAGTTCAGGTCAATTATCAAATCACAGCAATCAATTATTCTGTGACCATCTTTGGCACTCTTTATGTGGAACTGTGTGTTTTGTTCTTCATCTGGCATTTAGGATAGTAAAGACAATAACAAGTTACCCAAAATAGGGTCAACAACTTTACTGAGACTGTCTCTGTGTAACATAGGGCAGATTTGGACACCCAGCGTGTCCCATGGCCGAAATGAAACAGGGATGAAGTGGTTAATGTATGTTTTGTAATAATAATCTAAATCTACAAAGCAACAATAATAACTAAAGTTTTCAAATAGTGAAGTAAAAGTACAATATATGAAATAAGTAAGTAAGTATAAGTATAAGAAGTACCTCAAATTACTTACCGGTAAGTACAGTACTTTCTTTAGAGTAAATGTAGTTTGTAGAGTTGGCCGAGTGGCCTAGGCTCCAAAAATGAACAAGTTCAGGATTACCAGTTTTCTGATTCTTTATTTCTCTCAAAAATGAAGGCCTTTCCAATAAACAAGACTGTGGAAAATAGATTTACAAAAACAAAGGAAACTTAAAGCACAACTAAAGACAACACACCATACAGTGCCTGCACTAAAGGCTATCCTAAGGGCCCTGGCAGCTCTGTCTCTCAGCTGTTAACGCTTCGCCTGCCCAAGTCCTACTGATTGTCTGTCCCTTGCAGCCTCCCTTTAAAGGGAGTGGATCCTACCACAAGTACAGATTCCAATTAACCATCAATTAGCTTTTACAGACATTTCCCAATAGTTAGAATAATCTAACTATTAAATAAATGTTGTCCAGCATAATTTAATCACATTTCTAGGCGCCCATATAATCACAAATACTTTAACAACCAGAAAACTGTTAAACCCATCATACACACACCCCTTCTCTTCTACAATACTTGGCACGCTCCAACCCTTCTTAACCAAATGGACTGGCACTGCTCTGAGGAGTGCCAGTACTGCAGAAGAAGACAGGTGACAAACATAACATACATTTCAACTTGGTTCCAATAAACAGTGTTTAAATAAACAGAATGTTTGAACCCCTGAAGTCTGTCATTTTTATAATTGAATGTAACAGGTAAAAATCACTATACTACCAAACCTCACTTCCCTCTTAGTGTGTATATATACATATAGGGCACGGGTTGCCCCGTGACATAGTTACTTTACACCATGACTGTAAGGACAATGCTGTATAGGCCAGACTGTGGCACTTACTTCTTACATTCATTCAAGTTTTGTTTATTCTCGAAATTACAGTAAATAAACTTTTGTTCAGTGTCGTCGAGTAATACGATATATGATATCATATAGAAAAACAATACATCAGAAGATCAGGAAAAGAAAAAAAAAAAGGTACAGTATACATGTGAATTACATATGTTTACAAATAAAAAGCTAAAAAAACAATCTAAAAACAGTTTATTGTGGGGGTCTGTATGCTCACCAAGGTTTTAAAATTACTCAAGGGTACCAATGTGGTCAATTTCAATGTCGTTTGCAGTTAATTCCATGTATTAGGGCCACATAAGCTAAAAGCAGATCTACCAAGTTCAGAGTTAATTTTTGGTACCTTGAATTTGGGGGAATTACTTGACCGGGTGTGGTAGGGTTCAGAGTCCCATTTCAGAAAAGATGAGATGTCTTTAGGACAATCTCCAAGCATGGCTTTATACAAGAACAGGAGCCAATGCCGTTCTCGTCTCTCTGTCAGGGAGGACCATCCAACCTTGTTATAAGTTACAATGGTAAGTACTGTTGTATACTTACAACATACTATAGAATAGAAGGATAAGGAGACGGGAGACCAGGTAATGGCACTGTAGCTTCACTGTTTACTCTGAACATAGATTGTACATACAGGGCAGGGGGTACTGTGTACACAGCAGGGCGTGACGGGAAAACACACAGGGACAAAACAGGGCTGTCAATATATAACAAAGTACCATAGCTATCACCCATAATAAATCGAATCGATGAGTGATAAACAGAGTCTATAGGGATTTAGGAGTGGATACTGCTTACATCACAGGATCTACTGAATGTGAAGGGGGAGGTGACAAACCCCCTTCATATTGAGCCTACGACACACAGTATGGCATCCGGCCCCTAGTATGCTCCATCCGGCCCCTAGTATGCTCCATCCGGCCCCTAGTATGCTCCATCCGGCCCCTAGTATCCTCCATCCGGCCCCTAGTATCCTCCATCCGGCCCCTAGTATGCTCCATCCGGCCCCTAGTATGCTCCATCCGGACCCTAGTATGCTCCATCCGGCCCCTAGTATCCTCCATCCGGCCCCTAGTATGCTCCATCCGGCCCCTAGTATCCTCCATCCGGCCCCTAGTATGCTCCATCCGGCCCCTAGTATGCTCCATCCGGCCCCTAGTATGCTCCATCCGGCCCCTAGTATGCTCCATCCGGCCCCTAGTATCCTCCATCCGGCCCCTAGTATGCTCCATCCGGCCCCTAGTATGCTCCATCCGGCCCCTAGTATCCTCCATCCGGCCCCTAGTATCCTCCATCCGGCCCCTAGTATCCTCCATCCGGCCCCTAGTATGCTCCATCCGGCCCCTAGTATCCTCCATCCGGCCCCTAGTATCCTCCATCCGGCCCCTAGTATCCTCCATCCGGCCCCTAGTATCCTCCATCCGGCCCCTAGTATCCTCCATCCGGCCCCTAGTATGCTCCATCCGGCCCCTAGTATCCTCCATCCGGCCCCTAGTATGCTCCATCCGGCCCCTAGTATCCTCCATCCGGCCCCTAGTATGCTCCATCCGGCCCCTAGTATGCTCCATCCGGCCCCTAGTATCCTCCATCCGGCCCCTAGTATCCTCCATCCGGCCCCTAGTATGCTCCATCCGGCCCCTAGTATCCTCCATCCGGCCCCTAGTATGCTCCATCCGGCCCCTAGTATCCTCCATCCGGCCCCTAGTATGCTCCATCCGGCCCCTAGTATGCTCCATCCGGCCCCTAGTATCCTCCATCCGGCCCCTAGTATCCTCCATCCGGCCCCTAGTATCCTCCTTCACCAAATTGGTGAATAGGTTGGTGTCCAAATCGAGAAAAAGTAGAGCGTTCTTCCGGGTCCTTCAAACGCCACACCAGTGACGCCACTGAGCAACTCCCATTGAAATGAATAGTGGAGGTGGGGCTGTCGGCCCTCTAGTTGACACCTCTGCATGAACCTACAGTAGCATCATTATTAGTGTTATAATGCATGACAGCTAGTCACACAAAGCTAGTGGTGCAATGCTATCACATATAGGCTACTCTATTATGTATATACGTAACCTTGCCAATAATCACTATGAGCAGCATATGAGCAGCAATATGGTAGGCCTATACCGACCAACCATATTGGCTCACAGACTAATTAGAGTCTCTCTCTCTCTCTCTCTCTCTCTCTCTCTCTCCCTCCCTCTCTCTCTCTCTCTCTCTCTCTCTCTCTCTCTCTCTCTCTCTCTCTCTCTCTCTCTCTGCCATTCATAGCTACAGATTGCACAAGGAAGCCACGAAACATTGCCTTGTGCCTTTCCAATCTGTTTTCAGGGAAATACAGCACCACTTACGTATTTAGTAAAAACTAAAACATGTTTTACTTAAGTTAAAGTATCAATACTGCAATGTAGAAATAGTCAGTTGCCCCCCTATCCCCCCCTCTGCACGTGCCTGAAACAACATTTGCCTCTGAGATGAGAGGCAAAAATATTGGAAATTGGAAATAGTACAAATACCTCGTACAGTATTTGAGTAAATGTCTAGTTACTTTCCACCACTGCTCTCTTCTCTCTCTCTCTGCTGTCTCTCTTCTGTGAGTTTGCTGAAAGGCAATTGGGGGACCTACGGTTTCCGAGAACTGAAAAAGCATGTATGTAGCCTATATGTTGAGCGGCTTGAGGGTGAGACAGAGATTCTGGGCTTCCTGAAGGCCTCTGACCTCAGCTTGACTGATCGGCAGGGCTTCCTGATAAGCCAAACAGACCCTCAGCTTGGCTTATTGTTGGGGGGCTTCGCAGGGCTTTGCATGACATTTGTGCCGGGCTAAACACAATGTTTATGTTTGTGCAAAGCTTTGTGAGACACTGAGGGCCGAGTTGGAAGTTGTCTAAGTATGACTTTAATTCTGTGTGCTAAGCAGGGAAGCATTGGGTTACTTTTCTTTTGTCAAATTGAACAGATTATAAATTGTTACACAATGATATGAAATACATTTTTCTTTTATAGAAAACAAAAAATGAAAGAAAAAATACAAAGACAAATAAGAGAAAGAAATCCCTAACCCTCCCACTATACTGCAGTGACACCGCATACTATAGAATAAGATGATAGAAAGCTCATGGAAAACATCTGAAAAGAAAATGGCGTACAGTCAACCATATCAATGGTATCCTGTCTATTAATTGTTTCTACTCAAGTAATGGACAAGGGGCATGCAGCCAAACCTTATCAAACTGTCTCTCCCTGTTTCTCAGGAAATACCTTATTCTCTCAAGATGAAGTGTACTAGTCATTTCGTTTAGCCAATGCTTAAATGCAGGAGCCTCCTCCTTTTTCCAGTGCGTCATTTTTTTTTGTTGCTGTAATCAGACCATATATGAGAAGAGTTGTTTCTGTGCTCTCGTCAACCTAGGCATGGAGTCTGACAAACCCAGAATAATTAGTACAGGATCGGGGTCAATATGAATACTCAAAATATCAAATATCTTAATCCAATATCTTTGTATCCTAGGGCAAAGGGCGAAGCTGTGCAGAAGATTTGCATCTATTGCATTACATTTGTCACAGTGCGAATAAATATCTGGGAATATGTTATGTAATTTTAATTTGGAATAATGGAGTCTATGTATGACTCTAACTGGATAAGGCAATGTCTGGAGTTGATAGAGCACACACATTAACTTCCCAGAGCTTGTCTGAAATTGAAGTCCCCAGCTCATTTTCCCATGCCAACTTAATAGCTGATGTACAGTAGTAGGTACGTTTGCCACTTTGGAACTTATCTAGCGATGAAGGTGTAGCTCTCTCAAAAGTGGGAGAAAAGTTACGGATGTAGTTCCTAACCTGTAGAAACCTATATTTTTCCTGCAGTTGAGCAAATGAGGCAAAAGTTTCACCTATATATAAGTCACCAATTGTGCGTATACCCAAACCCTTCCACTGTGCAAACGTGTCATCCAGTTGGGATGGTGGAAATGAGGGGTTATCAGCTATAGGGAGCAGAAAAAGATAGTGAGTTAATTGTTCCTAAAATAAGTTTTGATTTGTTTCCAGATTCTTATCATGCTGTGAATAACAAAGGCATCCATTGTAAATGGATTTATCTAAGGCCACGGGGGATAATATTATTGAACCTAAACCGTATGGACGACATTTCTCCTGCTCCCATTGTAGCCAACTGGGAGGTTCAGCTGTGTTGTTTAATTAACCAGGCCGAAATTGCTCTAACATTGGATGACCAGTAATACAGGCAGAAATCTGGCAGAGCAAGCCCACCAACCTGCTTGGGTTTACAGAGATGGGATTTTTTGATCCTGTGTTTTTTGTACTCTAATAAAGGGAAGGACGCATTGGGTTACATTTTTGAGTGGTGCTAACACCTACAAATCACTTGAATATAGTATGTTTGTTTGGTACGTGTCTAAGGGCGCTAGCCCGCATGCATTTTCCCACAAACCAACACGCAAAGCACATTACAATATACTGCCTCGCAGTGCTGCAGGCAGGGCAATATACTGTAGATCACTTGAGTTAACAGGAACATTATTCCTATAAAGCACTATACGTATATAGTTGCTGTGATAAAGCACAAACTGACATTTGAAATATAGTAGGGAGAGGAGAGGGACTGACACGCAGGATTAAAAAATCACCCCGTCTGAAGTTCTCTGAACTGAGTGGTAATGTGCGTGCTTTTTCAACTGTTGGTAACCTAAACAGCTAGGGACACACATTGCTGTTCCTTACCAAAAAAACTCTGCTTCCCATGATGTACCCGTTCACAGTTTGAAGCTCAACAGCACCACTTTTTCACCTGTTGGTACCCCGGACACACATTGCTATTCATTGGAGTGGCTGCACCACTCAAAAACAAGGAAATGATGAATGATGAAGTGAGACTGAGAAGAGAGAGAGAGTGCGATGTGTGATAAAAAGGGAGCGTCAAGAAATCCGTAGTAAGATCTAGGTCACAATCTGTAGACACTGACATCTGTCAGGTACGTGCGCAGTCGTGCACACACACAAACGCACATTGTGAATGAAACATTTTGTATAATAAAAATAAACATTTCACCTGTAATGACATGCCCAAAATAGGAACGTCAGGTTGAAAGTTGGTAAGTGCAGTGTACTTTTCCCACAAACCGGAATCTTTCATTCACCTTGTTTAACTATAGTCCAGTCTTCATTCCTGCTGAACTAGACTCAACTAAAACATTTTGCACTGTGGAGGACAAAGACTGATGATATAACTATGGGGTTGACTGGGGGGCATGCATTAAATAGAGGGAAGAAAGTGAAGGGAAG
Source organism: Protomyctophum bolini (assembly GCF_963924005.1). NCBI lineage: Eukaryota > Metazoa > Chordata > Actinopteri > Myctophiformes > Myctophidae > Protomyctophum > Protomyctophum bolini. Next base: position 11,852,927 of record NC_137874.1, on the reverse strand, counting down.
ATGTGGGCCAGGAACAAGAATCTTTTCATCTTCAGAACCCTAGAATCCCTCAGAATCTAGATGAAGACTCTTGCCATGTTTTACTATTTTTGAAATATTTTATAATAGTTCAAATAGCTGATCTACAAGCTCACAACATGTCAATGTAGATCAGCAGGTTGAACTATTTCAAAATGTTTTAATAAGTTTAGGGATAAGGGGTAATTGGTGGCGCGCAAGATAGGGAATGAGAAGACCAATTAGTACAGTATAGAGCAAACTCGGGTGACGTCATCATTTACAGTAAGTACAGGATAAACTAAAGGGTTTCACCAACATAACTTCAGGTACAGTATCATGTATGTAAACCCTAGTTTTCGAGCTCCGATCTATAAGCTCACAAGATCTAAGATCTACAATGCTTTACGTGATGTGTCATGCTGTTAGCTTGTAAATCTGCTACTTCCGGCATGTGGGAACATCAGACGACAAAGCATAAACATGAAGCATTAAAACGTTGGTTGTGTTTTGGCATTACATGATTATGTTTATGGTTACCATGTTTACTGTATAGGTACGAGTCTTTTGTGTTTAACTCTGAACGGGAACCCCTTTTGGTATTTTAAACTTTAGCTATTGAAAAATAGCAGATCTACAAGCTCATAGCGCGGCACTGCCGCGCTACAAGCTTGTAGGTCTGCTATTTTTTTTGTTGTGAAAATGTACGATTGAAAAATGTAGCACAAATCTTTGAATGTATTATTCTTTCACAGCGAACGTTTTTAACTGAACTATTTGCTTCTGTGGGGTTCCTGGAACAACATACTTTCAGATGCGGGCCGGGGGTCAATTCCATATAATTTGTGGGGTCCTCGACATGAAATATTGAGCACCACTGATATAGGTATTTCAGAAAACTGTCAGGATTTTTTAATTTCGACGTCAGGCCTAAATGGGGTTGGCATGACCTACACTCCCCGGATTCTAAGCTTGAGGAAACTCGGTTACCGGTTTATGGAGTCATGGCAGACACATTTTGATACTTTGCAGTGTTTTTACAGCTTCCATGAAGCTGAAAGTGAACAGCGAACGTCAACATACAGTACATGTTTTGACAGCTGAGCTGAGCAGAGATAAAATGCCTAAAGATTATTGGATCAAAAATCCTTCATTATTTATTTTAATTTTACATTTGTCTAGCTTTCATATTCTATATAAACCTTCTTATAGTACAGACAGAAACCTTGAATCCATATTTATTTATTTATTTTTTTCTTTCTTTTATCCCACAATTTTGTAACCCATTTTTCACCCCTGTGTCAATCATCTAATGTGATCCTGGGCTCTACACACCCTCCACCAACCTAGTCCCCATATATGGGAGACAAGGGGAGAGCAACGGACTTGAACTCATGCTTCCTTCATGCCTGAGTGTCCAAGTTGCTCCTTTACACCTGACAGGGGGGAGTTTCCCTGGTTGGACGTAGCGCGTGGAAGGAACACGTTATTCCAACCAGTTCCTTTCCCCTCCATCAGGCGCCCCGGCTGGCCAGGGGGAGGCAGTTTAGTGACCAGGATTACTGCATGTTTTTTGGGTATCTACCCTAGGGGACACGGGGAGAACATGCAAACTCCACACAGAAAGGCCCTTTCGCCAAACCTGCCTTCGGGTATGGGCACTGATGACACGGAGGAGGAAACACGCCGCCAGCACCCACAGCGTCCCGAGCGGGAATCGAACCCAGGACCTTCTAGCTGTGAGGCGACAGCACTACCAACTGTGCCACCGTGCCCCGAATCCATATTTTAATAAATCTACAATTTCACAAGGCATCGCAATGCGTTGTGAGCTTGTAGATCAGTTCAGTCAGACAACTCAAGGAGGATGTAATATATATATTTATTGAATATAAGATAATCAATGCAATATATTTATTATGGTTTGGCGATGTATTGGATCTGCTTTTTAGGTACGGGTCAAGCGCATCAGTCCCGACCATAGGGACTCCGAATCCCCCGTACCTAAAACAGTAGATCCAAAACGACAGGTGGTAGCTGGGGTGGAGGTGGGTGAGCACGCACTTGTATACAGCAGCGCACAGTATACAATAAAGCATTTAGCAAGTAAGCAAGCAGAATGAGCGCAAGTTGTATGACAGCAGCACGCTGATACAGCAGCAGTGGGCAAACAAGAAGGCAGAGGAATGCAAACCTCTGGTTCAAGTAGCCGGTATGAGAGATGGGGTGAGCTGTGATTGGCTGAGTCAATCATGTGGATGATGCTGTGGTGGCCCAATTAACGGCCGGCGAGCTGACTGAGGTTCCCTGACTGAACTTGCTCTGCGCATGTCTACGACAGGCGCAAATGCTCATTTATTTTTTAATTTGTTTCAAGTGAAAGTGAAAATGGTTATAGTCAGTCTGTGAGTTTTATAAATATTGAACAATGAAAAGTATTAAGAGGGTTTTTGACTATTAAATAATAACTAAATCAGATCCATCACATCCATCCTTATTCCTGGCCATATAAGGTGTCCACGCGACGATATTGTACATATCTGTTGAGCAGCATGTAATGCTGGAATGTTTAGAGATGAATAGACACAGGATAGCTGCTGTAAGCTGCACAAAATACTATGGGCCCCTGCAGCCCAGAGGGCACGCACGACACATGGTACAAGGATAACACACAGAAACACTTCCACCCACACATGAAAGCTACCACTTATCAAACCACTACATACTGTATTACACAGTGCAGTTGTACAGTTGCCAAAAGATGTTTGTGACAAACAGCCCACCAATCCATGTGAGTGTTACACACACCGAAACCTCTCTGTTTCCTTTCTCGTTTGAAAGACGTACTTTACTTTGTGATACATCTGAAACTTTTTTGGAGAAATAAAACCTTGATGTGTGCCCAATTGTGTACTGTAGAGAGAGCCTGGAACTCTCCAACCACGATCAGATTGCTTAGTTTGCATTGGCAGTGATTTGATGTGGGTGTGGTGTGTGTGATGTGAGGTGTGGCGAATTATATGTTTATGCACGATCCAATAATGTCCCAGAAGTACTAAAACGTTGTACTTTTCTCCAAATGAGTTTCAGCTTCTGGTGGAGCAGGACACTATTTACAAATCAAATATATTTATTAAAATATCTATACTTCATTTTGGTGCAAGGAAAGGAAAACATTACACTTCTTGACATTCTCTGTGAAAATATTGAATGATACATGAAATCATTTTTGACACCATGAAAAATGACAGACTCACTTGCCATTAATCTATATGGTTTCCATTTAGGGTGAATCTGAACATTCTTTTTTGGAACGTCATCCTCAATGCACTTACTCATAAAAGCTCCCCTTTTATTACCGTATTAGGGGCTTCGTGATGGTGCTCGAGCAAGTCGAGGACTTCAAGTACCTCGGGGCCTGGACTGCCTCAACCGAACAGGATCTGAAGGTTCGGAGAGCACTTGCCTGGAAAGCAATGAGGAGAGTGTGGAAATCAGACATGGGAGAAGACCTTAAGAGGCGGCTGTTCATAGCTACTGTGTAGTCAGTACTGCTGTATGGGGCAGAGACATGGACCCTCACAGTACAACAGGAAAAAGCCCTAGCTGGAGTCTACACAAGAATGCTACGAATGGCACTAGGTGTCGCATGGACGGACCGCATCAGAAATGTGGACCTCTATCCTCTGGACCTCTCTACCACGGGTCACGGACAAAGTCAGAGAGAGAAGGATGAGGCTGGCAGGGCACTGCGTCAGGCACCCAGAACTTGAGGCAAGTAAATTGACCCTATGGGAGCCAACCCAGGGCAAAGCCAGGAGGGGAAAGAAGCGTACCACCTATGTAGACGTGCTGCGGCGCGACAGCTTGGCTGACAACACTGCAGAGCTCAAGAACCTGAACCTTGTGGAGGGCAGCGATCCAGGAATCCCGAGTTGGTGTTGGCTAGACCTCACTCTCGCAGCAACTAACTAACTAGGGGCTTCGTACTAGCTTCTATTAGAGCAGGTGCTTTTGGAGGAAAATGTGCTGTAGCTTGAGGCTTTATAAATACAGCTGTCATCTCTGTAGCTTTTGAGACAGTTCGTGCAGTACATCACTGTCTGGCCGACCAGAGAAAACAACGTTTCCACCAGTTGGTCCAGATGAGCCAGCACAGTGCTTTGACTGATTGCCAATTTATTGACCCTTTTGAGATTTTATCTTGTACATGATCAAACACACTGCAGTCAACAGATCACATACAGGAGTGTTATGAGACATTGACGGCAACAAAGACTAAAGACCTGTCAGAGACCAGGCAGACAGCTGTCAACCTATTAAGCAGCTCCATGCTCAATGCCACCTAAACAGAGTGACAAAGGAAATAACTAATGACCGCACCGGTCATTAGTCGACTCATTTCCTTCGTCACCTGTTAGGTGGCTCTGAGAGCTAGCCTGGCCTGTGTCATCAAGATGGGTCCTAACACTGGACTGGAGTGGAAAATGGAGGTTCAAGATTCAAAAAGGTAAATCTTTCACTCAGTCACAGTGAAATATTGGACGTTTATTCCACAAATGTGGAGACCTTATGGCAATGCTTTATCCCCTTCTGTTAGCCGGTCTCCCAGCTCATCTGCCGATCCAAGGTTGTGTCATAATAGACAAATCCGCGCTGTGGGCCAGGCGCGGGCAATCAATGCCGAGGTGTCAAGCTACTCTTAATGTGACACCTCAGCTATGGCTGCGCCCAGGGCACCCCTCCGTGGATTTGTCTATAGGTATGGGCAGGTGCAAGGCCGATCCGTGCTTTAAAAAGCACTGCAGAATGGTATCGTTACATCTCTAGTATACCACTTTTGTGCAACACTTTTCTTGCTTTCACTCATACCGCCACCATGGCTCTACCCTCTGACCCACAGAGTGGAGAGAGGAAGGAGAGCGGAAACACTACTGTGAGAGTGAGAGGAGTGAGAGAAGGGAAATACAAAGTAGGGGCGAGTATTTATCTTGGCAATGGCGACTCAAGTCTATTGTCTTGCTAGGATAAATGATGCGTGGCCTAATAATACCCGTAGTCAAACTTAGCACCCATTTTAACTATCTGTCCCTTTTGTGCCCATACTGTATATGGAGATCTTCGTATCTGTCTGCCTCTGTCTGTCTGCATGTGCCTGAAGAGTGCAAACTGACCGTGACTGGTTAAGTAATCAATTTAGACTGATTAGGCCCACTGGCAGAGCCTGACCAGAGCTTTTGTGGTGGTTCTGAACAACCGTGGGTCCGACCGACTCGATGCCGGGCACCGCACTCCCCGTGGGTGTGTGGAACACGTGTGTCGAATTTGAAGTCGGTGGGGCAATCGGTTCTCGAGCTACGTGCATTACAACCATACACACACACACACACACACACACACACACAAGCTCGCACGCACACAGACGTGGCACATTTATAGTAGGATGAAAGTAAATAAATTCATAGTTAATGGCATCGATGTTGTCAAATAACTATAGCCATTTGTCATCAATTCCTCATAGAAGCTGTTTACTGTTATGTTAAATGAATTAATAATGTATTACTAATATAATTATCATAATAAAAATAAGTGGCTATACAGGTCAGGCACACATCTCGGGCCTGCTTTCTCTCAAAGCATGTTTTATCTGTTATCTGTGGCTCATGTGTTCAACATGTTCACGACCCTCAGATGTTGTTTTGGTCCTAGCTTTCTTTCAGCACAATAAACCTAAGGTTGCTACAGTCAGGAGATTCACCAATGCTTCTTCAGCCGGTGTTGGCCGGGGTTTCTTCGAAGGTGATGGTTCTAGTATCTGGCGAAGAAGTATACGTCCATCACCATCACCCATGTGAAGGCTGCAGTGCTGTTGATTCTGCAGCATGATTATAGATTGCTTGTATGGGGCATAGTAGTGTATCTCATCTTAGTTCCGGACGAGGGTGGTTAAATCATGGACGAGGGAGTTAAATCATGGATACATGAGGAGCTGAACACTACTGACATTAAGTGACGAACTAGCAAGGGAACTGAACAAACAGGAGAGTATAAATAGACACAGACTAACTAGGCACAGGTGAAACAAAACTCAAAATCAAGACAGGGATTGGTTGGGGGACTAAGAGGACACAGGTGGAAAACAAAGACTAATCACAATACAGGTTAGACAAGGCAGCTGGTACAGAACTACAGGGGCAGACAGGAGGGCACAAAACAATACTACAAAATAAAAGGTACACAAGTTAAACATAACACGTCACGAACCGTGACAATCAGTCTTCCCAGCACATTCCCCTCCTGATTCTACTGCCATGCTGATGTGCCAGTCGCCAACCCAAACTCAGGCCATGGTCCTCAGCTGCCCATGGCTCACCATTACGTGCATCTAATCGGGGAGCTTTCAGTTGTTGATTAAGGATGTAATGATTGCAGTGCCGTATTTGTTCAGGACTGGTAATCTTTATTACCTTGCATAATACCTTGTCGCTGGGGGAAGTTCTTGTTAAAAGCTAATGCTAAATTTATGGTTCAGTAGATGTTCCTCTATAGTGGCATTAGTAATTGTTGTTTCCTCATATTGGCATTAGAGGAACGCTGGTGTAATGGTAAAGTACTGTAGATGTTCCTATATAGCGGCATTAGAGGAACATCGGGCCGATGGTGTTTCCTCATACTGCCGTAGATCAACGTTGGCTTAACGGTGAATGGTCGCACTACACGTAAGCCCTGTGAAAACAGTTCAGTAGAATATTCCTCTAGAGGAATGGCCTTACGGCGAGTGGCAGCCTGCAAGGCCTCTCTTCACTTAAAGTTAGTATGTCCCAGCCCAGTAATTGTGCATTACATTCACCCATTCACTCACACACACACACACACACACACACACACACACACACACACACACACACACACACACACACACACACACACACACACAACGATGGTGGCGGAATTATGCAACGAAGTTAAGGAACCAACCAGCACATCAAGAGCAATTAGGGGTTCAGTGTCTTGCTCAAGGACACTTGAGCCCGGGTTCGAGCTGGGAACCTTGTGGTTACCATCCAGCCACTCTACCCACTGTACTGCTAGTGCTATGCAGTGATGTTTGGCTAGTTAGAAAATGTTGGAGGAACAAGAAGTGCCTAAACTAAAAGAACTTTGGCAAGGTAATGCCTTAATTTGAGTTTTATCTGCAATGACATCATTTTGTTCTTATGACCTTGCCAAATTTTGTTGCTGCAAGAAGAATGCAGCCTTCCGCAAAAAAATACTTTTTTGCTGAGCGGAGCGCTTTCGATTTCATGCGTTATGTGTGTCCATAGAAATATCTTTTGAGTTGCCAGTGCCTTTCTGCCATGCATTCGTATGGTAAAGAGGTGCTGAAGACTGAAGTGAAGTTCAGTGCTCTCTCTCTCAGCGCATAGCAATTTGTGAAGAGGAGCTCTCCTTTCATGTCTAACTGTCTTTAATCTTGATGATAAATGCATGACAGAAAGGCACTGTAAGCTCAAAGCCTGCTTGCTGTAGCCACTTCCTGCCATCTGCAATGTTTCCTGTTGTTTCCCCTGACAAGTGAAAACACCTTCTTCTCTCATTAGCTCATGTGTTAACGTTCAACTATGAGGATTTCTCAACTAGTGAATCTAACTAATCAACTAGTGAACTTATTCAACTAGTGAACCTAAACTGAATAAAGTTATGTGTGTGCCGCCAAGGTTTATCCTGTGGAAATAATGTACAGCCTTTCTGTGGTTTCTTGTACAGTACAGTATGTATGTACACATTGTACAGTATGTATGTATGTATGTATGTATTGTTGTATGTATGTATTTGGTTAAAATGGGTGGGGTTTAAAAAAAGGCAAAAGCTTGCTCTGGTGCACTGGCCTAAAAGTGGGTCCTTAAAAACTGCTAAAACGTCTGAAATGTATGTATGTAGGTATGTATGTATGTATGTGTGTAGTATTTAAAAGGGGGGGCTTTTTAGTAAAAAGCCCAGCCCACAAAACCTTCATATATTTAAAACAAATCCAAAATAAGGTTACCAGTGAAGGGCAAAATGCCTATTCACTGGGGACTATGCAAGGCAGAGGCGTCCACCCCCCTGAGTCCAAGTTAAGCTAGACCGCATACCTAAACCATGGTCCAAAACCATCCTCTAAAACACAATGGTACTGTAAAATGGACATTAATAAAAACAACCTAAAACTATAAAAGAGTAAAAGTTCACAGCAAGGCCTGCCGCCTGGATACAATTTTTTTCGTTGTAATGGTAGAGGAGCCGATGGCCTGGATGGTAGGAGAAGAAGAGTTGGAGGAGGGAAGACATAGAGGAGAGGGTAATGTGTGGGCCCCGTCCAGGTCCGTCCCTGTCCCTGCGCTAGAGGTTCTGATCCGGAGGCATGCTCTGAGGTGGCTGGGGAGGAAAGCTAGGGTTGAGGTTAGGGTTCGAATTAGGGGTGAGAGGGTTAGGGGTGGGAGGCAGAGTGTTTGTGGAGAGTGACTGGTTGGGGGAGAGAGAGGCCAGGGCATTGCTCCTGATTGTACGCAAAGATCTCTTACTGTAGCCTCTCCTTC
>NC_137874.1:11461851-11841851 GCF_963924005.1 Protomyctophum bolini | reverse complement strand
CAGGCTGCTCAACAGACCCGAGCATCTTAAATGCTCCCATTACACTGGCACTAATAATGTATGTAAATATACTCCCTTTCCATTTCAGACATATTTTATATCTGCTGCTACATGATATGTAGGCCTACTGTAAGTGTACATGCAGCAATTTGTGAGTAGCTTGTACAGTACAGAGAAAGAAAAGAAACACGCTGTTACACCCTTAGGGTAATAGGTATAACCTCTTAGCACCACTGTACACAACCAAAGGGTGGCAAGACACAGCTTAGCTGACTGTAACATATGTATTCTCCTAAGTGACATAGTGGTTAAAAAAATCACACCCGTGTGAACCGAGTGGTGCAACTCCCCCTCCTCTCTCTCTCTCTCTCTCTCTCTCTCAACAGTGCAGCACTGTCTCTCTCTCTCTCTCTCTCTCTGTTTCAGGCGCCCCTACTGGCCCCTACTGGTACATACTGGTGGTCACGGACACGGACACATAGGTGAACAACAGTCAACACATACACTGACACGAAACAAGACAGGAACGCCCCAAAACGTCACATCCGGGACATTTACCCTGGGCAGAATTTTCTATGGCTGCCAATGCAACTTTTTCCAATCCTTAATCACATACGGACAAACATCTATGCCGATAATATCTAACCTGCGGAGGTAACGTGCCTTGTCTACGGGCAACAGATCTTTCAACCTATGTCATTGCAAATACGTTTGATAATCGCTACTCTGCGCAATATTGTTTTGAAAATGCCGCAAATTGCATTGCAGTGAACGAGAGCAAATCACAACTTACCCTGGGGGTGGTGACTCTGAATACGCGTTGTCGTGTCAGTGTATAGGTGTACAGGGACATTGCTGGTTGTAGGAGTGGTTGCACCACTGAAAGAAAACACACAGGAGACCATCATACTTCTGCAAAGAACAAGAACATATATTTTTTTGAAATACAAAACCTCAATTAACTCCCGTCCGTGACAGTGTGTGGTCACACGATAACACACCCACTCTCTCACACATGTAAACCTGTGAAGTGACAAATAAAGTGATATTAAGGTTGAAATGACACCTATGCTATATGAAAATAATAAATATGAAGGCATTTCTTCTCTGGCAAAAAGACCAACATTTTTCTATAGCTAATAGTTAATTGGCTTTGTGGACTCACCACTTTGATCTTTTGTAATTATCATGCACTGTATAGGTATTTACTGTGTGATAATAATACATGAAAATACTAGCTTTGCTCTTTGTCTTTTTGTAGAGGTTGGGTGCACCACTTTAAAGTGAAATAGTAATCCGGTAATCCAGAACAGACGAGCACACCTTAAAATTAAATCTGAGATGTAATTCTACATCATTTAATTGACTGTATTCGAAGCCAAACATACAGTATATGGGCAAATTGTATTTTAAATGAAAGAATAACCTAGTATGAACCGTGTGTTCAGCAAAATGTTATTTATGAAATGGAGAAAACCCCTGGCACACAGACTGATTTGGATGTTAGTGCAGCTGGAATTTAATAACCGTAGGCATCAGAAGGTTTTATGGTGTGTTTAGAAAACAACGGACCAATGGCACGGCTCCGTCAGCAATGAAATTGGAAAACATTGCATTCATGTTCGGCTATAAACAAAGTGTTATTTCAAGTCTTTTTGTCACTGTGCGACTCGGAAGTAGGACCCAAAATGCAGAACAGACTGGTCAAAGGCAGGAGGTCAAATGCAGAGGGATTTATTCACCCAAAACTCAGGATAACATAGAATACACATAGGAATGGAAACACTACTTAGAGAAGACAATAACAACATCTATACTCAAGCAGGGAACATAAGGGACTGAGGGTTTAAGTAGACACAGGGATCACAATACACAGGTGAACAGAACAAACAATCAACACTGGGATTGGCTAGGAGACTAACAGGAACAGGTGGAGAAAACTAGTAATCACACGGAGGTAAGATAAGACAGGCAAACACAACTAGGGAAAACAGGAAACACTAGGACATCACTCAACAGTAAAAGTGTGCAACAGACTGATATCGTGACACTTCTAAACACCCACTATATCGGGATCTGACCTGTTTTGCAGATGGAAAGCGGGAATAACTCCTCTGTGCTGTCTCCTGATGGGTCGCCGGCGAACAGCGATGCAATGCTCGCGTTGGTGGGTTCTCTTATGGCCATTCTGGTGATGGTCATAGTCTTTGGTAAATGTCCCTCTGCTTCGTCATTCATTTAGGCAAAATAATAAAATGTCATGTTCTCTTTATAACTACATTGTCTTTGTTATATTCTATGTGGGGGAGAGGAGGGGGGGTATGTGTATATACATGTATGTGTATGTTTTTGTGGGTTTAACAACACCTTTTCTAGGAAAAAAGCGTGAGGGGGCTTTTGGTTTTAGTTCCGTTAGAATGTCGGAGCATTGAACATTAAAATGTTGGCGAGCCATAGTGATTGACAAATGAAAGGACAAGGCTCAGAAACTCTCCGACTGGAACTGTATTTTTCTCAAAAGAGCATTAACACATTCTGGGCATTAAACGGGAATTCAACAAATCTGTACAATGGTGGCATTTATATGCTTTTTCAGCCCCCATAAACATTGGCTTGTATCCCAGTATGCCTACTTGGACATAAGTGCCCCATACAGCATACACCCTGGCCATTCTAAGAAATGACCATTTACTTAAAGGGTTGTTTATACCTCAACACCAAATCATCTACAAGATTTCAACTTATCGTGACACTACACATTGTGAACTTGTAGATCTGCTATTTCTGCCCGAATGTTTGCCCCCAGAATAGGGATGTTATAGGGCTCATTGTGGTTAACACGGCAACAGTTGAGCCTAACCTTGATACTGTCTATAGGTAACATCCTGGTGATCACGGCCATCCTGCGCTTCCAGCGTCTCCACACGGTCACCAACATCTTCATCAGCTCACTGGCCGCCGCCGACCTCATCATGGGCCTGCTCGTGGTCCCCTTCGGAGCCTCCTACATCCTGCTGCACACCTGGCACTTCGGCAACTTCCTGTGCGAGATGTGGACCGCCACGGACGTGCTGTGCGTCACGGCCAGCATCGAGACGCTGTGTATCATCGCCCTGGACCGATACCTGGCCATCACCTCGCCACTGCGCTACCCGATGCTGCTCACCAAGTAGGAGAGAGAGAGAGATGGCTTTGAAAGAGTTTAAACACTTTGCTGCACTCGTGGCATCTGGTGCAGTCTAATTGCTTTGCAGGTTCACAATAAAAAAAAAGGTGACATAGAAAGCTACAAAGATGGAGGATTTTGACCGTAGACTTTCGTTATCAGTGTTCTTCATACATTACGCCATAGATATTTGACTTTGTATTATTTGAACATATAGGTCTCAACCATTTCAAACGTGTTCCTGTTAAGAATAATGTTGCCCAATTTCTCCCTTTCATTTCCTCTCTTTTGACCTTTTATCCGAGCAGGCGTCGTGCCTTTGGCATCGTGCTGGGCGTCTGGGTGGTGGCGGGCCTCATCTCCTTCCTGCCCATCCACATGAAGTGGTCGGTGTCCAACGACGAGGTGGCCCAGCAGTGCATGTACGACGAGCACTGCTGCGACTTCAACACCAACGCGGCCTACGCCGTGTCCTCGTCCATCATCTCTTTCTACTTGCCACTGGCGGTGATGATCTTCACGTACGCCCGCGTGTTCCAGGAGGCCCAGAAACAGCTGGAGAAGATGCGGGAGCAAGAGGGCCTCTTCCAACACCTGCGCCAGGCTCCTGCAGCGGCCGACGGCGTGGAGGAGCTAAAGAAAGGGTCGAAGAAACGGAGCAGGGCAAAAGGGGAGGGCAAGCAGACGTTCAGTAAATCCTATAATTTCATTAGGGAGCACAAGGCTCTGAAAACTCTGGGTATCATCATGGGCACCTTCACCCTATGCTGGCTTCCCTTCTTCATCCTCAACATCCTATTGACGTTTGTGGAGCTGAAGAACGACCTGCCTTTCAGATTGCTCAACTGGCTGGGCTATTCCAACTCGGCCTTTAACCCACTGATCTACTGCCGCAGTGCTTACTTCAGGCACGCCTTTCAGGAGGTGCTGTGTCTGAGACGGAGGATGGACCCTTACTCCAAGTCTGCATGTAGGAGAAACGGGATCGTGGAGGCTAACGATCTGAAACGACGGTTGGACATCACCCAGGGGTCCAGGTGGGAGGACAACTTGGGAAGACGTACCACAGAAAGCTCACTGTCTCTGGGTGCTCCCACCCCTCTCACCGGGGACCCACCTCTGGATTTATCCCCTGGTTCTCTGGCCCACCAGCAGACCAATGGCACCAACAGCGGGAGCTGTGAAGAAAACCTGGCCTCTGACGTTTGACCAGAGAGAACATTGGGATTATGTCAAGCACTGGATAACAAAGACTGGGAGGTACGTTAATGCAATACGGACTGCTTATCATTTAGCGCTGTTACTGAAATACCTATAGGGAGTACCACGACTGGAGACAGTGGAGAGTGTAATGTGTGTGATGTTGTTATGCGATACATCTGGTTTGATGCATAGTAGCACAGATACATCATGACAGACAATGTTACAATGCAAACCCACATCCCCTGGAAGGGGTTGATCTGTTTGGATGTATGGGCTGTCAAGGCCAGAAAGTAGTTTTTTGCCACTCAGTATGCATTCCCGACTTCTCGCACAACTTCTGGGTATGATGATGATGATGTCACACGCATACCCACTATAGAGGGTGTGTCTCCAAAAGAAGGTGGTACCCTCCTTTTGAAAATCGAAACACACATTTTATTCTTTAGTACATTGTGAAGATGTAAAGTATACATGTATCGTGTGTAGAAAGATATTATGTTTTGAAAGCCGTGAGACATTATGATCAATGTAAAAACACCAATGTATCAGCCGTATCTGGCCACCAACCTTTGAAAGGGAGTAGCTATAGTAGCTACAGTTTACAACTCTAAATATCTTCTAGCGTTTCCTATTAGTGACTCACAGATGTTGCTTAAAGTTCTAGGCGTACTTTATTTTCTTCTACCTGTTTTCGGCTCACCGCGCACTTTAATGTCCCTATTTTGGACCAATTTAAGAAATATTTTTTCCCCACTATTTTCACTATCTGTCTGACGGCAAAGCACTGTACTGTATATACAGTAATGTACCACTTTTAAGCCCTATACTACTGTGGGTTTAAGTGGCTAACGAATGTGAATATGGCCTTGCATTAAATATTCGTTAATTATGTCATTATATAATCGCTGTCGGGGGTAAACCTCATATTGATTCATGTCTGTCTATGGGTTTTACCAATATTTTACCAATTCAAAAATAATAACAGTAGTCTCATAACTCCATTGGATCCACTGGAAAGCAGGGTTTTTTATTTTCTGAAAAGTTATGGTTTTGGACGTACAGTACAAAGTTTCCACACGACAGCCACGGCATGTTAAAGAATTGGTTCAAGTGGTATTTGCAAATAATGCTTGGCATCTGTTGTTTACGCATTCCATTTTAACGTAGCCTACTGTAGCCGACCAGAGGGGTGACGTTCACCCCAGCATGGTATCAATCAAGCATATTAAAACAAATGCCAAGTCTAATTTGCATAATACTTCTCTGAGAGTGACCACACCACGCAATGAGATGCGTGGGCTAGCACGCCCTTCTTCGTCTACCTCTACTTGCAGTAATAGAAATGTTGCCTCATTTTTGAGAAGGTATATGCATTGTGAATAAATGTTTTCTCAAGGACAAAGGCTCTGGCATTTCACTGGTTTCGAGTCAGTTGCAGGCAGTCATAAATAGACAGACCGAAAAGACATACCGTGCCGAGAAAGAATGCTTGGACATCATCACTGTGCGTCTTGGTGTCCCATGACAACCTCTCCATGACGCAATGGCTTTTGAAACTTTTGTGTTAAGATATTAACTTATGCATGAAGTGTGCCGTTTGTTTCGTGTAATCTTTGGTTCAAGTTGAAGTGTACTCTAATCTAATGTGTTGTATACTTTAGTTTATGTATGTTTGCATATGATATGTGTGTGCCTGCGTGTGTGTGTGTGTGTGTGTGTGTGTGTGTGTGTGTGTGTGTGTGTGTGTGTGTGTGTGTGTGCCCGCACGCACGCATGCATGTGTGGTCTTTGTACAAGTCAAGGCCTTGACAAGCAGTGGCAGGTGTTATAGTCACAGCAGCTAAAGTCATCTGCTGAGGAAATACAATGATATATCAACACACACACACACACACACACACACACACACACACACACTTGCGCGCGTGCGTGCATGGGACTGTGTGTCTTTGTCTATGTCTTTGTGTGTGATTGTTTCACAGGTGACATAGTGCCATAGTGTAATGTTGGCTTTGTGGTGTACAAGGATGTACTGTAACTCCTCCAGCATTGACACATATTTACATATCAAATATTATTCCAGACAATGAGTGCCAAAAAGAAAAACACTTCTCTTCTACTGAGAGCCGACCATGTCAAAATAGATGACAGTGTTTGTGCATGGAGAGAATGACGCCAGCACTCGCGTCCTTCTGGAACATGACAAATCGATCGATTTTGTTCTGACCTTTTTATAATATATTATAATGAAATGTACAACACTTTGCTTTATATTGGTTGTTAATGCTACCCCAAATTTCTGCAGCTGTCAAATATTTCCCTAGGGTGGCTGAATATAAACCAATGTGGGATTATGTTAATAGACACCTTTACAAACACATTGGTGAAGACATTTCTTGGTAAGAAACTTATTCCCAGATTTAATTTATATCCCCTGACTATACCCCAAAAAATAATACAAGCTCGCAGCGCGGCACGAAGTGACATGCTTCGAGCTTGTATATCTGCTATTTTTTAACAGTAAAATAAATGTAAAATGACACAGATGCTTTCCTGGTTTTAATGGGTTAATATAACAGAAGCGTGCTGGCGTCATTCTCTTTATGTTGAGCGTTTTGGAGTCTGTTGTCTCGTTCTTTCTTGACTGAAGTTGTGCTCGCATTCCTCCTTTGAGTGTTGCGCATGGACCTCGAAAATGTATTACTGTATTAAAGGCTTTTGTATAAAATCTATCATGATTTGAAAAGAATTTGGGTGAAGAATTGTCTACTCATATTGTAGCGGCGCTTACAAACTCGAATGTCAGAACTAATAAAAGCAGCAGCCTAGTCCATCAAAGAACTTTATAGGAATTCTAATGAAGCTCATAGGGTCAGTACTCAAAGATAAAACAGCACATTGTCAAAGTGCTGCATGAGCAATGTATTAACCAAGTGAACCCTACTTATTTGACCGTGGAGGCCTTTATTCTATACGCACCCTCATGTTTTCACTCTCTACAGGTAGTGAAAACAGGAATACAGAGTTCCACTCTACAATGTCACAACACCTCACATTGCAGCGATTTGTGAGCTTGTAGAATGGCTATTTTGACTGAATGTTAGAGGATACATGAGGTTAAGGTCTATGATTATGAGACGCATTCTATTTGTGGACTACTGTGGGTTCCAATGATGAGAAAGTGTTGACAAGCAAACACTGCATTTCAACAGAAATTCATGTTGTCTAAAAGTCTAATTAATACTTTGTGTCTTGACCCTTTCAACTATTGTCTATCAACAAGAAATACAGTATGAATTAATGTATAAAAAAGGGATGTGAGTATTTAAGGAATTTCTTAAGGTTATATTCATCTATAGAATAGCTCCCTGTCCAGAAAAAATACAACTAACAATGAAAAGTAAACAGTGTTAACAAATGTTACGCTTCTCAGAGGGAGAAAATAGTTGGATGAACTAATGCCTGCTTGCATTCGGGAAAAAAGATATATACTGTAGTAAATCAAAATACAGCTCTGTCCATCGGTCTGTCCGTCCGTCTGTAATGCATCTCAAAAGCCACTGGCTGGATTGTCATAATTAGCTGGGCACCCTCATGCTCCCTGGAGCATATGAACCTTGCAGATTTTGGGGAACACCATCAGGCCAATAATATCAACAGGCACATTGCGGGAAAAACCCCACTAATTTTGCTGATTCCATGGCCTTAATTCCTCTAGTGACACCTGTGTGTCAAAATGTAAAATTGTTTTATGTTGTAAAGGCACCTTTTCAAGCTATTTAAATGTGGTACTTTATTTCATTTTAAAGACTTGGGGACTCTGAGAATCAATGGCACTGTCAGTCAGTTCAAACCACTTTGGTTTTAGTCTGCCAGTGTGTGTATTATGGCATGGTAAGTCAATACAATATACCCTATAGACCAGAGGCAGTGACATTACATATACATCTTGGGTATTCACACACAAACACTCTTGTTCAAGGACACACTGCATGCCTGGTCATAAACAAACACAATCATGGTGTGCATTTACATACTGTTTATATCAGTGTGCACACATTTCACACTGATATAAACAGACACATGCACACAGTGTACACAGAGTCGCAGGCCGATGGCACTCACAAGCAACGACACACATTGTATATACACACACACACACACACACACACACACACACACACACACACACACACACACACACACACACACACACACACACACACACACACAGAAATGAGAATCTCTGCAAACAATCCACAAGTGTCCTGGGTTTCTGAGACTGTAGTGCACACCAGGCCATCTGGACCAACCCCCCCCCCCCCGCCCCAACCCCTTCACTCACATGCACACGCACACACACACACGCATGCACACACACACACACACACACACACACACACACACACACACACACACACACACACACACAGTTTGTGCATGTTTCCTGCATGGCCAATATAGCGAGATAATGCATATGTCATGTGTTTAACTGCTTTTGAAGTTTACAAGGACATTGAATCCATTTAGTCAGAGATATATACAATTACATCAAATATTCCGCTGAAATAGTCATCCATCTGTGTCCACTTTAATTTGACTCTAGACCTAACGATAACCATGTACATTTTCCTTTGAGCGTTTGCCAATGCACTATACAATTAAGCTGTGTACTGTACTGTACTGTGCGTGCGTGTGTGCGTCGGTGAGGGTGAAAGATATCTAACATAATACTTCATGGTAGTTCTGTCCGACCTTAAGCTGAACCATCTCCTCTTGCCAAATGTCTGAGCGAGACAGATAATAATTGTGCACGTGACACGCACGCGCACATTCTGCGCCTGTTTGTCGGCCTACTTGTGATTATCTCTCGAGAGACTGTCACAGACAGAGAGAGACAACAGCCAGAAGTTGAAAGTCATACTTTTTTTAGGAGAAATGTGGTCTGAGCCTCCCCGGCGGCCTTTCCAGTCATCTCGATCCTCTTCCATGCTAGCTTGCCAGTACTTCCTGACCTGCATCATGTTAAAGCAGATATTATCTACTTAATGTGGATCACGGTGACCACAACATGCTACAGATCTCTGACTCTGACTTAATGTGGACAGCGTATGTGTGACATTAGTCATCTATGACATCACTCATAACAATTTAGGCATTTAGCAGACGCTCTTAATCCAGAGCGATTTACATTAAGCAAGAACAAAAAAAGCATGGGAATACATCACATAAAAACATTTATCAAAGAAAGTAACAGTGGAATATCTATAATATAGATATTCCACTGTTATATTATAATGAAACTATACATATAAACTACTATGCTATACATATGTACTATGACGTGTTATGACTACATACAATGCAATTATAGTGCTGTCTTCATAACATGCTATAAGTCTGTGTCAAATGCTATCTAAGTCTACAGAAATGCTATCTAAGGGGGTGGGGTAAGTGCTATGGGCCATGATGGAGTCTGAAAAGGTGGGTTTTCAGACTACGGCGGAAGATTGGGAGTGATGCTGCAGTTCTGACTGCAATGGGAAGTGCATTCCACAGTTTTGGAGCCAGAAGGGAGAAGAGTTTGGGACGTGTGGAGCGTTTTTAGTGAGGGTACTTCCAACTTCCCTGCGTTGGCTGATCTGAGTGCGCGGGAGGGTTTGTAGGGTTCGATCATACTTGCAAGATATGGGGGAGCCATACCATTGGTTGCTTTGAATGCCAGCATCAGAGTTTTGTATTCTGTGCGGGCACTCCGGGCAGCGACCGGGAGCCAGTGGAGGGAGCGGAGCAGGGGGGGGAGACATGTGAGAATTTTGGCTGGTTGAAGACCAAGCGAGCCGCGGCATTTTGGATCAGCTGGAGAGGCTTAAGTGCACATGCTGGTAGGCCAGTAAGGAGGGAGTTACAATAGTCGAGTTTTGACAAGACTGTTGTCTGGATTAGGAGCTGGGCTGATTCCTGAGTGAGGAACGGTCTAATTCGTCGTATGTTATAGAGTTCTAGAGTGTGAACCTACAGGATCATAACACACAGACTGGTGTTGTACTCGAGTGCGGCCTCGGTCTCGAGTCCACATTTTCATTTACCCGGTCTCGCCCATGTATTGAACTGGTTCTCCACTCGGTCGTGGAGTGTCCATTTGTCCAACTGTCCATCCACATGCTGCATTTACCTTTGAAGGGGAACACTTAGTTTGCACC
Organism: Protomyctophum bolini; assembly: GCF_963924005.1. Classification (NCBI taxonomy): domain Eukaryota; kingdom Metazoa; phylum Chordata; class Actinopteri; order Myctophiformes; family Myctophidae; genus Protomyctophum; species Protomyctophum bolini. Next base: position 11,831,279 of record NC_137874.1, on the reverse strand, counting down.
CTGGCAAGCTACACAAATGCACTAAACGCGTACTTGCTGATGCCGACATGTTCCAAATTTCAGTACATCTATATTTAAACGCTGAATGATGTCCAAAACATTATCCTGGAGATCTGATAATTGTTCATTGGCTGAAATCCATCAAAAATTCACTAATGATGAAACTAATCTCCTTTTTAGGTGTGTTGCATCTTGGCTGGCCGGGCTGAAGTGAATAAACAAGCGGATTCCTGCACTAAGAATATACTGTATACAATAAGAACATGCACATCCACAACAACAGTTTCTACATCAAACCTTCCCTAATTTAAAACACTGATATTTGTATAAAATACAAAACAATACAGCTAATTGCAAGCCAAAGTCCCAAAACACACCTGACTTTATACTGTATATAGTGCAGTGTCCCATTAGACCCTAATTCATCATCCCTGTGTATAGCTAAACATTCATTCATTGTGTTTGACAGTGTTTGACAGACAGAGTATACACATCGTTTTCGCTCTGGTGTAAATCCAACCTAGAACACAGGACATGCTTTTTCCTCTGTCACTCTTTCTATTTATCGCTCAGTCTCTCTCTCTCACGTCTTCTTGGGTCTATGTCTCTCTCTCTCCTTCTCCGGTTATCGTCTCCTTTACAATCTGTCTCGGTCTGTCCTACATTAAACTAATGTTGGGCAACAGGAGATTAAGACATTAATGGAAAGACAATGGATCAGACAAAGTCGGCTACAAATTAGAATTTTAGAGGGCTGTCGCAGATTCTGGGCTGATTGGAGCTGAAAGCAGCCATCTTTTCTGGGGGAACTTCTTTGAGGTTCTTTGAGGACTGTACCTGGAATGCATTGGTAGCCATGCATGATGATGATTTTCTTTGGGGTGAATTAATCCATGCAGCTTAATTAAAAGCCAAACAGAGTTTGGTACAAAAGCTGAGGAAGATGTGCTAGTATTCTTCCACTCAACCATCAACACATCTAATTGAGGCAAATAGCTACCTAGTCAAGTATTTAAGTACAGCACTAGGGTTTCACTGCTGCTAAATATAGAGAGGTGTCGCATTTCTGCTATACAATTCAACTGTCTCTTTATTCAACGATGTCTGACGTCTGTGGGCAGGGAGGTGTGTAAATTTGTGTGTGTGTTGGGAGGGTATCAAAGAGAAGGTGTGTGCTATCACAATGTACGCGTGCGTGCGTGCATGCGTGCGCGTGTGGGAGAGGTAGAGGGAGACGGAACCAGAGGAAGGAAAAAGCACAGTAAACACTAAAGAAAATAGACACATCCAAATGAAATTAGTTAAAAATGTTGGTATATTTTACAATCCAAAGAAGAAGAAAAAGTACCCCCAAAAAAAGAAAAAAAAAGATAATAAACAAGATCCGACACAGCTAATGCTTACAATAAATACTGCAGTGTAATTAACACTCGGGAGTTTACTGTGTAGAAGATGATACACATGAGTGCAGTTGTGTTGCATGCGTTTGTTGTCTCCCATGGGAGGAGGGAGACAGGGAGTGTCTGTCTGCTGTGAAGGCCTGCAGCTGTCACAGAGCATACGCACTTCCTGACACATTTTCAGAGGTGGGGATGCGAGTCTTCCACACTAAGAGGAAAACCCTCTCATCCTGTGGATGAATTCCAACTGTGCACAATAAAACCCTGAGTATTAATTTACCCCTGAGAGTGTATACCAATGAACAACATCTGTTAACCCATTTTGGGCGGGAACCCCTTTTGATGTTCTAAACATTATGTTATAATTTAGCTATTGAAAAATGTGCCTCAAATCTTTCAGAAAATTGTCATGATTTAGAAACCCATTTTTTTTTCTTTTTCGACGCAAGGCCTGAAAGGGACATTGAGGATTTTCTCTGATCCCAGTCATACTGTATAACAGCTAAGCTTTTAAGTTTGTGGTAAAACTGACATAACAGGAAGGTCTGCCCTCCTTCAACAATTCCTGCTGGGATTCTGGGAATGTCCATGAGCAATTAAGCTTCCCAATCTCCAACAACTGTGGTAGGAGCTGGCTGAGGTCACACTTGCCTAGTGTGGGTAGTATGAAAACCAGGAAAATGGGAAAATATATAGAATTAACCCCTAGGCAGTCCTTCATGCAGAGATGATGTTCATCTTTATTCACCAAAACAAAAGTATTTACAGCTGTACTGGACAGGTGGCCCTAGCTCCTTCCACCTCCACAGTCCTACTTTGACTGCCAGGCAGTGGGAGGCCTCCCTAAATATAAAGGCTAAGCGCCTCCCACTGGAACACACCACCCTGAATTGATTCCACAATTACACCAGTACTTCATAATGTCCAGGGACAACACATATTATTCACCACATTATTATTATACATCACTTATTATTCAATCAATTAACCATATCATCTAAACAATGAGAAAGCAGGGTGCTCTAAACAAACCCTCACACCCCACAGCTGATAGTTGCTCCCTACCATGGAGACAACAAGCAATTAACAATCAAGAGTCATCCAATATACATACTAATATAATTCTCTGCAACATACACAATACATAATTCAAACTTTAGGCATTCAGTCTCAGTGGCAGGCTGAACTGCCACAACAAAGCAGTTCCTCAAAGCCACCTAAAACTAGCACCTGAAGACATTCATTTTCTATGGGTGGCCTGGTGGTTTCTATTGCATTTTGGCTGCGAGGGGCTCAGGTGTGTGGTGTATTATCTTGTCCGGCTGTGGCTGGAGATTAAATAATTCACTGATGTAGTAGATGGCGAGATGTCAAGGGAGATGTCTGGGAGGAGAATATATTGCAATCCATAAAGGAACAGATACGCCCTGCTGACATGTTTACTGTCTCCAACAGGAGAAGCTGGTGGTATTACTGCTATGGATACCCCCATCAACAGTGACAGAACAAAAGCATCACGGAGGCCCCTCTGATTGAACACTTACTCTTCCATCATTCCATGTTTGATACAGAAGCACAGCATTGAAATGAATGGAATGTCCATTCTACCGTTTGCATCTATACATTATCAAACAAGTAACCGAAATGGATGATAATGTATTCATTAAATGCAGTACATAATAAATAAAAAACATTTGCAACAGTATATTCATCCCGATGATTTCCCTCCTAAAGTCTGGCAGACATTTGTTGCCCAGAAACATAAATCCTGGGCCGGTGGCCTGTCGTTGGTGCACCATGATCACCCTACGTTTTGGCAAAATGTTTTTCTGCCTATTGGCGCCTATACCCCTGTATTGGAGGAAGCAATTCTTGCTGAACTACTGGCAAGCCAACAGTTGTACTGAACTTCCTCAGTGCATTGTCCTTTTTCCTCAGATCCTACCTACTTGGAAGTACTCAAAACAGTCACGTACAACAATCACTCACTCTCTCATCCAGTGTGTCAGTCTCCCTTCCACAGTATGACAGACTGACAGAGCACTAGTTGCCGGTCTGTTCAAGATTAGAATGACATGCATCAGGGGGTGTATTCAAATTTCAAGCATTAATAAGTATGTATTCAGCACACTCATTGCACGATTTTTACTGTCTTACTATTATGTTCATTTACATGTCACTCTGTGTGAAATGAAAATGGTAAGATCGTGATACAACATGTATCTCTCCAGCCATGCTCAAATGAGCATGATGACAGCACACCTTGCTGTAGTCAAAGTGCACGATTTGAAAACGAACAGTGTAATCACATTATAGATACTACTTGGGAACGATGCAACTTGGGAACCTAATAATACCCGTTGTCATAACACCCGTTTTAACTGTCTGTCTGTGTCCCATTGGAGATCTCTGTATCTGTCTGTCTGCCTGTGTCTGAAAAGTGGACTGGTTAAGTAATAAATAAATACTGAAACCAGATATAATCATTAAGGAAGGTTTATGCATGTACTCTGTGTACTATGTAAACTCTTCATTTCCATTTTCCACTGTTTTCTTATGTATAGGTACCATCACAAAAAACATGCAGTAATCCTGGTCTCTAAACTGCCTCCCCCTGGCCAGCCGTGGCGCCTGATGAAACTATAGATACTATACATACCATTCTGTCTGTAAATGTAATGCTTCTTTTGGCAGATGCTCACAAAAAGTGCTTCAATGGAGAGCTGCAAACCATGGACATCCACAGCACTGGCCGCTGCACTTCCTATAAGAAAGAATAAATAATCACACACATTGTTGTTTTCTGATAATAGACTAATTGTCAGTCATCAGATTACCTCCCTGACCAACCATACCAGCAAACTCCTTCTGCATCAACATACAAACGTATGACTTACACCCATCCCTGCACCATAACATATAAGCTACAGCTAAAGTATATGCATACAGCCAAAGAGTCTGACAGTGTTTGTGCAAAATTCTTCTTTACCGGTCTTGGCCCACTGCTTGACATCAAGAACCCACTGTTGTAGCATGCCATCGCTACAATGGAACTGCTCCTACAACTTCTTCAGGTTCTCTGCTACCTCCAAAGTCTTCTCTAGTGTCTGCAAAATTGCCCTGTCATAGTATTTGAAGTTTCACATGTAGCTGCTTGAAATAGTTAACCCTTTTTCATCAACATACCTTTTTGTATCTGGAAGACAAAGCAATGTGTTGTCACAGTGTGTCAGGTGAGGACCCAGAAGCAGAACCAAGCAGGCAAACTGATGCAGTCCAATATATTTATTAACATAAACTCACAGTAAAGTGTAGCAGGACAAACACAGTAACAATGATTTATAATCTGACAAGGGAACACTGAACACAGGGAGGTTTATAAAGACTAGACAAAGGTGCAACAGAACAACAATCAACACTGGGATTGGCTGGGAGACAAACAGGACACAGGTGGAGAAAACTAGTAATCACAGGGAGGTGAGACAAGACAGGCAGAACAGTAACTAGGGAAAACAGGAAACACTAGGACAAGACTACATATAACGTGTAATATAATGTGTAGGCCATTCTCTTTGCAAAGATTCCAACCAATTACATGCACAGTAAGCATATGTCAGACAGTTCTTACTAAAGAACACAAATGCAAATAAGAATGTGTTGAAAATGTTTTATGTGTAACTTTGCAGGGTAGCATGGGGATAAATAAGCTTACAGACCTGACTTTGTCATATACTTAGTGTATACTTAGTGATATACAACATGATATGTGTATGAGTGCCTATGCTGTGTACTTGTACGTGAATATACAAATGTACAGGATATGTATTGTGTACTGCCATGAACTGTAACAGACTGACTTTAGCCACTGAAGCCATCTCAGAGAGCAAGGCCACTTGCTGCTAGCCGATATTATTGTTATGTCTCAGTGGCACGTCATGAGGACACGAGGATCCAGAGCTATATATGTTTCTGTATGTGTGTAATAAATTGTGAACCTTTGGCGAGATACTGTCTGAGTGTCCCGTTATTATTGTTCTCCCGGGCCCGTCCGATCGCCGCCGTTACCACAGGAATAATTCAGTTGGATTATCACACACCACCCAGTCTGCACACACACTACCGGTCAGCCAGAACCGGACCAGGGTCCTTACCAAGAGATTACAACACTTAGTGGTCAGAGCACATCGGTACAGAAAACTGTTGACCTGCTCTACTTCTTCTCCAACGTTGTTCCTTCTTGGCATTCCACTGGATCTACAGGAAGTATGGAATTGTTTAACAGTGTGGAAACTAGCATGATAACATTTGATGCATATGCTGAGGTCACTTGGGTTGTGTGGCTAATCGTCATTTATTTTGAGAATTCAAATTAGTAAACAAAAAACAAAAATGTAAGAAGCATCACCTCGCACTTGGTATTGTGTGCTTTCGCATGCATCACTGACAAGCAATCTTTCTGTTGCTGAAGGGGTTGAAGATGACTCAGGTTCTCCGACACCTTCTCCAGGTATGGCACATATATTGGCAGGTCACATTCATTGCCAAATAAGTAGCATTCTGGAACTCTTTTTGGAGAAACATTGGATATACGAAGATTTCTCCTCTATAATTAATATTAGGGAGCATAGTACAATGAAGGGCCTGTAATCTACATCTTTTGTTATTAAACTCATCAGGATTATATAAATACTAATACCAACCTTTGAGAAGGAAGCCATGCCTACAAACAGCAATTTCAACACCTTCCTCATCCAACTTGTTGGCCTGTTTGGATGACTCTCGTGCAGCTCTCCAATGTGAATCTCCACACGCTTTCCCTGCAGTCTACCAAAGTACATAGTTGAAAAATAATGCTAGACTGATAGACCTTATGCTCCCCTCTCTGCCTTTCTCTATCTCTCTCTCTCTCTCTCTCTGTCAGACGACACAGTATTAGTCAGGGGATATTAATCAAATCTGGATATACATTTCTTACCAAGAAGTTTCTTAATGTGTTTGTAAGGGTGTCTACTAACATATCCCACATTAGTTTCTATTCAACCACCATAGGGAAATATTTGACAGTTGCTGAAAGTTGGAGTACCATCAACAACCAATATATGGCAAAATTTCATTATACTTTAAGTAGCATGTGACGTGTCAAACTAGGGGTTTTTCATGATTCTGAACACATTCCAAGCATTAGTTTACTAATCAGTAATCACCCATCACTCCTTGTGACAATTTAGCACAATATTTGACACAAGAGGATTCTGAAACAGGAACTAAACAAGAGTTCATTTATTTTAGAACTAAATGCGAGGAAGAAGGGTAATGGGAGAAGTGGAAAAAGAACACCCTTCAAGTCGGGGGCGGCGTCTGGTTGTATAGACATCTTATTCTATCAGGACACAGGAACAGAGCAGAGGGAGGGAGATGCAGTATGTGGATTTAGGCTTCAGGTCAAGGATGCTCAGGTTTCGTGAGTTGAATGAGTCTGATTGAGGCAGTTAAACACAGTCTACAGCCTTTTGATTAACATCCAAACCACTTAATCCGGGTCATGCCTCCTAAGTATCCCCTGGCAAGTAGTGAGTTGCCATGTGTCCCATGTAGGCCAGGAGCCTATCTCCTGTTTCCATAGCTTGATGCAGAATCCCCAACCTCGGACACTCAAACCCCAATGGCACTGAGCTGGTCTCTAATTGCAAAGGTGGAACAGTCAGGTCAGCAAAGGTTTCACTAGCAAGATCCACAATCGGAGGTTTACTTAAATTCCAGCACGGCTTTCTATTGTTGCAGTCTCTAATGCTGATTAAAATGTGTTCACAACAAGTTAGATTTACCCTCTTTAAGTCTTTTAGAATGATACGAATCTTCTGTGTTTGCTAGACCAGGTCTAAAGTTGCCTGGCTAATAAGCCAGACTCAATTTTCAAATCACACTGGCTTTAGCCAGGCTAGGTCTAAACTAAAGTAGCATGTCATTTGGGTTGCTTCTTGTGGTGCTCCCAAGCCATCTGGTGGTAATGGGTACCATACCAACAGGTACCATAGTTTGTGTGTATGCAAGTCCATGGTGAAATCATACAGGGAGCTATTTTAATTTGACCACTGTGGTAAGAACAGCATCATTATACAGGACTGAAAGTGATTTCAGTCCTGAAGATGAACTTAATTTGTCCACATTAATTTGTATCATTTAATCATGTAATACTTACTGTACATACAGTAGCAGTCTTTGGTTACAATTTAGGCATTTAGCAATTTTAATCGTCAAATGCACGTGTATAATGTATATATACTTTCTCTTGTGTTGCAGCAGTTTAACTATAGGAATCTTTAGGACCTCTTTAAAAGTAGATGCGGCACGATTTTCCAGCAATGATCCTTCAAACAAGGGAAGGCACAAATTCAATCACATTGAAGCAGTGAACAGAACACCTTACACCAGTAACACAAGGTATGTAACTTAAGAAACACGCCAAGACTTGCTTCATCAGACACCAAGCCAGTCATCCAGACATGTCTACAGCTCACCCATATTATGCCTAATTAATTTGCACAACAGTATCACTTGCCGACAATAAATTATCTTGAAAACTTGAATTCTCTGCACATATACTGCTTTATGCCACCAGACCATGTTGTCATCTTGTTCAACTAGGCCCACCCTTAGTAGAGATAGCTCTACTTGGCCATGCAAACAAATAGTTATTGCCTAAAACAGTCTGCATCCTTTCTTTTATGTTTTTGGAATCAGTGGGGTCAAATTGGGGGGGCTGATTAGAGTTGGCATAGCCATTTTCATTAATCTACTCACCTGGTTTGGTCTGAGACAAGGTATGCATTACGGTCCCTGATCATACAATGTCCTTCTCATGAACTGAACAGAGAATGAATAGCCTACTGGAGATATAGGACCTCACTGCATATATAAAGGAGTCTGCTTTCCCTTAGACAAAGACATTCTTTAATGAATACTCATATGTGCTGACTAAATCTGGTACTGATTAAAAGCGTTACTGTCATGCGTGGAACAGGTTGAGAAACAGCCTGGAGGACAGATGAAGCCATGGAAGTCATTTCCTTTTCAATCAATTCAATCTTCTAATTACAAACATTCGTGCATGGTCACCAAAAGAAGAGCAATGTGCAGTTACTGCAGTATGTTTCTATATTGCTATATCTATCAGTTTTGTACATTATGCAGGTTTTTTTTCTTCCTTTCCGTCTTATTAACCACTCTCCTATACCTTCTTTTCATGGGTCTTCACACCGATGTAAAATTATGTTCATATTTATGTATTCAAAACAGGCTACATACTGTATAAGTGCCTGCTGAGTAGTGTGTGTATGTGTGTGTGTGTGTGTGTGTGTGTGTGTGTGTGTGTGTGTGTGTGTGTGCGTGCGTGCGTGCGTGCGTGCGTGCGTGTACACTACAAACTTGCACATGGCATGGGTGACAGAGAGGAAAGCAAAGATTTGGGGAAATGACAAGAAAATCAATTGAGTGGCCGGCCCAGTGATTTTCTTGGAGGCATCCACTGCAGTCTTCCAGCAGACGAGCCTTTCAATGTCAATGTCAAGTTGATCTTCTTGATGTTCTTAGAGTTAAATCGACCATCTTACTTCCTCTTCTTCTCTTTCTCTCTCTTTGTCTTTAATCATCTATATTTCAGTCTCTTGCCTCTCACTCACTTTCTGTTTCCTTTCATGCTCTGTGCCTCTGTGTATCCCCTGTCTCCCCGATACATTCTCTTTATCTTTGATCACGGGGACAGCAGAGGCAGGCCTCTGACGTGTCAGTTAATGGCAAATCAATGACAGGACAATCAAGGCATGGTGTGATCAGCCTCTCACACACCACCGGATGAGCATGGCTTTAAAAGCAGCCTGCTCCTCTCCCCGGGTCATCGTCCAATAGACCGAGACCCGCGAATCAATGTAAACGCTATCATGGCCCATCTTCCAAACAGACAAAACAATTGAATTGAGCATCTCCAAACAGCCACACAATTGAAAGTAGCACCTGATAGGTAATGGGGCAGGTGTACTAGCACTGGAGGCTTTGTGCCAAAACAATAGGGCCAGAGAGTTAATATAGTAAATCAATTGGTTTGGCGTCCACTTGCTAAAATGAAAGAGATGGATGGACATAGGAGTGTCACCTGATAGAGAGAAAGAGGGGTAGGAGGTGTTTAGGGGTAGATAACAGGGGAACGTTGATAATAGCGAGAGGAAAAGAGAGGAAGAGATAAATGGTTTAATCAAGAACACTCTGTGAAGAGCTGATCAATATTCTGTGGTCAATGATCTTCCTTTTCAAACCTACCTGTCTGCCCCACAAAACATGGCATCTGGCCATCTCCACCACCTGCTGCCTTGCAAAAAGACAGACAGACAGAGACACGCACACACGCACGGGTCGCACACACGCACACACACACGCACTCACACACACATTATTTGAACTAAGGTATCATGCACTGCCTTTGGCCTCTGTTATTTTTTTTTTTAAATGACTCTCTATCACCCTCTACTGACTTAGGGACACAATAACATTATGCAGAGATGGAAAAAGAACACTGGCAACAAATTCTATTGACTTGTCATCATGAGCATAAAACTTTTTGAAAGGATTTCCAATTTGTCATAAATTTATTTCATGCTGTTTAAAAACCACTAGAGGTCACCGGTGCTTTCGAAAGTGAACTTATTATCATATTTTCTCTTTGATTTGTTTTGATATTCAGTAGATTGATTTATGAGGACTCAGCACTTGACACAATTTGTTTTGGGCCTTAATCTACTGTATATGAAAATTATTATGTTTTACGTTCTTTAATAACCATCGTAACACCATAATTACCAGTGTGTTAACTATTATATTTAGTGCATGGCTCTGCAAGAGGCTAGCCGTCTATGAGAGGGTGTGTGTGTGTGTGTGTGTGTGTGTGTGTGTGTGTGCGCGCGTGCGTGCGTGCGCGTGTAATGTGGGCTGCACAGCTGCAGCCAGGAGTGTCCTTTACTATCTCCACTGATCTATTAAATGGCTCAGAGAAGCTGAGCCATTTCCTGGCAAAAAGACAAATACATGCAGATCACTTTGCAACATGTTTTGAGTATGAAACGCTTCAAGGCAGCAATGGTGTGTTTGAAAGCCTTTATGCTTTTAAGTGTGTGTATTTGAACTACCTGTATTTTGCATCATATTTTGGCCTCCTGGCTTTTTTGGAACTCTATTATCTTCAACTATTTTGTAATTTGTATCTCTGATTTTGGTGACTCCGTGGCCTGTCAATCTCCCTGGAGGATGAGCCCTAATGAGTGACCCCATATCCTTTCCTGTACTAGTGCCGCCCTCAGGTCAAAATTTGTACACAAGATATAATGTAACTATCGGGCAGTTTGCAGTTTTACCATTCTGAATTTTGTGACCCATGGCCTTTCTTTCCTCTAGCGCCCACATTTCCAGTTGGGTGTAAGGAGCAGCACAGTGGAGATCTTGTACTCGTGTAAAAGGAATTGAAACACCACATTGGAAAAGCTGAATGTAAACAACACATTTTGATCAATTGTCCTTGATGTATTGAAAATATGTCCTCAAATGTGGTGGAAATTTCTTTTTTGAGGAAAGACATTCGTAGCTCTTTTCCCTCATTCTAGTCATACTACAGTACATTGTACGTGTAAAAGAGCTGACTAAGTGATTTTCACATGGACAGCGTAGGCTGTTTTGTCCCCTATCAACGACAAATAATTGTAATTCCAGACCGTGCCGGTGTAAAATGACCTATTGCAACCCCCTGCTGTGTGTGTGCGTGCGCACACACGTGCGTGCGTGTGTGTCTGTATACATGCATGCACGCACATGTGTCAAATTACACTAAAGTCTCTCTAGGACAGTCCTAAAGATAGTGACCAGGGGCCAGGGCAGGCCCCTATTCATCCGGGTGTAATGTTGCAGCTGCATCTGAAGGCAGAAATAGATTGTGTAGAAGACGTAAAACCCGTTGGGACAGGCGCACTTCACTGGACAGAAATTATATAGAAATTAATAGTTTTTAGATTTAGAATTCAATTTAGAATTTAAAAGCTCAAACTAATATTTGAAACATACTGTACTTGGAAGTTGACATGTTAAGGATGCTTACATGAGTATAACATGCTCATCTACAGCTGTGTCCCTTTGTTCTCTCTCTGATGATCTTACTGTACTTCATCCTACCTCCTCTTTTCCTCACTCATCTCCCCCTTCTGTGTAGTGTAGTGTAGTGTCCCCCCCCCCCTTCTCTCTCTCTCTCTCTCTCTCTCTCTCCCCCCCTCCTTGTCGGTCACCTTGTGTGGTGACGATGTGAGCTCTATAAGCTCCACTCCTCCTTTCCCACGCCGGATGATGCTCGGCTCCTCAGAGAGAGGAGGAAGAGTGGAGGAAGTGAGGAAGGAAGGAAACGAGGAGGAAGAAGGGGGGGAGGAGGAGGAAAAAGAAGAAGGAGAGAGAGAGAAAAACAAGAGAGAGGGGCTAGCTCAGCTGCTGTGGGCCGGGGGGTAGCTAGCTAAAGCTAGGGGCCGTGCAGCTGGAAACATCCATGGGTGGCTGTGTCGGCAGCCACCATGACTCTTCTGGCAGCCTAAACGAGAACTCAGACGGCACTGGAGGTAGGAGTTCCCCCCGAGCGGACCGCCCGCTTCACCGCGGCGATTCTCGCGTTTTACGGTTCGTACGGCGCGCTGTTAGACGGAAATCGGTGAGCTATCGAATTATGTTACTCCAGAGGTCGCTGTGGGTTGTTGTACTCTGGGGCAAAGAAATGCACTATGCTGTGCACGCGTTTCTCTTTACACGAAGGTGGGAGGATCGCCTCGCTGGCCGGCCTGTGGGGTTTTGTTGTTGTTGCTGTTGTAGACGTCATATCATAGGCTAGCCAGAGTCATAATAGAAGAGTAAGTTGAGATCTGGTTGAGATATTGAGGGGGCAGAAAACGAGCGCTCGAGTGATGTTCATGCAGCCTTGAACTGGTACAAGCTGGAGTTGGAAATACATTGTTTTCAACGAGGGAGGCGCAAATAAGAGCTATTTTAAGCATGTGTGCAACATGACAACTGTTTTAAAGTATTGTACAGTGACAACTAAAGTCTCTGTAATGTTTATGTTGTACTATTACTACAAAACAATCTAAAATAAAGGGATTTAAGTCAAGATCATTAAAGCTGGGCTGTTACCTGGGTCCAATGCATTTCTGCCCTTTTCCGGTCCAGGACTTGTCCCAGCTGGCTGTCCCCACGCTCAATAGAAGTCTATGTAGGAGAGCCGCCATTAGACCGGCCCAATGAAGTGAACTCTGTCTATACGGCTCTGGGCATAGCTAGCTCTGGTCCATAGCTCTAATGCAACGGCATAGCCTAGCTACCCTGGTCCCTGATAGTTGTCGTTCAAGTTTGGCTGAAATTGCGAAACAGCGACCCACCGGACCGGGGTCACAGAATTTGATAGGTCACCAATGTCTCCAGCACCCTCGGCCCAAATCCTAGTGGTCTCCTCTTTTTATGTCATGCCCGTCCCCTCGTCGAGGAAGACACGCACGGCTTTTAGTCCCCGGTCTCCCCCCTGGGCCTTGCACAATGTGGACCTACTGTCTGCTCAGCACTTCATATAAACATAAACTGAGTTGTTCATGGTCTCTGCCTTTGTTCTTTCACAACGGGGACGGACGGTGGGCTAGCAGCCCTCCGTGTCTGACAAACGTACGGTATCTTCAAATTGGGCTGGTCAAACCTACCGGATCCCCCCGCGTGATGATAGAATAGATATATTAATGAACGATATAAAGAGAAAATGGAATACAGATCCTGAAAAGGTCACCGTTTATATTACTATTTTCAACAGAAGAGCACCTTCGCTCTCTCCGATGCTCCCCTCTTAAACATGAAGTGTTTTCAGTCAATAAAGCCATATCAAAGATGGAGGTACATTGCTGAATGGTGTAATTAATTAAAGTTTAGAGGAGACATGCCAATAGGGACATTTTGGTCCATATATCCAAGAAACTAGCTTTCTGCCAACTGCAATAAGAAAAAGTTTCACATACAGCAAAGGAATGCAAGAGTTGCTGATTTAAAATGTAATTATCACTGTGGTCTGTAAACCGTTTATATGTTTATAATAGATCAGTGTCATATTTAAGGTTGGCCTATATTTTTTATTATTGTTTGGTGAACCCTACTGTATAGCATGCATTTGCTAGGAGATGCTATAGTGCATTTTCAGCTTTAATATCTTGGTCCCATCATGAATCTGGTTTACATAAAAGTCAGTCAATTTGGCTTGTTTGGAGGGGGGGCTTAAAGGCCTAGTAATAGTCTGGACTTTCGGTGGTGAGGTGACCACTGACCTGACCACCGAACTACAACATGACGTCACGAGCCGCGGTGAATAGCAAACCACTGCCCCAGCCCTTCTCTCTGTTTTTACTCACCACCGCTCAACGTTCAACACCACCGCTCAACAAAAATCCAGACTATGATTAGTCTGGATTTTCCGTGGTGAGGTGACCACCGAACTACAACATGACGTCACGAGCCGCGGTGAAGAGCAAACCACCGCCACCGCTCCAGCCCTTCTCTCTGTTTTTACTCACCACCGCTCAACGTTATTTCAGCTCCGGTGGTCAGCTCACCACCGGAGCGGTGGTCACCTCACCACCGAAAATCCAGACTATGAATAGGCCTTAAGCCTCCACTAGTAGGGGCTAAAGCCCCCTAACAGATGTTGTTTATCCACTGATTGCTTTAAATTGTATACAGTATGTCTCTGTTGTTGTGTAGTAGGACAACTCTAGTCTGCCTTTCTGGGAACATGTCATTGTTCCGACCTCCTTTTAGTCCGACCGATTACTAACACTATACCAAACCCTAACCTCGGTCTTAACCGGCCATGTAGGTCGGACTAATGGGATGTCGGACTTATGAGCAGTCACCGTCATGTGCATACACCCAGTCCCAGGCAGGGCATCCAATGGCTTAACCTGTACAATGCTGTGGCCTCGAATCCACTTCTGAAGTGTATCTGAATGTATTTGATAGGTGTAGGTAAACTGCTATAACCTGACATGACATGCCGAAAGTAATGCCAAAGAATGAATAGTGTTGAAAAGGAACAGTAGTTAATAGACACATTCAGTAGAGCAGAGCAGACTAGCAGTGTAGAGGCTTGTATTCTATTGACCAAAACACATCCAGCTAGACCTGCTAGAGGCTGTCATTGAAGAACTGTCACACGGGTGACGGGATCAGGTGTAACTCAACACCACAATCAGCTGTCCTCTCTGTGTAGCGCACGTGCTCACACACACACACACACACACACACACACACACACACACACACACACACAGACAGACAGACACTGTACGCAATACGCGTGAATCTCGTTTGTGTCCGAGCATAGGCATGGCTGAGGCATGGTAACGCCCCGCCTGCCTGTGATTGGCCTACCGACACTGCCCATCTTGACTGTCCTCCGAGACGCGAGGTTACTCCGTGGTGAGAAATAAATAATACAACAAGAGAATGACAGCTTGGCTCGCGCAACACAATGCAGCCTTGTAACTAACTTGTAAGTCTTATTTTTGTAGAAGAGGCAAGCTAATAATGTGTATGCCGTTTTCTTGATTGAATAATTGATTGAACATGCACTCCAATATGATTTGGGTGTTCTAAAATCTAAAAGTGTTGATTATCGTGTATTAATCTAATTATAGTTAACTAATACTAATACTATTACACTAAAAAGGATAAAGATGAAGGGAAAATAGACATTTTATAGTACAATAATGTTTCAAGTTTACAAATACAAACAAATTACACAATCGACACACTTTATTTTAGAATACACCCAAATCAAATCATATTACGGAGTGCATGTTCAATCAATTATTCCATCAAAGCAAACGGTATGAACAATATTAGTTTGCCTCTTCTACAAAAATAAAAGTTACAAGTTATAGTTCTCTTGTATCATACCGTACTTGTATTATTCCCCACCACGGAGACTCGGAGAGTAACCTCGCATCTGACTATTCAGCATTATATCCACCTCGGAGGACAGTCAAGACGGGCAGTGTCGGTAGGCCAATCACAGGTACTAGAATCAAATATTTTAACTACTTTCGTGGAACACCAGATTCTACCCCCTCTGCCTGGTCTCTGTGTAGCTAGAGGAATAGTACACTGCAGAGTAAAGCTCTTCAGTTTGGACAGCTATGTCACCGCTCATCTTCACGTTATCATCATCCTATTGAAAGGGGCTTTCTATGGGGCATCCCATTGAGCCCAATGTTACAACAAAAAAGATTTACGTATTAGGCCTACAATACTTTTGTTGGATGGCAAGGCTGCTTTTTTCTTTGAGATCAGGCCTGACTCCCCGTTCTCTTTCTCTCCTATCTCTCCTTGTCCTCCTCCCCCTCTCCCATGATCTCCCCGTTCTCTTGTCATTCCTGTGTGCTCTTCCCATCCACTCTTTCTCACTCCTCTCTGCCAGTTGCTCTTGGGCGTAACCAGCCCCTGAAGCGAGAGCGGCCTAAATGGAAGAGTGACTATCCCATGACTGAGGGGCAGCTGCGCAGCAAGCGGGATGAGTTCTGGGACACGGCGCCGGCGTTCGAGGGCCGCAAGGAGATTTGGGATGCGCTGCGAGCCGCCGCCAGCGCCTTTGAGAGCAACGACCACCAACTGGCACAGGCCATCCTGGACGGCGCCAGCATCACACTGCCTCACGGTACACATGCACGCACACGCACACACACACACACACACACACACACACACACACACACACACACGGAAGTAGATCAGTAGTTGGAGTGGCCATCTGGGAATCGGAAGGTTCCCCGGTTTGATCCTCAGCTCATTGTCATTAGGGGAGGGAGACCTTTGTTACCTTTTGTTAAAATTCAGTTTCAGCTTCACCCAGTGAGCGTGTGAGAGGGAGACTGCTGTACACTTTACCCACTTATTCCAGCGGCAAAAAGTTACACTGCAAATTAAGGGTGAAACTTCAGTTTCAATAGCACTGTGTAATCACAGGGGAAAATATCAACTAAATCTACGTACCTTCTTGCCTCACAGGAGAGTGGTTGAAGAAGATCCCTTAATTCCATTGAATGAATGAGTGTGATTCATGTGGAGCCACTTGAACACAAACCACCCATTCATTTGGACAGTCACAGACATTTTCAAAAATGTTGTTCTAAATCTACAATCCCGACAGAGAACCCAACCCATTGTGCCGTTTTTTTGGGTCGATTTTAATGGGTCACTATTTTAATGGGTCACTATTTAACCCCCTGTTGCAAGGGGGGGTAATCCCAAAACAATAATTTGAGGGGACATCCCTCTCCCTCGGAAGTCAGCTGTCACGTTACTATGTAGTATGTTGTTCAAATGATTGCTGCCTTGAAACAGCGGACCATATACTGTACAACAGTGTTTTAAAAGTGCTAGTTGCTGAATGTGACTTGACACTTGACTTCCAGTAACACCACCTTTTGTAGACGTTAGATATTTATTATCTAAAGCATCCACCTCTTTTTTTCACCTCTTCTTGTTCCTTTATGCAGACAGTAGGAAAGCTGATAGGCAGGATGGGATGTGATCTCTGTCCAGTAATGGATACACAGTAAAAATCCTCTGAAAGTGTAAAAATGGAAGCTTACAGGCTTTTTATGGGTTTAGTTGGAGTATTTGTAAGATTGCAAGCTGTGACTATCATCTTCTCAGGCTTATCTTCCTCTCGCCACTGTGAGCCAGCGGTCAGATGGTAAAGATTTTCTAACTTCAGTTGGCCTAGAGATAGACAGCAACCGTATGGCTGTTTGCCAGCATGCCATTTTGCTGCAAGTTGTCAGATGTGCATTGATGCACAGTATCATGCTCACCACTTTCCTTATTGCACTAGTAGCACAGTCAATGATGTGCTTGCTTAAGCAGAAGGCTATCCTTTTCTGCAACATACAGTACACATCGATAAGAAATGTGTCAGTGGTGTTGTGTAGATATGATAATGAAATCCTTAACCCGGCTACTTTAAATCTGACAGAGAAAGTTAGGGAAGATTAGGCGTTAAGATGAAGTGAGGTATTGCGCCATAGCAACAGCTACGGCTGTCCAAATTGCTGCATGTTGTATTAGTAGAAACATGGCAGGTGACCATTTGGGATGCTATTTCCCCCTCCTGCCTGTCTGTCTTTGTGTGCATCGCTCTGAGCGGTGTCATATACAGCAGACGGCCTTGTGCAGTATCTCCAGCACAACGGCTGCTTTAGCTACAACAAATGAGGCAGTAATTGCCGCTCTACCTCCCCAGATCACACCCTGTGGATTCATGTTACTTTAATGTTGACCACAACATCATCAGCAGAGCGGCTTCCTGTGTGTGTGTGGCCTGTATGTACTGTATGCGTGTTGCTGACTCATCCCACTTTCACTTTACTGTAACCTTACCGTCTGTCTCCAGTGCCTCCTCTGGCCTTCTTCAAACAGTCATAATAAAGCATGGCGTGTACCGACTTGTATGCATGTCTGCTGCTGCTCTGTAAGGTGAGCCGTTGTGGCTGTGGGGAACTTTGTGAACTATTGTTTTTTTTTTTTTACTTGACATTTGGTCGACGTGGCAAGACGTCATTTCTGATAAAACTCCCCATTTCAAGTAATTGTCGACCACGGGGCTAAAGTTCATGTTCATATATTTTATTTGATTGTTATTCAACTGTCAGGCCACACTTTTGATCATCACAGTAGACTGGATTAGTTGTTCTGTATGTAAAGGTTCTATCCAAATATGTCATCCTCCTTCACAGAGTTTAAACGGGCAAGACAATATACTACACATTGCACAGTAAAATTCAGAGTGTTAATTTAACACTAACAAGTGTTAAACAGACAAGGGGTTTAAGGCTGAACAGGGCCCTCATTTTTGTTTAGCTTGAGTTTTAGGTGAGAGGTGTACATGGGAGACACGTTTAAGAATTATTTCCATTCTGGGCTGCTGCTATACAAATATTTGAAGTTTTTCAGACAAATTAGATCAGGATTTAGAAGGTGTCTTTAGATTCAGCCTCAGTCCAAAATGGGTGTCATGAAGGATGTGGTCTAATACGCTGCTCCTTCACTTTCGAAGAAACAAGAGAATTGGTTGGATGGCACTTCTGTCTTGGAAGAGCCACCCATCGACTAATCTAATATACGGCAACCTTCCCCGTGTTTCTTCACTGGTCCGATCCAGAAGAGCACAGTTTGCCGGCCACTGCTACAGAGCTGACATGAGGTTATACTGTATCTTCCCTTCTTCTCTGGAGTCCTGCCTCAGGGCGGCCCAGAGGTAGAAAGCTGTCGTTCCCTGATGTCATCGCTAGGGACACATGCTTCAGTAGGCAGGAACTGGGGATGGCACTGAAGGGCCGGTGCTTCAGTAGACAGGAACTGGGGGTGGCAATGAAGGACCGGGAAGTCTGGCGTAGCATTGTGAAATCCATGATCTCGACCGCGACCGAAAAATGATGATGACGCTGCTCCAATAGCCTGTACTCTCAGTCTACATAAAATAATGGCAAATGAAAATGAATAATGACATTTGCCCTGGAGTCCATTTTGGAGCCCCCCTAAAGATGAAGAGACATCACTGCGAGGAGAATGTCATAATTATTAAAAATCTTTATTTTCCCCCTCTCGTCTACGTGTATAATGGGAGTCACAGTAGTTAATTGTCAAAGTGAGTAAATGAGCTTGAGTGATAATGTCCCTGGACCTCCCCACTACTTTCACTCTCTACCGGCCACCATCATGTTGTTGCACTGCTCCTCTCATTTCTCTATTCCTTGTTTGTGATGTTCGATAAGCTTTTGAACAGCTTTGGGTATATTATTATTAGATCAGCTTTTGGCCAGGCTTTGTCGGCCTGTCGGGGGGGAAATAGGCTGTAATAAATAAATTCAGGGATGATTTTTTTATCGTTTACCCCTTTTGTGCCAGGGAAACAAATAAAATAACAAACAAATAAAAATAAATGAATCTGCAGCTTGGTAGCTTGCAGATAACACACCGACATAGCCAGCGCAACATTGATGCTTTAAGTATGGGCTACAGCAAATACTAGCTGAAGTTGAAACCAGCACAAGGGTTTTGTAGCTTTTGCAGCAGCGACAAACGAATGCATCTTTGCAGCTTCATGTTGCTTGCTTCCATTGAAAATGAATGGTAGACTGTATCTGTGCACCTGCCCGTGTGAACGAGCATGTGAGTGACATGATTCATTACAATTACTGTATTACCCCATATCATGTCATATGCATGTATACAGAATCTCTAAGTGTGATTCACTACTTCTGATTGGACCTTGAAGACTTGGTTCCCAACCCTGACCCAGATCAGACCAATGGAGCAACACATTCAAACCTGCACCGAATCGAAATCAAGTGCGATTGGAAGCGAAGCGAAACCCCCGTTTTTGGTCGGAGACTAGTAGAATGCGGTTCTCTCATGCGCATTAGGATTCGAATGATGCTTCACACCTGCCAAACGAAGCGCACTTTCTGACAATGTGCAGCAGGATTCGTTTTAAATCACATTAAAGCTTTCTGGTGTGAAGGTCACCTATGCTTGTATTAGCTAGAAGATTCGAATGCCATCTATGCAGGGAAAAAAACCAAAACGCGTTTAATCAGAGCACTAGAGTTTTTTGCAATTCATCATAGGTGTACTGTTTTCCCACTTAACCATAGTTTTCCAGTCTTAAGTGTAACTAAACTAAAGAGCGATCCATATGTGTCACAACGATTATAGTATCAAGAACAAAACATATGGCTTGAATATTTATTTTTAAATGACCCATGTGAGTTCAGAAGAGTACTGTTCCTTCTAGACCGACACATGTGTAGCTATTCTTTAATCAAATGTATGCAGTCAGAATAAGCCTAAAGACACCATGAGTTGCTTTAATTAATTTAAATTTTGTTTTGTCTTTTATTTGAATAGCAGCCTAATCAGTAGCTAATCAAATGACATTTTTAATGAATTATATTTTTTGTTAGTTAGAACAGTGGTTCCCAAACTTTGTCATGTCAAGGACCCCCAAATTGACACCAATTAGTCCGGACCCCCATTTGAAAATATACTCCAGGGACCACCCATAAGATTTTGTTACGTCTAGCAGTGATTATCAACCCGTTTAATTTCAAGGACCCCCAGGTTGACATGCATTAGTCTACAGACCCCCATTTAATGGCATTTCTATCTCTGGGACCCCAATTTATATTGTAAAATCAATGTTAATTTAACTCTGAGAGTATACAAATGGAACCAAAGGGACCCATTTGTACACTCTGAGTTACAGACCCATACCATCATTTAGTTGGGGTCCCCCCTGGAACTCCCTCAAGTACCCCCAGGGGGAACCACTGAGTTAGAACATGTCTAAAATATATTTTTAAGGCGATAGCTAAATAAGTGTCATGATCCGATTAATCGATTAAATAATCGGCAGATGAATAGATTATGAAAATAGTTGCAGCCCTAGTAGGCTGAATTATGTGCATTTATCACAGCTACCGTTTTGCGTTGTCCGACATTACCAACCCTAATCTCAGTCTTAACCAGCCACGTAATTCCCCATACCAAACTAACCTCATTATAATCAGTCTTAACCGGCAGTTAACACACACACACACACACACGTCGCTGTCAAAACAGTAGCTGTGTTCAATCGCACAGAATGCAGTCTACCAACATCTAGGCCAGTAGACTGCTACCGAGAGCATTCAATGCTCTGATTAAGCATGACTTTGGCCCTTTCAAAGCATTGATGGCATTCGAAACGGGTGCTTGAATGCAACGAGAGAAATGCTCTAAATATACAGTGAATGTAGACAAATGCAGAGGATACAATTAAGCAATTAACCTCCCGTCTGTGGCGTGTATAAAATGCTGAGCAGGCACGGTTTACCTCAATTTTGGATCCTGAATTGATGCAAGTGAAAAAGATCTAAGCTACTATGAATGAGCTTCAGTAACAGAGACTGCTCAGCTTGCTCGTGTTTCAATAGGAGCACGGACTTCTGCATTTCCATCTATGGGAAATGTATCGGGGAAATGGAAACTGTGGTCAAAAGCACACATTCAATGACTGTGGCGTTTGTGTATTAGCACGATATTTAACCTATTAAAAACAATTTTACCAACGTGTCATTTTTTATTTGTGTTAGCCATTAAAAACTAAATAGCACATACAGGCTCATCATGCATCACTTCGTGCTGCAAGTTTGTAAATCTTCCATTTTTGAAAAATCTTGAGAAGTGTGAGAACTACTGATTTAGAAGGCATTTGTAGAATCGGCCTCAGATCTTAAAATTAAGGAAAAAGAGCAGCTTTACTCCTCAGGTTACTGAGAAGGTCAATTGCAGGACATCAGGTCTATGTCTAAGACGGGTTCACAGGATATTAAACACCACCATGGTGCAACGTTAAGAATGCGTATACAAAGTAGAGTTCCGTTAAAAGCCTTTATTGTTCATTGCACAGAAACAATTATCATTCAAGTCAACATTAACATTACATTTAACATCAATCAATTAGGCCCAATACAAACATAGCACTCAAGGTGTGGGTGGGTACTAACTACCAATAAATACATTAAAGAGTACCAAGCAAATGTATAACAATACACCAAGTAGCATTCAATGAGCATTCTCTTAGGTTAAATGAATACTGCAGCAGAATGTCTGCATTTCCCTGAATACTAAAGTGGCTATGAGTGCACATAGCCATATCGCATTACACACTTTCTCTACAGTTTCAAGGCAAACAGGGGAGAATTACATTTCACAAATAACCAACAAAATGCAACATACAGTCATGAACAACCTGAACTCACTTCAGTGACGCATAACCAACAGCTAATAACTCTGAGACTCCAGGACAGAGGGCTTTCAGGTTGAGTTGTTGCAGCTAACAAAATAACTTAATGGCAGGCACTCAGGCAGTGTATATATAGCAGGCCACTGATTGAGGAGGTAGTGAGAGCAGGTGTGTTTAGGGATTGAGAGGGAATGACAGCAGGTGAGGTGGGTGGATCCAATCATGTAATAGGCCAGGGGGAGGGTTGCTTGCTGTTGCTCACTAGGACAACTCTTTTCTACAGTCTGTAGATGACTACATGGAAAGGGATGTTACTGTGTATAGGGTTGCATTACTCTTATTGTTATTAAAAAGACAATTGCACATTTGGGAGTTCATTGGTGCAAAAACAAGTCTCTGGAGTGGCCTACTAGAGATGTGGAAAACTGGAAAAAAGTGAATCAGATGAGTCATCCTTGACTACTGTATATTCTTGACCCCACTCTTCAAGTGGGCGAGTGCGTGTGCGGCATACGCCAAGAGAACGGTACAGGTCCTGAATGATGAACCCTTTATCACAGTAAAAGGGTCTGGTGGCTCTGTTATGCTATGGGGGTTATTTTCCGGGCCACTTGTGTACTTAAAGGGAACGGTCACTCAGTGCAAATCAATACAAAGTTATTCTGCACCATGTTGCTACGATGAAGCATGTTGAGTCACTGAATGGAGTCACTGAGTGTGGAAATGGTGCCAATCATAATGCTATGGCCTTCGCAGTCACCAGCTCTCTCTCTCAACCCACTTGAGACATGGGAGATTTGGGAACAAAACGTGTTCCAAGGGTGCCCAGAAGGTAGATCGCGATCTACCAGTAGATCACAAAGGCTTTGCAGGTAGACCACATGACATGCCCCAAAATATATATCATTAAAAAAAACTACTTGAATTAAGGTGACTGATTGATTAAAAGAGCCTTTCAGCTCAAACACACAATACAAATGCAATACAAATACAAATAACTACGAATTCCATTTTCCTCTCTATTTCCCATTCTATGTGTGTTTGTCTTATAGTATGTAACGCCAGTGCTGCTGTTTTAGACAGTGTTAGACAGTGCTCTCCACCACCATAACTATTATCAAAACATCAAATGAGGGAATATCTTTAGTGAATGGTGTTCCATCCCTCCGGCAGAGCAGAGGGACGAGCACTGAAGCTGTCCTGACACTTTATGTTGGCTCTTCCTTTAATTTGTCACCCGTCTGGGGTTGCTCCGTTTATTGATTTCAATTCAAAGTAATCCAATAAATCATCCCGCCACTCTCCCTCCCTCCCGCTCCAGGAGCACTGACCGAGTGCTACGACGAGCTGGGGAACCGCTACCAGCTGCCCGTCTACTGCCTGTCGCCGCCCGTCAACATGATCGAGGAGCACTCCGACGAGCCGGACGGCTCCGACCCGGACTCCTCCTCCGTGGCGGACCCCTCGGCGGGCAGCGGGAGCGAGGGGACCTCCGGAGGCGAGTGCCTGCTGCGGCTGCGCCTCTCCTCGGGCCGCGACCTGCGCCTGGCGGTCCGCTGCAGCGACACCGTGGGCGCCATGAAGCGCCGGCTGCAGGCCCAGGAGGGCGTGGCGCCCTGCTCGCAGCGCTGGTTCTTCTCGGGCCGGCCGCTGACGGACCGGCTACGCCTGGAGCAGCTCAACATCTCCAAGGAGTACGTGGTGCAGGTGATCCTCAGTCAGCCGCCACAGGCGGAGCCGCCGCAGCCCTCCGCGACGTGCGCGGCTGCGACGGAAGGCGGGCCGGCTCTGCCTCAGGAGCCGACGCCGGTGGAGAACTGAGAACTTGGGCCCGGGACGACGGAGAAACGCGCGTCACTGACTGGCATGGAGGAGGAAGACGCAGGGACGAGAAGAAGGTTTCTTTTTTTCTGTCCCGACACTCTTCTTCTGGGCTTTTCTGTTCTCTTCTCCTTGCGCTCGCCTAGCTGTTTTCGTAAAGGCATGCAGGGAAAAGTAGGCGGGGACGAGGGTTGGCTGTCCGCCTGGAGCGAAGGACTCTGGGATTGAGAAAGGAGCCTTCCTCCTGGTTTTACACATAGACCTTTTTTGAACTTTTTTTTGGGAAGTCTTTAAAAAACAAAAAAGACTTGTTCCTATGGAAACCAAAAGGAATAGAACTTTTGTCAGTCGGTGCTGAAAGTGAAAAAAGGGTCCATTAGCGACGCTTGTGTTCCCAACTGTTTCTGTCTATATCCTTCTGTTCATTAGCTACTCTACTGGCCGAGCAGTGTTCTCCTGACTGTTTCCTACATCGCTGGTTCTCAACGTGAGGTCCGGGGACCCCCAGGGGTTCTTGAGTTGAGTGTTTCCAGGTGGTCCCCAGCTAAATTATCGATAATTAGGAAACAAATGGGCCCTTATGGTAAAGTAACTCTGAGAGTGTAAAAATGGAACCAAGCAAACCATTACAAGTCCATTTATACACTCGTGGAGTTAAAACACTGAGGATTTTACGGTGTAGATTGGGATAGATAAAAAAAATAAAAATAGTATCAAATGGGGGTCCGGGGCCTAATGCATAGCAAACATGGGGTCCTTGAAATACATTTTTTTTGAGAATCAATGTCCTGTATGCTGTATGGACTAATCTGCCATCACGGTAGAACGATGATACATTTCAATGTCCAATTTACTTTTGCAAAGAAAGTGTTTTCAATTATGCTGGTGTAGGTGTTCTTTTTTTTTTTTTACATTTTCTAACCCCCCACAGAGGGACGGCATTTATATAGAAGGAAGTGCGGCTACATGGAACAGTTAATGCCCATGTGAAAATAACTCGGCTGTACCAATGGTCACCGTTTCTTTCTGTTGGGAATATACTGTGTGTTAACTATAGGGCTGGCCAATATATATCAATATTCTAATCAATATCGTGCTAGGAAACTACTTGGCGTCTGGGATTTTGAATACTGTAATATCATGATATGCCATAAAGTGTTTCCTGGTTTTATAAAATGTCATTGAAAATGACCGATCTACAGGCCGATCTACAGGCCGATCTACAGGCTCACAAGTCGCAAAACGACTTGTGAGCCTGTAGATAAAGCAATTTTAGCCATTTCTGAAAGGGGGAAAAACCGATGTTCTCATCATCACAGTACAATTTCAGTATGAAACATATGGGCCAGCCCTAGCGCTAACAGCCAGTCTGTGTCCTTCCTCTTGAAGTACAGTACGTACAGTAGGTGAACTGTGGAATGCGCTTTGTACTGCAGTTAACATGAGGAGGGGGAGGGGGGGTGTTACTCAACTGCCAGTATACAGTATACTTTATATACTCCGTTTCACTCCACGTAACGATACAATCACGTAACAGGTTTAACATAAAGTCGGTGCCTGTGTCTGTGCACGCGTGTGCGTGCATTATACATGTTTCTGTGCGCCCGCGGGAAATGTAAAGCGTTCGGTGCATTTTCTTTCGCAGGGAAAGAAAATGCATGTTCTTATGTTATTTCAGAAACGGTTGCATATTTTGATGAAATAGAATGTTTTTAATTAAATTGCTCAAGATTTCTACTCCTGCTGGATCCTATCTCTGTTCGGCGTTTCTTTCTCATGTGTTCCAGTTGTGTTTTTTCCTCACAGTTAACACAGAGCAATCTCACCACCATAGAGACAGAATAAAAACAACAAGGCTTAAGGCTGTGTCTGAAATCACCAGTCATTCACCACTATGGCTATTAGGGATTCCTACATAGGAGACTATAGTGAACTGATCAGCAAAATAAAAAACGCATTTCAAACACTACGCGGGCCAAAGTCAGCATTTTTCTTTTCACTGCAATTCATGATAATATGTTGGTTTTGCAATAGTGCACAGAGAGGATTGTGTGCACATACAGTATATATTCAGGCCAGGTGCTGGATGTCAGGCATCAAGGCAAACATCAAAGAAGAGGAAGAACATCCGCACACCAGTTTGTAGAGCTCAGAGACTTACTTTATTTTATACGAATATGCAAAATATTTGCAATATTTTGCCTGATGAAGACCTAGACGGTCGAAACGTTGCATATTCAGGGTACAAGTTGAACTTGTACCCTGCTTTTCACGTTGCATTGTGGGATAATGAGTCCACTATATGGGGTATAAATGATGATCACATCATCACAATACGTTCAGACACCACAACAAAATTGCGTAATCACTACTATAGTCATATTAGTGCACTATGTATATAGTGAGTATAGGGACTGATTTCCTACACAGCCTAAAGCAGTGGTTCCTAAAGTGGTGTCCGGGGACCTCCAGGGGTCCTTGAGAGAGTTCCAGGGGGTCCTCAGCTAATTAGGAACCAAATGGACCCTTATGGGTCTGTGTAACTCAAGAGTGTACAAATGGAACCGTTCCATTTGTACACTCAGAGTTAAATTAACTCATTGAGATGAGAAATTACATTAAAAGGGGGTCTGTAGACTAATGCATGTCAAACTGGGGGTCCTTGAAATTAAACAGGTTGAGAATCACTGCTAGAGCCGTGAAAAATCTCCTCTTATGGGGGTCCCTGGCATATATTCTCAAATGGGGGTCCGCAGGCTAACGAGTATCATTTTAGGGGTCCTTGAGATGAAAACGTTTGGGAAACACTGGCCTAAAGAGCCTAAAAGCCCCACTGGCGCCCTCTTGAGGCCATGCTGCTCCTTACACCCAACCAGAACATTGAATTTGAACTGATTGGCATTGCCATGCTTAGAGCCTCAAAAGCTAAAGGTAAATAAAAGTACCAATAATTAAAACTGCAATCCATAACCTTTTTTTTACTGAATACATTTTGAAATGTTGCCAAACAAAATACAGATGCAGGGTTCAAAGTGGTTAAAGCCCTGCCGTTATGACCCTTAGTTCTAGGGGTGTAAAGGTTGCAACATAAACGAACAGGACAAAGGATTTAAAACTGAATATATATATGTATTACAACAAAATGTAGAAATAATCACAAAAACTCAGAAAATACAAACTCAAGAAACACTACCTCACGGTGCCTTTGAAATAATATTCCAAAGGCACGAGTTAATCAAAATGGTTAGTTTGGGTCACAGAGGAGGACACAGAACAGAGGATGTGATTTTACTGATGCCGAAGCTGAAAGTGCTCTTCCAACACTGAACTCAAATTGAGGCTTTTAAAGAGTCCAGCTGGGGGCCACGGCCAATCAGTAGTATGAGCAATATTGAAGCCAAAATGGAGACAGGGATCAATTCCAATCCACACAAATCTCTCAATTCATCACAGGTGTCGGTATAGTCGGTGACTTTGGCAATCAATCACCACAGTCTCCACTTCTCACCAACTCTCCACCTCAGAAACAGGGATAATAACACAAAGCAAGCCATACAGAAATCAAATACACAAGGTCAAATATATACACTAATCTAAATACAATACGGCTGGCCGTAACACCTGCCAATGGGGACTTAAAACATAACACAGCAGCACCAATAATTATGTAGACAGACTTCTTATCTCACATACACAAACAAGGCGTATATGTATTAGCACAGTCATATACACTAAGTCAGGGGTTTTCAACAGGTGGTCCGTGGACCACTGGTGGTCCGTGAAGGTATTGCGTGTGGTCCCTGACCATGCATTTAGTAATGTAGCCACGGAACAGTGAACTAATCCGTCTGTGCACTTGTTCCGTGGAAGTGTGTCAATGTTGTCAGAATTACTGGGAAGTCTGAGGTTAAGAAATTCCACAGAAAAGGGAAATAGAATCTCAAGAAGGGTGAAGTGGTGAAGCTTGCCTGATTAGGAAATGTGCCCATAGAATCATGTCATCATGTGCTATATCTTGCACGTATTTGACATTTTTTACAATATGTATATATATAATATATATTACTATCATTAAAATAGTTAAAATAGCCGATCTACAAGATCATAGTGTGTGGTTGTAGATCAGCTAGTTGTACTATTTTAAAATATTTTTCAATATAGTAAAATGTGGCAAAATAGGATAAAGGTTAAGGCACGCCCAAGATATACAGTAGGGCCACATGTGTCAGTACTGTACTGTATCAGTTAAGTCCGTGGAACATCGTTTGAGAAACAGTATTCCATAGCAAGTGTTTTACGAAAGCACTAATCTTAGCCCATATCCCATTACAACACAAAAGTGGTCCCCAGGTTGATTCTTAGTCAAGGTGGTGGTCCCTGGGTCACAATCAGTTGAAAACCCCTGCACTAAGTGATTACCGATATCCGAATGAAAGGGACATTTCTGTTCACGCATACACTGTGGTATACGTTTGGCCTTTGGTAGGCTACAGTATGTTTGGAATAAGGAAAATTAACCAGAGAGAAAAAGAGAAATGTCATTATTAGAAAAGGGCAAGGGAAGACGACTCAGAATCTTTCTGAACATCTTCATTTCCTCTCCCGGCAGTAACGCTGTTTTGTGCTAGCTTCGGTCCTGGGTTTAACAGCACCTCACACTCCACCCCCTGGTCTCCACCACTTAGTAGCCTACAGTCCTGGGTTTAGCAGCACCTCACACTCCACCCCCTGGTCTCCACCACTTAGTAGCCTACAGTCCTGGGTTTAACAGCACCTCACACTCCACCCCCTGGTCTCCACCACTTAGTAGCCTACAGTCCTGGGTTTAACAGCACCTCACACTCCACCCCCTGGTCTCCACCACTTAGTAGCCTACAGTCCTGGGTTTAGCAGCACCTCACACTCCACCCCCTGGTCTCCACCACGTAGTAAACTACAGCCAAGTCTTCCAGGCCAGCAATCCTATCCAACTTGTACACACGCCTACGTGTCTCCTTTGTATGGATGTACGCACACACATACACACACACACCCCCCCCCCACACACACACACACACACACACACACACACACACACACACACACACACACACACACACACACACACACACACACACACACAGAGAAAGAAGGACTTCTTAAAGCATAACCGAATTTGACCTTGACCTTACCCGTTTCCTGATTCACGTTTTGGAGAAGTAGCTGTCAAGGAACAGGTTTCTCTTTTGGCGTCGTCATCGCAGAAGCTCTGGCTCTGTCAGAAGCTCTGTCACTGCCAGGACAGGCCTTGACAGCAGGGACGTGCAGAGAGTGTTACTTTGGAACTTGAAACTGCGTTTCAAGTTTCAAGGATACTTCGGGGAAAAAGCAATTCTCCTGAATGCTGCCTTCCGGAATGGCATGGAAAGGAGTGGCATTTTGCATTTCTTTCACCATAGTAAATGCTGCGTTCGTCGTCTGGAAAGGGCAGTTGTTTTACAGACGGGTAAAAGGGCAGGGGCTCAAGCCCCCTTTGAAGTCTATGTGTGCACGTCCCTGCTTGACAGCTCAACCGTGTCACGTCTGCTGTAGCTCGGAGCAAATAATAATGTATATCGCCTCATTCGCCTGTATATCGCCAAAACACCAATAGAGATGTGCAAAGAACAGAAACGCATATTCTACCCGTCTACCAAGTAAAGGCAAGCAAAAAGCCCTGAATCAGTTATATTGGAATATCCAATTGGAAATCTTGTCTGAAGGCCAACCTGTCTGGCTGTCTATGTGTGCCGTCCGCTCCTCTCGTCTTTCAGCCTACATTTCTGTCATTCTACCTGTCTAGTCTGCTGCTTTATTCCCTCTGAAAGTGAAACAAAACACACAAATGTGTGCAGGCCAGTACAGGGTCAGGGAGGGGTGAGGCAGTGCTGAAGCAGCTGGTTTTAAATCATAAATGCCCCTCTGCTACTTCGTCCAGAGGACAATATGATGCTGTGAGAGGGAGGATGACTGATTTAACCTGTTGTGCCTTGATCAAGTCCATGCACAACAGGTGCGCAGCCACACCCAGCTCTGAGTCCAGTTCTAGTTTGACTCAGGCCAGGTGTGACTGCTTAAATCAGTCATCCTCCCTCTCACAGATGCATATTGTGCTCATATGATGCATAAAAACCTTAAAGTATTTGCTAGAAAGTGGCGAGAACAGTAGCTAACAGACCTACACCTACAGCTTTGGAAAACCAATTCTATCATGCACTGCCCCAATATGAAGGACCTTAAGAGTTTGAATTGGGTCTGCAATGCAGTTTATTTATTTTATTTGTAACTCTTTAACTGTTTTGATCCAGTTTTAGCAACGAAACCTGGGAGATTGTCCATATAGTCTCCTGATGGGTCACGCTTTTCAAACCGCGCTACGAGCTTGTCGGTCTGCTATTTTTTAAATATCGAAGAACGACTGACATAGAAACAGCTTTTTCAGGTAGGTAAATTGCGGTCCCCCCAAAAAACATAACCTAAAATCAGTTCAGAACCACTTATAGACGTAGTTGCCTGCTGCCTGATATATATTTATTCGTGAAACCTTATTGAGTATAATAACCATGTTCTGTGAGTTACACAGTGGTATGAGAAAATATAATTTAGTCTTTAAAGGTCGTTTGGGTTCCTTTTCCAACAACTGATCAAACTGCACACATAATGACAGTACCATATTATATATATATATAGACACTAGACAGTGACACAAAACAGTTTCTAAAGAAATATGACATTTCTTTGAAGATTCAGTGTGATATACAGTAAGTAATACAGCTTGGAGAAAGTAAAACAGTTGCTGTCAAAGCAAAGGTCACTGGTCAAATTGGAAAGTCCTAGAAGAAGCATCATGAAGGTTATGGTGTAACATGGTGTAGGTTAAAACAAACATCAGTGTGCACTACCTGTTCAGTTTCACGCAACTCCCACGCAGTCCCCGAATGTCATGCGTATTTCGTATTAATCCTTTGTAGACTTCCCAGTTCCTTCTTCCACAGGATTGTGTGTCGGCTTCCTTTGTCCTGACTTCCCCTCACAGTCACAGACATACGTTTACGTAGCCTATACACACACACACACACACACACACACACACACACACACACACACACACACACACACACACAAGAAATGAAGAAAAAAAGGAAATAGATCTAACACTTCCTCTTGAGTCATGCTAAACAAATGATTACCAATGGCCACACGTGTACATACATACACACACACATGGTAGTACACTGTGTACACGTACAATGAAAACTCACTTTTCAAGGTTTTAAAGAAATACAATTCCATATAAACCTTGTAGCACTCTGAGATTCCCTGTGAATGAAAAGTGCATTATAAATAAAATTCATTATTATTATTATTATTATTATAATATAATAACTTTTGCCAGTTATTTGGGGGCCCACAAGGCCCCACATATATTATCATCCTGGCCCACCAATGGGCCTCGTCCCACTGGTGGGCTGTATTGTATTGTATTGTATTGTATTGTATTGTATTGTATTGTATTGTATTGTGAGGTCAAACAACTTCCTTCAGAGTCGCTTTCAACTCAGCACGTAAGAGACATCTTATACATCATCAACCCCCGGTCCTGCGGTCTTACTAGGTAACGAAACACGCACGCACGCACGCACGCACGCACGCACGCACGCACGCACGCACGCACGCACGTGCGCACACACACACACACACACACACACACACACACACACACACACACACACACACACACACACACACACACACACACACACACACACACACACACACAGACAATAACATATACACTGACCTCTAGAACTAGGATTTCCCTCTGTTATCCCCAGTAGTAAATCATTAAAACACACCTACAAGCGCTTTAAAGCACACACACGTAAGCACACGTAAATAAATATCACTGGCCCGACAGTTCCTCTTGTGTACTATACCAAGTCTGCCGGGAATTTCTATTCTTCTGCAATTGTACCATATAAATACTACTCTGTATGTGCATGCTAGTCACAGATGTCACAGACACAATACCTGATCACAACTCAAACCAATCAAGGTAAATATCAGAATCTCTGCTTGGCTTCACTTACTTTGATATATATCTCTTTTTTTTTGTGTGTTATTCACCCATTGAATTGAATTGACTTGTTATGGAGATAACAGTATGATATAGCAGATGTATTCTTTAACTTTATGTGCACTCTCTCCAGATGACAGCCTTGGTCTTCATGATGCTGCTGACGGCTTTACGGCATTGCTCTGGTTCCAACAGCAACACAGAGAACATCGACCTTCTAATGGATCATGGTAAGAGTAATGATAGTTATCTCTCTGTCACTCTTTACCTGTGTGTGCGTGTGTGTGTGTGTGTGTGTGTGTGTGTGTGTGTGTGTGTGTGTGTGTGTGTGTGTGTGTGTGTGTGTGTGTGTGTGTGTGTGTGTGTGTCTGTCTGTCTGTGTGTCTGTCTGTCTGTCTCTCTGCTTGCACCACCTGTCTTCTCATGCTGTGTGAATTGTCAACTCATGTGTGTGTGTGTGTGTGTGTGTGTGTGTGTGTGTGTGTGTGTGTGTGTGTGTGTGTGTGTGTGTGTGTGTGTGTGTGTGTGTGTGTGTGCGTGTGTGCGTGCGTGTGTGTAGTCCTGGTTGTAAGGGTGCCCCACGAAGAAGTTCCACCGTTCTACGTTCGTCTAACGTGTCTCGAGGCCTCCAACGATGACAATGTGTCCTGGAAGAGAGATGGTAGGACAATGATGTGATTGCTATTACGGCTACTAAACTTACTATACAGTAAAGTCATTTAACATGAAGTGATTTCTATTTTATTGTTTTAAGTAACGGGTCTGTCCAGCTCATTAGTAAAGATGAGCTGGACATGCTTGTGTTGCAGTTCCAGTGTTGTCTGCACATGTTTTTGTTTCATGACTTCCAATTTGACTTTTGTCTGTATCATGTGTGAGTTCTCGCTCTTGATTGGATGAAATTGGTACCTTGAGCTGAAATTGCATTTTCTGTTTACTAAAGGTAATATGGGATTATTGTGCTATTTAACATTTATATTAACCTTTACTAATAAATTAAAATTCTGTTTGTAAGTAAAAATGGCAAAATGTGTGACTGTTCCTTCTTGAAAGCGCTAAAATGTCAAATGCATTCTTAATACGACAACGCATGTACTTATTATTGCCCTTTAGACGAGGCCAGCCCCGGTCTAGAGGGGAACGGCGTGACGGTCATGGTGGAGGAGATGATCGGGGGCAACTACTCCTGTCACAGCCCGGCCGGACACTACCTCAACCACACCCTGGTTCTGGTTCAACTGGACCCTGACAACAGCTCTGTTATCCTGCAGAAGCCACAGCACCCTCACCACGGACATGGAGGTGAGGGCTTTGGTTCCACTTGAACCCCAGCAGGCATATTCTGGAGACAACATTTGCCAAAAAAAAAAAAGCCAATCTACAAGAGAGGCAGTCCAAGTACAAAGCCAAGTCAAGTCCAGTTCAAGTCTAGACTAGATTCTCGAAGACCGTCGAGGCTTTCATTTATTAGATTTCCACCAAAAAATAAGGTTGGAAAAGGGTGAAAACAGCACAGTATAACACCAGTAATTTGTGACTTTTACAAGCACCGGGAGATGACAAAGCTGGAATCAGAGAACAGATTGACACGACACAGCGATAGCACACCTTGAGGAATACAAGAACAGAACAAGCGTTAAAATAAATAAATTTGAATTCGTTTTTTAAAGCCTAGTCATACTGTATGTATAAGTTCTATGGTTATACATCGCAATAAACCTATGTAATATACAGGTCAAAGTATCAACACAAAGCTAGTGCGTTTGAAGGTTTGATATATATATGTGTGTATACGTGTGTGTGTGTGTGTGTGTGTGTGTGTGTGTGTGTGTGTGTGTGTGTGTGTGCGCGTGCGCGTGTCTCTCCAGGGTACATCCGGTGTTCAGGTCACAACTACAACGGCTCGTTCCACTGCTCCTGGAAGAGGACAGCAGAACGCTCTGAGGCCGCTGTACTGCTAGTGAAGGCAGAACAGTAAGTACACACACACGCACACGCACACACACACACACACACACACACACACACACACACACACACACACACACACACACACACACACACACACACACATATTATTGTACATACATGTACACATTATTACCCAAACATTCATAATTGTTTGAAGACCTTATAAAATCCCAGCATCTGCTCAGCTGAGCGTAAAACCACACGCAGTAACTGTTTGGTGGCCTAGTTTAGCTGACTGGTCATCTTCCGTATGCATCAGATACATCCGTTTTTCACCCTCACGTTCCTTTCATCATTCTCCTCAGCCATGGAAAAATACAGTGTGTACGTGTGTGTGTGTGTGTGTGTGTGTGTGTGTGTGTGTGTGTATCGTGCGCTCACGGGTCCACTAGTCAGTCTTATATGATTTTTCTTTTTTGCCAGAGATTCGAAGGTGATAAGCTGTGAGCAGGACTCTGACGGCTCAGGCATGCGATGCAATCTGCGGCCCAACTGTCCCTACGAGGAGGACAAACACCGCATCTCCGTCACAGTCTACATGCGCAATGCCTTCAGACTGGAGGGATACACCGCCACCTTCTACCTCAAAGACATAGGTATAGGACACTGTGTGTGCGTGTGCGTGCGAGAGAGACAGTGTTTGTGATGGGGAGAGATTTGTTTTTGGCTTTTCTGCCTTTATTGATAGTATCAAGTGAAGAGAGACAGGAAAGAGGGAGAGAGCAGAGAGAGAAGGGGAAACACATGAAAGGGACTCGAACACGCCTATACGGCTGTCAGGCCAAAGCCTATATGTGGCATGTGCCTGCACCGCTTGGCCAGCGGGCGCCCCAGAGAGAGAGAGTTTTGAAAAAGGCAAATTCAAGCTCCTCCCGTTTCCCAGTATCTTTTCAGTAAACGACCAGCCATTATATCAATGGTTCCCAAAGTGGCCATTATATCAGGAGTTGCCAGGGGGTCCGAAGCTAAATGATAGTTAGGAACCAAATGGACCCTTATGGGTCTGTAACTCTGAGAGTGTACAAATTGAACCAAATGGACCCGGGTCCATTTGGTTCCATTTGTACACTCTCCGAGTTAAATTAAGATTGATTTTACAATATAAATTGGGGTCTCAGTCTAGAAATGCCATTAAATAGGGGTCCGTAGCCTAATGGGGGTCCTTGAAATCTTCTCTTATGGGGGTCCGTGGCATATCTCTTCAAATGGGGGTCCGCGGGCTAATTAGTGTCAATTTGGGGGTCCTTGACATGAAAAGGTTTGGGAACCACTGCATGATATCACCACTGTGCACTGTGTCATAGCGTGCCACCGAGTGGCGCGCTACGAGCTTGTAGGTCTGCTATTTTTGACTGACACAGAAACATAGCTTTTTCAGAAAACTGTCAGGATGTAGAAGACATTTTTAGAACCTGATCTCAGATCAGAATGGGTTAAACCGCTTTGATGCTACATCAAGCAGTTTTACTGGGGGAACTCCCCATGGAACTCCCTCGAGGACCACTATGAGAACCTATATGTGCTTATATATACAGTATACCTGATGGCCTTCATGCTTCTGCTTCTGTTGCTCACACACAGTGAGACCAGAGCGGGTGGACCGGCTGCGCGTGGAGGCTGGTGGTGGCGTGTTCCACTGGGACTACCCAGCCTCCTGGGAGAGGCCCTGCTCATACTTCAGGCTGAAGTTCCAGGTCAAGTTGGTGCACCACGGAGACTGTCATTCCAACCCCATGAACAACAACACGGTATTTATATTATTATTATAGGCCCTGCCGTGCTTATCCCAAACGTTTTTTTATTTTATTTTTTAGCTCGAGAACCAAAAGAGAAATTACTTCTCTCCCCGCCGCCGTGACCCACCCCCCAAAGTAGCATTGTAGAATAGGCTACTTTTGCTTGTTTGCTTTAAATGCTAAACCCATTCTGACCTGAGATCAGATTCTAAAAATGCCTTATACATCCTGACAGTTTTCTTCGATTTTTCAAAAATAGCAGACCTATACAAGCTCGTAGCGCGCTATTTTTCAATAGCTAAAGCATAACATAATGCTTACACCAAAAGGGGTTCCCGCCCAAAATGGGTTAAGCATTGTAGGTCTGCTATTTCTTTTAAATCGTGAAAATGTGGTGCAAATCTTTGAATATATTTTCTTTCAGGGCGAACGTTTTTCAAACCCCTGGAACAACATATTTTCAGATGGGGGGGTGGAGGCCAATTACATATATTTTTGGGGGTCCTTGACATGAAAATGTTTGAGGACGACTGACATAGAAACATAGGTTTTTCAGAAAACTGTCAGGATTTAGAAGGCATTTGTAGAATCGTCTAAATGGGTTACAAATAAGCTAGAAATGCTGCCATCTCCAGAATCCAAATGACTGGAATGAGTCGAGGCGACTGAGAACTTTAATCCATGCTTACAACTCTCGTAGAGCTTGTAGATCTGCTATTTGGGTCTCCGCCCACTGACTGACAAACACTAGACCTTTACTTAAAATATGATATACATCTTTTGTGAATTCTGTTGAGTATTCTGTTGGATCCGTTATAATTCACAAACATTTTTATCACTGTTTCTCTTTCTTTCCCTGTGTGTGCTGTGTGAAGCCTGAGATAACTGTAAACACCACATTCCCGGTCAGTGTCAAAGCTAAGAAGTATGTCTTCTGTGTGCGGGCAAAGGAGCAGGTCACAGACGGACCATGGAGTGACTGGAGACGCTGTAGTATTGAGTGAGTTTGTTGCCTTAGTGTTTAAAAAAAAAAAGTAATTACTCAGTGTGACAGAGTGGGTCACAACCCAGGGCATGGAAGGACACGACACAGGCAGTTGTTCTTAAATAGACTGGTTTATTCCTCTCAGTTCATGGAATAATTCACAACAATATTAAATAATACACAGGAGAGCAGATGGCTCTCCACTGTCCGGGCAGAGACTATCTGGTGAGTGTTTGGGGAGGAGACTGATTTAACCTGTTGTGCCTTGATCAAGTCCATGCACAACAGGTGCGCAGCCACACCCAGCTCTGAGTCCAGTTCTAGTTTGACTCAGGCCAGGTGTGACTGCTTTAATCAGTCACCCTCCGTCTCACACTCTCACACTGTTATTTAGGTGAACATTATTTCTCTACAGATGATTTTATTTAGGAAATATTTATCAAATATAATTATTAAAGACTATAACGTAATATTTTCGAGGTAACCAATATCTCGACCTGTTCTGTTCCATTTTGTCTTTAGCATGAAGAAACACAGACACGATGGATGCGTCACGTCACAATGAAGAGAAATCCATGTTGATTTTCCTTTCTAATGTACAGTATTTATTTATATGGATCCGTTTCTCAATAGGTCCTGACTCCTATGACAATATTAGCTGTTACTTTTGCATAATATTTGTATTCGTTAAATAAAATAATTTATTCCAAATCTGCCTGGTTTAATCACATTCATACTGTATATATTACAGTTCATTAACCCTTGCACTCAATGAGTATACTGTATACAGTATACTTATACCCCTGTATAAACTGATGTCATCAGGCACGTGCAGAGGGGGGGCTAGGCTAGGGGGCTTGAGCCCCTGCCCTTTTGCCTCAAAGTGCCCTTTCCCTAAAAAGAAAAAGAATAATAATAAAAAAAAATCCTTCC
Source organism: Protomyctophum bolini (assembly GCF_963924005.1). Lineage (NCBI taxonomy): Eukaryota > Metazoa > Chordata > Actinopteri > Myctophiformes > Myctophidae > Protomyctophum > Protomyctophum bolini. The sequence continues at coordinate 11,793,445 of NC_137874.1, read as the reverse complement.
CAATATCCATGGCCCAGGGCCTTGGATATAGGGCAGGATTTTCTTTCCAGGGCCCCAGTGTGGGCAATAAGGGCTTACCGGTATGTGGGGGCCCTGGGGGGGCGGGCCAAGTGGCCCTTCAAGACGAACATTTGACAATTAATGATAATCCCACTATGATAATTATTATTTATAATGTCCTGGCTGCCATCAGTCGGTTTTAGTTTCACTTTTTACCTGATGCAGAGATGTCAGATTTGAGAGTGAGACAGGCAGCAAGCACGTTAGGTTCACCATGGTCCCCCCTCAATAAATTGTTGCTTTTAGTAACTTCACATTTTGTCCAGGTTAGCTACTACAAAACGTAATTGAGATGCTTAAGATTATTAAGATGATTAACCCATTTAGACCCAAGGACGATTCTAAAAAGAAAGGCTTCTACATCATGACAGTTTTCTGAAAAGAAATCAGTGGTTCTCAAACTATTTCATGTCAATGACCCCAAAAGTTACATGTAACTGGCCACCGACCCCCCATCTGAAAATATGTTGTTCCAGGGACCTCCCCAGAAGCAAAGATTTGAGTTATAAACTTTAGCTCTGAAAGAATATATATTCAAAGCCACATTTTCACTATTTTTCAAAAATAGCAGATCTAAGGGGAGAAGATAATGAATGGTGGAGAAGTAGCATACTGGTGGTACCACTTTTTAAGAACACGGGTGATGTACAGAGTTGTAGTAATTAAGAGAGGCGTAGAGGTTAATATAGGATGTCTGTTATGACATGCCCAGAAAACACATGCTAGGGTTCATGTGTGCCCTTTAGTTTACAGTAGTCTGTAGCTCATACTCAATAGACACAAGAAGTTATTCCGATAAATGAAACACGAGGATTTACTACAAAAAGGGTTTTATTTTCATATTTACAGCCAGGATGTTGGAAAATGTGAATTGGGGCATGATAATATACTTTAAAAAAAAACAACACAGAATGCTTCATTAGAAATATATGGGTGTTGAAAGCCCAGGAGACCTTATAATAATAATAATACGTTTTCAACATTTGACTTCCCCGTCATGTCCTGTGTTACCATTCTGAGCATCTGGCCAATGACACAGTGTATGCTGAAGGTATTTGACAACGGTTCTTCATTAAAAGTGGTTTTGTTTGTACAGAAGTGGTGGCTCCCCATTCCCCTCCTTGAGTTAACCAATTTTAAATTTCCAACACTTCAAATGCAAAAGCGAAATAAACCTGGGTGTCATAATGAAATGAAATGTACAGAAACAATTTCAGAATATTTCCCCATACTAAAAGATAGCAACATGAACAGAAACATTGCATGACTGTTGGAACCCCCATATGGCCAAGTCACGATGATGCCACCGAATGGCTGCTCCTCATATTCAACATCAACCCTCCCAACCCCCACAGTTAGGTACCGTTGTAACTCCAAAAGAACACACACCAGGTTAGCAAACTGCTGCTTCAAAAACAAATGGAGATATTCTGTTTGTTTGGTTATGTGTCAGCTGTCGGAAACATCCAGCCGATTAAGCCCGATTCCTTTGTTTACAGTTTACTTTGTTTTGCGCACCGGAAATAGCTCTTCGTCAAGCTCTCAACATATCGCAATGCAATGCGTTGTGAGCTTGTAGATCGGCAATTTCCAGCATGTGCCGTCGCACCGGTGTCGCAACGACGTGTTTCACACTGTAATACACACTCAAATGGAAACTCCTTTGTGCCCTTCCACATACAGTACATGCGCCCAACCCTGTATTGTAAACAGGTTTACTGTATGTATACTTAACTACAACCCACACGCGGAAACGTAACAACAGGAATCAGAATGCATTCGACAGAACATTGCATAATGTATGATTATTTAGATGCCTTTTTTGCCAACTTGAACTTGAACGTCTGGTGCTCGTGGTAGTTTGAGACCATTGCAAATCATTCACTGAAAAGAAGGAGGAACTCAACAGACACAAAAATGTCACTGCTGAGAAAAATATACTTTTGCCCTGACCTCATTTACACTGAAGTAAGACGTTTACCCTGAAGATCTCTTCTGTGTAAATAAGTAACCTTTCCTACTTCTGTTCAGTGAAGTCATTTGAGGCGTTCACATCCCTCATCTGGAGTCTTCAGCAGTACTACGGCGCACCTCTCCCAAGTGTTCATTTTTTCAGCAGATTTAGATTTAGTCTTTTGAATAACACATAATTTAGTCTTAGTCCTATTTAGTCTTCTGAAATTGTTTAGTCTTAGTCGACTAAATATCAAAAACCTTATTCTTTTAGTCTTAGTAAACAGAATTAACTGCTCCAAACCTAGTCTTTTGAGCAAGCTACACAAAGACCTGTATTGCTTAATTGATACTTGGTTGCGCGCTGGTGGTGCGTTGTGAGCTTGTAGATCTGCTATTGTCTTTGTCTGTGCATGCATGCACACATGCACACTTCCTCTACAACTCCACAGGAAGAGTTTGTCCGACAACACCATGTCGGTCCACAGTCGCACCAAATCCGATATCTGTGTTGGTTTCGATGTGCTCCGAGTGCCAATCGGGTGGAGTTTGCAGCTGAAGGAAAATGAGAGAGAAGGCGGACAGAGCCAAAATGTTTGGCCAACTGATTCAAGTATCAATTTAGTATGCCATCTACTACTGTCCTGATGCTGTGAAATTGCGCTCAAGTGGCACTCTGTAAGTTAAAACGCTATCATTTACAAATAATAAAACACAGTTTAACATACAGTAGTGGTGTGAAATACCTGGTTGGGGTTTGAGTGTACGTTTACAGAGAGAAGACAGAACATGCAGGTATATAAACAAGCCCATGTCAGCGGTGAGACGCAGCGTGTTTGGGGGTAGTTTGTGTTTAGTGATAACAGAACACCGTAAGATGACTCCCTACGTGTCCGGGTTGCAGTGATAAGGCTGAGAAGGTCAGTGTGTGTGTGTGTGTGTGTGTGAGTGAGTGAGTGTGTGTGTGGACTGGGCGGTGGGGGCTGTAGTGTCCAGCACTGCTCCCTGTTCAGGTTGGAGTGGGTCAGAGAGTACCTCCTTTAATGATGATGCTTCTTAGACAAGAACCTACACACACACACACACACACACACACACACACACACACACACACACACACACACACACACACACACACACACACACACACACACACACACACACACACACACACACACACACACACACACACACACACACACGTTACTCGATAGTTCATTATGACTGAATCGTTCCGATGTTCACCCAAAAGTATTTCTTCATATTACAGGGTGATTTTAAATTAACTCCATTGTGTGTGTGTGTGTACGCACCTCTCCCAGTGTTTGTGGTTGAGACCAATGAAGTCGTCCAGCTTGGCGATCTCTTTGAGGTACTGGGCCAGTTTATACAACTCCCTGTCCTTCTCTCTGTTCATATGAGCCTTCATAAACGGACGGATCTGACACACACACACACACGATAAACAAGGACACATCCTTGACATGGAAATGTTTGAGAGCATCTAGTTTAAGCAGTGGTAACGCACCTTCAAGCCGTTCTGTGGGTTCATGAGGAAGTTGCGTCCGATGTCGTCAAACATGATGGTGTTCTTCCTGCTGTAGAACTCCCCGTACTTACCCCAGATCACCCCCAAGGGTTTCACCTGGACACACACACACACAAGTTAGCTATACCATCAACGTTTCGGGGATGGTGATTTTATGGTAGACAAATGTATTTATGCCGTTCTCATCCCCAACTCTAAAGCTGGAAATATCGCTGCGACACCAAGCGCACGACTAAGTATAACTCATACTTGTAAGTGGTAACTTGAAGCGCTGTGCAAGAGGATGCTACGCACAACCAAGTCCTTAAAGTGGTGCCCCAAGCCCTTAAACACCAAGCCTATACCTGAATACTTTCCTAATTGTAAGGATAACTCATTTCTCTTGTGAGGACCAGCACAATGTCCATTTCTCGCATACTTGTGGTGACATTTGGCCTTCACAAGTAGCGCACACACACACACACACACACACACACACACACACACACACACACCTTCGTAACTAGTTTGTGGCTGGTTATATATTATATACACTTGTTCTTATTCTCTCCATCTGAAGATCGACACAATGACTGTGTGCTGTGCATGTGTGTACTACTCTGTACTAACCTCCACGACCCCTCTCTTTGGAGTGTGTACAGTGATCATGGCCGCACTGTCCAGCATGAACGTGATCTTGTAGTTAGGGTTGTCTGTCACTCCCAGCTCCTGGTACACACACACAGACAGACATTTGAGATGCACCCCACCCGTATAACAAGTATAACTGACAAACACTGCCTCCTAATGGCAACATTGAATAAACACTTCAGTAGATTACAGAAGGTATGTACAGCTGCAAAATTAATTGAAAGCAGTCAGAAAGTCATGATTTTAGGTTTCACGTTATGTAATCATGAAAAAAAACACATTATCAGTCAAGTAACAGAAGTCAAAACCATACCTTCATTTTGGCATCAATCCACTTCATACTTGTGGCAGCTAAAGGAGAGGAAGTAATGGGAGTATAACCATCCAAGTGTTCCTGAACTGAACTTTTAAAGACTGCATGAAGAATATCCAGATGATAGAACGGATGATTTAGCCATAGTGAGCAAAGAGAAATAGGTATTTTCTTTTAAAAATACATTTAGGACAGGAGAGAATACATACACCAGATGACGATGTCATAGTCCTCATAGGCCGAGGTGAGAAACTCATGGAGAAACGGTCTCATCAGCTCCTGGCCTGTCTCTGCACATGACTTGTGATCTGAGTAGGGGTGCAACAATTCATCAAAATAATCCATTTAATCCACCATTCAATACATTGATTAATAATAATAATGAATAATTGATTTGTCTCCCTGCTCTTCTATTGAGACATTTAGATGGTGTCAAAACCTCATAGCCTGAGGCTCTAGTAGCCAGCCTGCTTGCATTAAGTGTTAAGTGGCTAATTGATTTCTTGCTAGGTTAGAAAAGGTTACCAAAAAATGTATAAATTAAAATAGAAACCAATAGGAGGATACTCGCTAACAAAAAGTATTGAAAGTTGCAGCCCAAGATAAACACACACACATAGATAAATAAAATCCTAGAACCCGAGGTTGCATTAGTGACTGCTGAGCCAACAGAGACGTGTCTTTGGCAGAGTACGCTCCTGGCACTGGTACGTGCTAAGTGGAAACATCAAGATCCTACTGTAAGAGACTGTAATGTAACACCTACTGTAAGCCAGCAAAAAAAAGCCTGTAATGTCAAGGGGGTCACGAGTGCTCACCCAATACTGAGCTGTCAGCAAGTGATAAAAAAATGATGGAATCAACACTGGCGCTCGGGTGGGCAGGCAAAGTTCCTGCCCACCACTGTGGAGACAAACAATTGACCTATAGCTAAGCCACTCCCCAAACTGCTAGCGTCCAATCACAGCTAAGCATAACATGGGTTAGACAAACCTCTCCACCAGCACCAATAGTTTTCCTATATGAAAACTATTGGCTCGTAGCGCGGCACCGAGTGCCACGCTACGAGCTTGTAGGTCTGCTATTTTTGAAAAATCGTGAAAATGTGGCGCAAATCTTTGAATATATATTATTTCCGTTTTTAACTCAAATCTTTGCTTCTGATGGGGGTCGGCTAAATACAGATCAATTGGGGGTCCTTGACATGGAAAAGGTTGAGAACCACTGACATAGAAGCATAGATTTTTCAGAAAACAAGGCATTTATAGAATCGTCTAAATGGGTTCAAAAAGAAATGTCACGCACATATTTTTCCAGTGCATACGGCAGGCCTTGTTGACGGATTTGGAAGAGATGCTGAAGGTCTGGTTCCAAAAATGTACCAGTATTTAATGTGTAGAATCCATGATATTTACATTTGAATGAATGAGCCGGCTGGAAAGTGTCCAAGTGGGAGAATTGTCTAAAGGCGAATTGCCCGTGTTCAAGGGTGGGAAGCAGGGTAGGCACTAGGCAATCACTGTCACTTCTCCAGCAACTCAGAGCGTTCAGTCAGTGGAACTCACCAAACAGTGTGTAGTCCACATCCAGTACCAGAAGACTCTTGCCCTCTCTGGGTGGGTTCATCTCCTCCACCTTGTAGTCCTTCACTCTGCGGGCGATTTTCGCCAGGTTCTCCTCTCTGAAGACACGTAAGGACACTTACAGTATATTTTGTACACTCCATAGAGTAATAAAAGGATAGAGAACGAACCGGAGCGTTAGGCCCCTCCCCACCCCCCGCCCGCTATTCATTTAAATAGAAGTTGCTCAGTGGCGTTTTGAAGCACCCGGAAGACTGCCGGAAGTACAATTATAACTCAATGGGTCGAGGATAGCCTTACGGGGGCTTGGTGGGTACACATTGCACTAATGAGCTTCAGGCAATACTACTTGTCAACCACTAGGTGTCCTACCCGACACCAGGGTCTAGTATAAGAGACCACCTCGGCTTCGACCACTGCAGGTGAGTATATATTTCTTAACATAGTCTACCAAGCAGATTTGTTAACATAACATTATATCCATTAAAATAAGTGCTGGACTGCAGATTTAACACAGAAATGAGTACAGTACACTTGGTCCTGTGTCATGTAACCGTGCACACACACACACACACACACACACACGTCTAACCTGTTCTCCACTTCGATGACCTCCTCTTCGATATCAAAGTCATTCACCACGTCATCGTTCTCTGGCGGTGGGGCTAAAACATCTTCCTTCACAAGACAAAACACAATACTGCACAATTACATCACTACCCCTCACCAGTCACCATGCTCCACGACCATGCTCCAAGTCCGGGTATAATTGATCCAAAGACCATTTCATACAATGTGCTTACACATGTGCTATGTGCTAAATACATTCAAATTCAATAACAGAAATATTATACAATTCAAATTATAAAACATTTACACATTCTCAGTGTTAAACAAATGAACACCAAGTCTGGCAGAACCTTCACTAAAACGGCCGGGACAACATTCCACACGCCCAGATTCTCCTCCCTTCTGGCTCCAAAACTATGGAATGAACTGCATTGCAAAACTGCACTCTCAATCTTCCGCCGTAGTCTGAAAACTCACCTCTTCAGACTCCATCGTAGCCCGCCGCACTTGCCGTAGCACTTGCACTAGCCTCAACGACCTTACAGGCGTATGCATAGGCTAAACTACTATGTAATTTAGATATTATGTAGAAATAGCACTCTATAGTGTATACTAATAGTTTCATTGTACTACAGATACTCTTAGACAGATGTTCTTAGCTTGCTTGCATAATGCTTGTGATCTTTGGTGACTTTGATGTATTACCATGTGTTCTTGCTTACTGTAAATCGCTCTGGATTAAGAGTGTCTGCTAAATGCTTAAATTGTCTAAGGATCGAATGTGTGTCTGTGCATTGAATTAAAATAAAAGGCCGACAATCACTGGTGTAGGCCAGGGAACCAATGAAGTGATATTATGTGGTCAATGCAGCCACGGTGTACTCCAGTCCAGACACCTACCAGGCTCTCCTCTCTGGTTCCCATCATCATGATCTTGGTGTTGGGCTTCAGCTTCAGGGAGCCCAACTTCACCTCATCCTCTGCTGGCTTTCCTGAGAAAGGACACAATGTAGAATGTGTATATATAAAACATAATGACAGACGTGGAATATTTTCTTGTAATGCATGCCGAGAAGAGAAGAGTACTGCCAAGGCAGACAACCTGCAACACTCGAACGAAGAAAATGCCAGCACTAAAGATACAGTATGTCCTTTTCCTGCGTTGTTTTATTTACCTCTGACGAGCAGACAACGTACACGTACGTTGTCTGCTCGTCAGAGGTAAATAAAATGTGGAAAAAGGACATATTGAGTGTTGTAATCCATGCTGCCATAGATCTCAATGAACAGAAGTGCAGTATAGAAAGGCTATATGAGCCAGGCTGGTGGGTTGAGGCTAGGAACAAACGACATGGGTTTACGAGAGTACAGATGTGGACCAGGATAATCGCAACCATTTCTGGAACAGGGCCCACTTAAGAATCTTGGCAGTATTTGTGTAGCAGAGTGGCTTACAGTCTCAGCCTGATGGTCTCAAAGTCTAATATCTCCACCCGAGTCATAAGGATATTTGGCTTAGTGGTTAAGATGTTTGCTTTGCACGTGGGACACCTGGGTACGATTCCCGGATGTTACAATGGTGCCATGATCCGGATCGGGTTTCCCCGTGGGAGGACGTCAAAAGGGGGGTGAGTGTAGCAGAGTGGCTCTCAGCCTCACAGCCAGGTTCAATTCCCGGGTGTTATATTCGCTGCCCACCCATCTGACCACTACGGTGCTAAGTAGTCAGATTAGTTGGGGGCCCACTTGCAACATCCTGAGAGGATAAACATCCCTCTCACAGTTAACAAATTGGGTTATTGAAAATGCATCATTCCGAGTGGACCGGAGGATGTCACGCAACATTAATCACATCGACGGCATAAATCCACTGTTCTGGCGGCCGGGGTGGGGGGGTCAGGTGACCTCTCACCTTTGACCTTTAGTCCCAGTAGCTTCTGTCTCTCGGGCAGCACTCCAGTCAGGGTCTTAATGGACTGCTTCAGGTCCATGATGGTGTCCTCCTCTGACAGAGAACTGATGGAATACTCCTGTCCGCCCCACTTAATGATCACTGATACAGACATGGCTGTTGGAAGCCTGTGAATCACACCCGCTCCACTCACGCACACATACACACAACCCTCGGCCGCACTTCTGGTTATGTGCCCGCAATCATAGGGCTGACAACCACACACACGCCCTCACAAGCAACTGGAAGATCGCAAACACAACCACACACACACAACCACACACACACACACACACACACACACACACACACACACACACACGGTATGGGTCATGCAAGCCAAGCTTTAACAACAAAACATAGCTGGGTAAATGTGTTACAACAATACTCCGTCCATAGACCAAAACATTAATATTCGATATACCTCAACACTGTCAGCCCCCCTCCCCCTAAGCACTGTTAATTACGAAATTCAATAGACCTTGTTATGCAAGTTTGCTATCCCTTCATACACTGAAATCAAACCACACTGATACAATAGCAGTTACAGCTCCCTATTGAATGTGTCCTATACAAATCAAGTTGGACACATTGTCCAGCCCTCAGTCTCACCCAGATAAAAACAGAAAAGTTGACTTTGGCCAAAGACAAAGAACTGTTGCCTAATGACAGGAACGAACAGACACGCGTCTGGCATGCTGTTATTTGTAGCAGGAGAAGGCTAACACACTGAGGCTAGGATAAACTGGCATAGCCAGCCACACGTTACAGCCTGCTGGTCGGATTCTCACCTCGGAGAGTTAACCTAAGAAAAGCAATGGTAGGCAAACTCCCATTAATTCTTTAGGAAAAAAAGGTGATCTATAAATGGAGTTTCTCTCGTCAGTTTTCATTCAATCGAGTTGTGGGCTGTGCATCATCATCAACATTATCCAACCCCAAGTTCTTCCTGCTGGCATCCTGTCTGTCTGAGCCGCGACGGAAGTGATGTAAAAATCATGCTCTCGTTACCATGGTTACCACGGCATCTCTCCGGCGTAGCCAGACAACTATTCCACAATCTCCGAATGCTATAAAGCATTTCAAGAAATTGCGAGAGGCAACCGTCTGGCAACGCGATACTATAACCACGGCACGTCGGCATAGATAGATAAAAAAAAACAATTAAATAATAATAATTGTACTGTGCCATGACAAGTGCATTTCCCCTGCTGTCCCCGACCCCGACCCGTCTGTCTGTTTGGAGGTTTATTTGTGTGCAATCTGAGAATCTCACCGGCAAATAACGGGAAAACAGTGACCCCCCCCCTGTGAGTCAACAGTCTGTCTTGACTGATTGATTGAAATATTTATTAACAGTTTGCAGACTTAATACAGTACATTTCAAGCACAAACTCAATACAAAGACTGTTAACTGTGAGTGGACGACCCAATTAAGCATTACACTTGTTTAAGAGGGTCCACCATGTTCAATTCATCAAAACATTTAGAGACGTACAAATAGATATTTCTATATAGTTAAAGAACAGAACAGGAAGTCATCATAATTGATCCATGTTTGACTCGAGTCTCAAGACAGACTGTTGACTGTTTTCCCGTTATTTGCCGATGGGATTAGATTGGTATTGACTGAGACTACTAGTTTGTGTGTACCATGAGCCAGACTGTTATTACGAGAATGTTGCTTCCAGCTAATGTATGTTGCAGGATCTTGCTCAGTTATTTGAAGCTTCAAAGTTCTGTAATTGTAATTGGTTTATTGGTTAGAAAATCAGAAACTTCCTATAGTTCCTAAATGACAATTGTTTTCAGTAGTTGTGTTAGTGCCATCTACTGGCTGAGAGCAGATAAGTGTTTTGCCATACATTTTACATGATTCTCAGAAAGTGGTTCTCAATCTCAACCTTTTTACTTTTGGTTCCATTTGTAACTAGTCAGTTACATCCTCAGGGAACCTAGCCTCGGTCCCAGGCTTACTTATCTTCAAAAAGAAAACCCAGATTTCACTTCGAGAACCACTGCTCCAGAACACACTGCTCTAAAACATGTATCTAAAAAGAAATCATAAATATTTCCAATATACGTTCTTGAATCAACTTTGTGTAGCAAAAAGATTTTCACTGTGCATTGCCTATTTTACCAAGTCTCACACAGGATTCTCTTGCCATCAGAGCATGGCGTGAACAACATAAGTGGGGTGTGTCAACCATAGGTTTTATGATGGAAAGGGTTGTCCAGTTCAGTTCTCATGAGATTGAACATTCATTGTGCATTCTGGGGGCAGGTTATGAATGGAAACATGATTGTAATGTCTGCATGCATTCACAAATAATTCTCAAACACCAAATTCTCAAGGTTTATTTTTTTTCCCCCCTTTTCTTGGTGACATGGCAGCAGCAGCTCCACAATGGTGTCTGTGGGACCAGCATTCACACAGCCGTTAAGTAGAAAAACAATACAATGCTATACCAGAGAACAACCCCACAGCCCATTGCTGTTGAATGAAAAAAGCCAAACATTGAAATACTGCATGTGAGTAACTCAACAGCATCTACTTTCAATATACAGTACAGGTATATTGTGGCAGAATCCTAACGTCCCACAACTTTCAATTGTCGTCAAACGAAATACTTAATCCAGGAACTCTAGAATCAAACATTCGTAGCAGAAACGATGCAGAGGAGATTCTGAACAAAACAAACTATTAAAAAAATTGGCCATCAAAGCGACAAATAGCATTTATTTCCATCCCGCGCGTACAACGTATTTGTGCCATAAACTAGCCCATTCGATATTTTAAGAATGCATTACTTTTGTTTTCTTCAACAGCAAAGAAAAATAAAAGTATTTAGGAAGAACATGCCAAGAAGGCTGACTGATGTATGTATTTACAAAGAACGCTCCGTGTCTTCAAGAGGAGAGGCTACATCATCATCAATAACAATAAGAGGCGCGAGAGCCAAACAGAGGAGTAGTAGAGGTCATCTGATGGGACTTTTCAAAGCCGATGCCGATATTTGGAAGAACAGGAAGGCTGATAAACCGATTTCTCTCTCTCAAAGATACTAATAGCCATAATTAATGTACCGATCTCTGTACACTAAAAGGCATTTGATTTTACAGTACTGTCGGAGTACAAGCCTTTCATTCAAGGCAGGCATGTTTTCTATATTTTACATTTCAAGCAATTTAATCACTCTTACAATTTAAGAGTAGTGCTGCTATTTTATGCTAGGTGAACACATTTAGAACTACACCGGATAATCAACATCATTATCAACCAATTTGCATAAACTATAAAAAAAACACTAAATTTGAAAGAAATGTGTGAGACAAAAACCTCTCAAAATCTGCCACATCCTTAGCCACCGATCCAACACAGTACCGATATGGTACAAAACGCAAACATCGGATAGATCAGTCTACCCGGTATATCGGACTACATCTACAGTAACATTTTCAGCCGAATCTATACTCCATAGTATGACGTGTCGACGCGTCGTGTTGTTAGCTTGCACATCAAATGGAGCATACATTAAGCTTCAAGGAAAGCAACGGATGCAGGGGGGGGGCTTGGGGGGGTTGGGGGTTGGCCACGTGCAGCTGCAACAGTTAGTCAATGTCCATTTCAGGTAGTTGCTTCTCCGGTGTCGTTTTCTCCGTGCCTGCAGGTGTGCTCTTGTCTGGGCTATCCGCCTCGGGCTCTGCACCCTCCTGGCCGTTGACTGGCCCGTTCTCCGTCTTCTCCTCCTTGGGAGGCTCCACCTTGGGCTTGGGCTTGGACACCACAGGGTTGCAGGAGGAGTACAGCTCCTGGAGAGAGAGAGAGAGAGAGAGAGGAGGAAAATTAAACAGCTTGCCGTTAGAAGAGGTTATTTATTTGACTGACTGACGGCTTTATATAATGTATAAAATATAGGACAAGAAAAAGAAAAACATTTGTTTTAAATAAAGGCTCAGTCCATGGTGAACGAGGCGAGTGACTGGGCACTTGAGGCTCGCTAAGGGCGTGTCTGAAGAGCCACAAGGTCTGCGCGCCTGCCTTGTTCTCATACCGCACGTGATTTACCGTAACCAATTTAGACCTGAGACAGAGATTTAAAAGAAATAAGCTCTTTCAAGATTTATATATTCATCATAAATAGCAGATGTACAAGCTCGCAGCGCACCACAAAGTGATGCGCTGTGAGCATGTACAATACATCTACTATTGTAGAAATCTAAAATGACACAGATGCTTTCCCGGTTTTACTGGGTTAAACTGAGTCATGCTTTTGTCGCACAACCTCGCACATGACATACGCAGAACCAAAATAACTAAATAAGCTCTCCCCAAAAAATCATTTAGCTTTGGAATAGTGACTCTCACGGATGTACCTTGATTTTGGCGTAGATCTCATGGACTTTGACGGTGGGCTCCAGAGTGAGGGCCTGTTTGCTCTGTTGGTTCATGGTGCTGTTCATCCACACCATGGCCTCGTTCACCTGCTTGTCCACTCTGAGGACCTCCAACTCGTCCAGGTGCTCATACAGCTCGTCCTGGAGGTGGGTTTACAATGTCATGGGACTATTTATATACATAACGTGGATTTTATGTACGTCCATAAGCCATGATTTATATTTTGTCATGCGACAGTGTCCAGTATCGGAGATAGCAGATCTAGGCATTGATTTGTTTCTAAGTAAACACATTTTGTGATTATGTTGATATATGTATTAAATGAATGTTGTGATTTACCTTCGTCTTGTAAGCTTCAATGATCTTCATGTACAGCTGGATCTGTTTGCCCAGTTCCTCGAATGCTTTTGGTCTCTCCTGGGCCTCCATGTACCTCTCCTGAATAGGTTGGCCTAGTTTCTATAGTGAGAGATGACATTTAGAGGTTCACTCAGATGAAAACTAGGGAAAATGTCCTCCTTAGAGCACAGGTCTCCGCCAAGTCAATCTTACCCAATCAGGATGGAATATGAAAAATCTGAAAGATCGGTCTTGATCACATGACTATAGAGATTATGAGCCCTTACCCCTTATCCCTACTTTTTTTTTTAAAGATTTGTAAATAGTTCAACTAGCCAATCTACACGTTGTGTAGATCGGATATTTGAACTATTTTAAAATGTTTTTCAAAATATAAAAAAATTGGCAAATAAGTTTAGGGATAAGAGGTAAGATAAGGATTTGCGTGACGTTGTGTTCATGAATTGAGGCATTTTGTTCAAAACGGACCATTCTGCAAATTTTGGAAGCCATTTTTAGCCAATCAGAATGAAATATGAAAAAGACAGACGAACACACACAAGGATGGACAGACAGGGTACTAAAAACATCTCAGACAGTCTCTTCGTCAGGCGGAGACAAATATAACCTTTTGGTTGGATATCACAGTTTGCGGTGTAAGAGAAGATGTTGAAACTCTCTTACAGTACAAATATTTGGACTTCACAGTCACAGTAGCCCACAAGAATTCCCCACTTTTGTGCTACCCAGTGGAAAAACCCTAAAACTGTAACCTGACTCAACGGCCCAAATGGATGTAATAACTAGTAACTAGTTATTAATGAATTGGAGCTTTAAATAAAATGCTTTTTTTGCATGAAACCTTGAGACTTCATGTATCACCTTCAGTTCGCCCAGCTTGTCGATGTAAACTTGTTTCTGTTGGTCCTCTCCGTCCTCATACAGCCAGTTCTCTGTGTCCTCCAGTCTTAATGATAACGTGTCTCTGTCCTGCGTTTGTGGGACGATAAGAGGGCATTTATTTCAAAAATCTCCACGGCTGTCACTTTAGACAGCCAGTGAGTATCAATTGAATCGTTTTCTCTAACCTAATCAATTAGTAAAACTTCAGTGAGCCCTTTTTGCCATGTGGATACATTTAAAAATATGTTCCCACTATTCAAATATTATTATTCAGAATGGAAATGGGTAGCTCAAGGCAGAGAGGATGAAGGGCATGAAATGCCTTATGTATACTTTGTTGTAATGGTGGTGTTGTTCACCGAAAATAGACAATCTACAAGCTCTCAACACATTGCATCGTGACAGTTTGTGAACTTAGGTTGGTGTGATATTTTCAGTGAGCAATATGTATACATGTAACGCACACCTCGATACAGAATCAAATTGTGTATCTTGCAACAAGTGAACCACGACATTCTATCTAGTTCTGATTAATTGAAAATGGTGGAAGTGTAATGCTTTATCAGGGTGTCGTCCACAGTAAGTACGTTTTTGTATTGACCTGTGCTTTCGTTTGAAATGTACCCATTCTGCATACTGTTACATACATTTTCAATCATCAATCAAAGATATGTTGTAAAAGAGCGCTACTCACGGCTTCGCCCACAAACGTCTCCAGCACGCCGTGCAGTTTCTCTCTCATTTCGTAGACGTACTCCTCCACATAATTCTTAGCATCGTTCCTCTCCTTCTCCAGCTTGTCCTGCATGATCATCTTGCCCTGGAACAGATCAGAGGACGTGGAATTAATTAAGGGCCATCCACACCAAGAACTATAACTATAAATATATTGTTTAAATAATTGTTGTCAAGTGGATGGCGGAGTCCACACCACAGATATAACAACATCGGCTACTGATATCGTTGGGATCAATTTCAACAATAGACACACTTGACAGCCAATCAAAAGTCGTAAAATGCGTACGTTACACATGCCAATGGCTTTTTGACTTGGTCAGAAGAGAGAATTTGTTTTGTATTTGAAGATGGTACAAAGGCGTGGCTGTAACAGAAATGCATTTAGTTTTTCCGTTTGTTGGGTGAACAAGGCAGCCTTAACCCGACTCCGCATATCTCTTCGATCAGCATTTGATCGGACTACATCGTCTCTGCCCGAGAGGGACCAGATGGGAGCAGGAGGAGGAACTCACTGCTGCCGCCATCTGGCAGAGTCAGGTTAGGGCAGCCTAGGCTAGCAAAAGAAACTAATTCCATCCATTAAACATATTTCCGATGCTTGGCACAAAACCTACAGAAGCAGACAAAAAGAGTGATAAAAGCAGCTATTCATTCTTTGCCAGATAAAGCCACTGCCTTACCACCAGGCACAGAGCATGCAGAGATGCATTATCTGCTTTTCAAAGCATTACCTCATTCTCCACAAACAGATTCAGTGTTTGGATGGGTAGCTCCCAGTGCAGAGTGCTCTCTATCGGGAGCTCCACTGTCTTCGTTTTCACTTTGGGCTTCTTCGCCTGCGGAGGCTGATCCGTCTTCTTCTCCTGCTGCTTGACATCATCTGGTGATGTCTGACAAACAGGGCGGAGACATACTTTTAGATTATGCATATATGACTGCTTTTTTCTTTTTTTACAAAATTACCATCATAGGCATCATATTCATGTGTGCACTAGTCCATTTTGTTCTAACCACCGTGCGTATGTTGGTGAATCAGAATCAGTCAAATTGAAGGGCGTGTTCTTAATTCATAATACCATGCTTCAACAACTCCATATAAAACCCGATTCGTAGCTCACACTTCATTGAACGATGATGTTTGGCACCGAAAATAGCTCACAACACGCCACATTGCCACGGATGCAACGTGTTGTGAGCTTGCAGATCTGATATTTTCTGGCTGCAACAGAGCAAGAAGTAAGCATAAGGAAGACACCAAGGTCATCTTGTCACTCGTAGGAGGGTCCTCCTGTCCTATCCATAAATGTAACTATTATTATCACCAATAGAGCGTCGCAGTCCCGCCCCCTCGAGAGACAAAGCCAACACATTTAACCTACTGTGTGTACAATGAATGCTTCATGATTCTTGCAAAAGCAAAGAACGGAGGCAATTCTAAATGTGTTTGTAGAGTAACAAGTCAACAAATTTGAGAAAGAACAAACTTTTGCACAACATGTTCGTATGCAGGATTAAAGGACAGATTTGTTCTGATAGTCGACATTCAGTGAGAATTAATGAAGTCATAAGGCCTCATTCACTGACAGCTATTGTTGAGCGTAGACTAGAGTTATTGTCGGTAAAGGAAAGCAAAACAAATCTGAAAAAACAACCAGGAAATCATCTTAATACGGTAAGTTAAAAATGATGATGATGTACTTGCCTTACTGAGTAGTATGATAAGGAATGAGTAAAACAGACACTCTAATAATTAGAGTTGGGTTAGTGTTGGAATGACATTAAAGGCCAGAAGCTGATATTCAAGGATAAAGTCTAATCGTTTATCAATAGACATGAGAAAACCCATAGTTAATGGTTATTGTGATTTAAAATCATCACACCTCCATGTCCTCCGTTTCTGATTTCTTTTCTCCGTTGGTTTCACTCTGTGATTTCTGCTCGTCCTGGTCCACCTGCATTTTATTCTGACATTAGACAAGATACACAAGTACAACATACAAGAATTTTAGGGAAAGATTTGGTGCTGTGACAATTTCCTCTGGAGATTTACTGTGCCTGCCAATTAAATGTGTTTAATTGAGCAGCATAATAGCATTGTACTGTATATTTTTAAAGGACCACTTCATGACTTTTCAACATATCTTCATATAATTGGTCCTCACTAATGGTCATGATAAAAGTGCACAATAATCTTCTACTCAGTCTGTGTCTCATGAGGGCTGTGGTCAGTTCAGAAACCAGTTCACCAGAAACAAGAAATGATGAGTCAAATATGTCAGGTGAAACAAACGCTGCCCCTGTTGTCCCCCCGTATTATTATTATTATTATTATTATGATTTTAGTGACGTGTACAGTATGTTTCTGTGTCACAACCTCGCGGCCGTTGTTTGCGTTCATTTCCGACGTTTCACCTGACAAAAAATGGTGGTATTTTATCATGAGCATTAGTGAGGGTTGAAAAGTGGTCCTTTAAGAAAGCCAAGTGCTGTTAGAACTCTGCTGGTATGGTGTTAGGCTTGCATATGTCTGTCTATACTCATACTTCTGGTGACATGTACATTAAACGTAGTGGTGCCAGTAGAGCAGAGAAATCCTATGCCTACTGCTTTTAAAACTAATCATATCCCAATATGAAGGACCATTCAAAAGTCTTTGCATCGGTTATTTTTTAATCTCAGAAGTGTTTCCACCATTTTTAGTTACTGTCACCAGACTATCAATAGGCAGAGATGGCCAATTATCTTGTCAAGCCTGCGTGGGACTCTGGCTCAATGAGTGCTTCAAATTCATGACCTCACCATCATTTATTTGCCATTACTTTTAAGGAGGGGAGTGTTGGAACATAGGATATATTCTTTTAATTAATTTAAACAGTTTCACAGCTGGTTTGTAAACCACAGATGGTGTCGGATACGTCAAATGAAAAATACCAGACGAGTTACAGTCAGGCATTAGAGATAAATCACATCTATCGCCTCAAAGCTGTTCTGAGCTTGTTAAGACATGATGTCGACATTCCCAACCTGTGACATGAATAATTACTCATTAACGAGAACTAGGTGTGTGCAAACCCTTCTGTTCAGTATGTCAGTGCCAAAACTTGCACACACACACACACAGACACCCACACACACACACACACACACACACACACCTCTTCGTCTTTCACAGCCTGTTCCATCTCCATGGGCTCCTCGCCCTCAGCAGGTTTGAGGATCTCGACTAGCGAGGCGGTGGATACGCTGAACACCCCGTGTATGTTGACACGTACTTTCACCTTGACCTTTGAACTCTCACCGTTCAACGCCTGGGGGACCACGTTTTGGACCATGAACTGACCTGGCAACGGAAAGGGAGGACAGAAGGTCAGAACAGGATGGGGAGAGAGGGTTTCCTGAGCTACAGTACACAGGACATTTTATATCAAGATACAAAATATTCCTTGTATTGTATCTTTCAACAGGGTTTCAAAGGGAAATGAATCTCCCTTCAAACGTTGCAATGAGTCCACATCAACAGAAGGTAGAGGGGAAAAGTAGCACAAACACAGCTATGGCATTAATCAATGTGATTACATAATAAGAGGCAGAGGCTAGAAGGCACTTATTGACTGATATTCTGGAAGGCTCCTAAAGTACTGCATATAATGAGTTGCTATATTTATGAATAAAAGAACATCTGTGGGCATTCTACTTAACGCACAGATAAGGTATATGTCACCTAAATGTTTAATCTGTCTAACAAAAGAGGGGATGATGATGGGCGCTGCACTTGGAATATGACAACCAACCTTAAGTATACTCTTAGAATTTCATAATTATTATACACATGTATACAAATAATTGAAGTAATGTTAATATATTATCCCTTTGTACAC
Organism: Protomyctophum bolini; assembly: GCF_963924005.1. Taxonomy (NCBI): domain Eukaryota; kingdom Metazoa; phylum Chordata; class Actinopteri; order Myctophiformes; family Myctophidae; genus Protomyctophum; species Protomyctophum bolini. Next base: position 11,774,579 of record NC_137874.1, on the reverse strand, counting down.
GGATGCTCTGTTCATATAAAACATTTAATGCTTAATATATACTCCATAGTACAGTATAGGGCAACAATTTAGTATAGTTCAGGTTTCTGGTGTGGTGGGTACCTATAGTGGCATTGGGGTACGGCAGCTCTTTAAGGTCATTATAATAGGCTTCCAGGGAGAAGGGCTCTCTCCGGTAGAAGGTGAGGACCTTGGAGAAGGGGGCGGCGTGGTTCTTTGTATAAACCTCACATTCACTGCAAGAAAAGAGAGAGAGAGGAATCACTTTATTGGTTACACAAGGTCATTGAACTTGATCAGTGTCGGCTGCAGTGCAGTGACCATCTGGAGCGTTTTCGGGGTTCGGTTCGGTGCATTCCTCAAGGGCACTTTGAAGAATGAGTACCGCGATTATGCATTTAAAAAGAAAAATGATAGAACCACGTGAGGAAAAAGAAAACATTCAGACAGGTGCACACTTGACAAGTTGGCATGTCTTGAAGCAGGCTTCTATGGTGATAAGTATGTAAAATTCACATAAAAGTCACTGGGTAATATTTTAGAGTTGGGCTTGGGAACAAATCTTCCCGGCACCGTTTTGCCATTAGGCAATCCGAAACGCGGCCCTCTGCCGTTCTTGTCTATCAGGTCAGCTGGTGAAATTGTCACGAGTGCCTACCTCAGTCCCTCCTCGGCCGCTGAGGTCCATTTTAGGGAGATGGGGTATGGGACAACATCTGTGATGGAGAACTCTCTGACTTTGAAGGCAGGTGACAAGATGGCACACTAGGAGAGGAGAGGAGACTTAAAGTGTATCGTCACATCACAGCTAGGTTTGCAGGTGTAAAAGAGTCTGGGTGAAATTATATTCTGTACAAGCTTTTGCCGTTACAAAATATAGTCATGACTCATGAGAATGGAGAACCAAACAAAGGACAACCATATCAAATATACATAAGGTGTGCTAAAGAATGTCTCTTGTGCAAGTAAGATGCATCACTTAGCAGCAGATATCAAACATTTAAGGGTATACATAAGTGCTAGTGCAGCAACAATGGAGTGTATTCATAGTCATAATTCTCTACATAAGTGAAAATGCTTGTGAGAGGAGAGATCAACCCCTCTGTCACATAAATGTTTCGTTTCCACTTGGCCCAAGTGTACTACTGCGGTCCCGGTCACTGCCAACCTGCCAATGTTGGTAATGTCCACAAGCCACGAGGGCTTTCACCTGGGCAGCATGGCGTGCAAGGAGGTTCAGGCTATCTGCCCCAGATCCCCTACATACTGAACAGCTGCCCAGACCAACCAGCTAGGGTCGTTACTACAGCGACAACGACACGATCCCTCCCTGGCTTACCACCCATACCTGGCCAAAATGGAGGCACCACTGTCGGGAAGTCAAGTGACCCCTTGGTGGCACTTTTGTGATGATGAGTGTTACAGCCCCCCGAAACTGTACAGTGAGAACACAAATATAAACTGTGCCTCCAACAACACTGAAATCCTGGCCATAAAACCTTCAGTGAATGAGTGTGTGTGTATGGGGGGTACCTGCAGGGCACAGCCTCTGGCGACGGCTTCGTCAAGATTTAGGGTGGTGCTCAGCTCCTTGCCGAAGAACTTGCTGATTCGTTCTTTGATGGAGGGGATCCTGGAGGCCCCGCCCACGATCTCCACCGCGTATATGTCTTCCTTCTTCAGCTCTGGACACGGGGAGCAGCATGGGTTAAATTTAAAGGACTGATTTCTATTATTATGCACTGACCTAAACAAAATACTACATTTAGGCTAGGCCAATCTATTCTAGATGAATAGTAGTCAGAATTGAAATTGTAATAAAATAAAAATAAAATTTGTAATTTATATGCAAGCACAAAGCAAGCATTTTAAGCACCGTACAAATGAACGCTAACTGGTGAAATGCATTATTTAGCAGTGTAAAATCTCCTGTCTTCTTTAAGGACCACTTCACCACTTTTCAACCCATCTTCATATAATAGGTCCTCACTAATAACCATGATAAAATGGCACGATTTCTTTCTACTCAGTCTGTGTCTCATAGGAGGGCTGTGGGCAGTTTAGAAAACGTCCTCCAGTGACATCATCATTAGGCAGATTTTCTTTACAAAAATGTTTAGATTTTCATTATCGTGAGAACGAAGGCTTCCATTTTCGCATTGCAACTTTTCAGGACTAGAAAGCCCGCAGTTTCTATTAGCTTGTATTCCCTATCGATGATGTCACTGGAGGACGGTTTCTGAACTGCCCACAGCCCTCCTATGAGACACAGACTGATTAGGAAAATAATCCGTCATTTTTCCATGATTGTTAGTGAGGACATATTATATGAAGATAGGTTGAAAAGTGGTCCTTTAAGACACCTCACAAGCATTCAAGTGTCTATCTATAGACACTTGAATGCTTGTCAGGTGTCTAGGAAGACACAGGAGGTAGGAGGACATGATGGGCTCTAATTCTAGACACACACACACACACACACACACACACACACACACACACACACACAGAAGGGAGTTAAGGAGTCAGGCTTCCAGTGCCCAAAGGGTTGGGTTATGACAGCAGAGGGTGGTAGCAGAGAGAGTGTGTGAGTGAGAGAGTGTGTGTGTGTGTGTGTGTGTGTGTGTGTGTGTGTGTGTGTGTGTGCACGTGACTGCGGGGACTCCAGTTGCTATTACGTCCACGTGTACTCACTAGTTTGTTCCATGACACTGCGCAGGGGAGCCTCCACTTTGGCCAGCAACCCCGCACACATGTCCTCGAACTGGCCCCTGGGAACACGTAGGTCATACATTATTAATAGACACAGACAGATACACAAACAGACACATGCATATGCTCAGAGCGTATGACAGACACAGATAGAGATAGCTATGCAGAGACAGAGTATAGTCCTGTACTTGGCCTGTGTAGACCCATTCGCAATTTGGTGAATTTCTTACTTGAACTGACTCAGTGGGTCCCTAGACATGAAAGATCACAGAGGTGTTTGTCCGGCCATAGTGGCCAAATAAAAAATGGCCATCGGCTATAACGAAGATCCAACTATTTTACCTCAATTTTGCCTTGGGTGATTTTGACCTTGAAGTCATGGTCATGCTATTCCGAAGACCACAGCAATCCATCTCCCAGTAGTATAGAAGATTCATGGAAAATTACAAAATAATCGTTCACTTTGTGACGCAAGCATGAATTACGTAAGGGCCATTCTTATGGGAAAAATTACTAGACACTCAAAAATACAAGATGGTGACCTTTTACTTGAAGAAGGCTGATGCCCAACAATCCCTGCTGACGCGTCATTCAAACAGCAATACGGTTGCGCAAAAACCCAGTCCAGCCTGCCTCTGATTGGCCCCCAACCTACTACTAGTAAGAGGTATTAGGGCGCCCACAGGGCGGAGCATTCTCACATTCTAGTACAGCTACAAAATCACAGTCATCTCGGTAGCGTGTCTCGCTAGTCATTAGACTCCCAATCCACACCTCCAGGGTTCGACTCCCGATGCCGCCACTATTTTTCCAACAACCGCAGACTACTTTTTAGACGATGAAGTATAGTTTTAGACTACAACTTTTGATGCGGAAACTCGCGCTTTAGCGCGCTCGGTGGTGGTGTCTCTCGTGGGTCAAGTTAGCTTGAGCCGACTCGAGTTGCAGCCCGATATGGACCTGTTGGTACTCTAAATGTTGGTACTCTAAACATAGGGACATAGCTGTTCCTTGGAGTGGTTGCACCACTCAAAAATAACCATGGAAACTGAATTTTGAGTGAACTTTGTCCAATTATCAATAATAAATGTTCAATCTCAATAAACTATTACTTTTACAGTAATAGTCATGTTCAATCACTCAATAGCGTTCCAGGCTGAATCACTGTCTAAATCTCAACTGAAGGTTCATGTAATAATGATTTATTTCCTATTACTGTAGTCCCCCAAGAATTGCACACTATCAATGTTTTATGGTGTGTAATAGTCTGTGCACTTATCAGAGTTTGTGCCCTTGCTTATCGGCTAGGTACTCAAACAAAAAAAATCCTTTGATTCATACGGACATGGAAACATTCCGCTTGCAGCGAGCCAGCCTGCCTTCACCACTCTTCTCATTAGACAGGTCAATGCCCATTCACTTTACTTACCGGTATGCCACAGAAACTAAACACTACAGCACGTCGTCCCCCATGATTTCCATCTCATGGTCGAAAACCATGAGAGACAGACACTTTAAACCATGAAAAACCACACAGTACAGGCTATAGGCTTGAGGAACCCATGCACAGAACTCTATATTATATTGACTTTCCAAGGATGGCTAGCTAATTATTTTGAAGGAGAGCCTTTTCTGTACAACAATGACAGCAGGGCAACTTGTCTTGAAATACAATAAACAGTCTGGATAATCCAATATCAAAATGAGATTTACAATTATATTCAGACTGTAAAGTATCGTTTTCTTATTTTAAATGACGTTAAAATGGTCTCTCTCACAGGTTTTCTTCCATGCCTTTGTTTCATTGCATCGTGATAGTATTTTACAACGCTGTTCTGACAAGATGCGCTGTGATTGGCCAGCTGGGGACTTTGGGGTAAATGCTCGCCCCAAAACATGATTTACGATTCTGTGCGTGCACCTTCTTCTTTTATAAATTAAAATAAAAGTAGTTTGGTTATATGTGGCTTCAGGTCAACTGTATTCGCACATTGGCAGACACACAGCTGCTCATTGCTTACATCACCACTTTGTGCTTAATCTGTTGGTGATATCACATACTGTAGTTAGAGAGTGTGTGTGTGTGGTGTACAACAGTCTAGACAGGACAGAAGCATCCATTATACCTGTGGTGTTGGGCACTGACGATATAGGCTGGCATGTGGACTTGGTATAAGGAATAGAACAATGCACGTAAAAAGAAGGATAAAGGCATATTCCAAAACATTCATTGTGATAATGACTTATGAGTTTAGAGACTTTACATCACACACACTGACCTGTTGAGTTTACCGGACACGTCGATGTCATTCATGAAACACTCTATGTTGAGGGGGAGGTCGGATGAGTTGGCACTCATCAGCTTTTTGAGTTTCTCACACTCCTGGTAGAGTCTGACCAGCGCCCGTGGCTTAGACCGGACATCAAGCTTGTACTTCTTCCCAAACTCCTCGCAGAAATGGGTCACGAGGACCTCGTCGAAGTCCTTCCCGCCGACCCCCTCTTCGAATGCAGAGGCCAGGATCTGAATCAAAGTGACAGCTACTTCAATATCAACGAGAATCCTCTTCCTTGATTTCCCTTTGCATGTGGATCATTTATTCTAATAATTAATAACCAATGAAATGTGGGGCATTTATTTTAAAGTCATTACATTAGTGTATGAATTTGCATTTCTCATCATCATGGTGCACAGTCTCAAATTCCATTAGATGTATCGTGTGAGTGCCTGCATGATTAGTGCAAGTGTGAGTACCAGGAAATGATGCAACACCACTGCTCGAAACCCACCTTGAGTTTCCCCTTGTTGAAGGCACACACTGAAACCTGGTACCCGGAGTGTCCTATGTCTACAAACACCACTACCCTGGGCTTCTCCTCGGGCGCTGGCAGGTCCTGCTTGTAGATTCCGTAAGCCAGGGTCACTGCAACAACACAGAAGAGTGTGAATCATGCCTCAAGTCTGTGCTCGCTGTGGTGCAAGTTAATGCCACTTTCCTGAACTCGACTGCTTTCTTCAAAAGCTCACAATACTTTTCTGTAATACTGTGTATTCTTCATGTGACCACCGCGCGCTGACTTGAGGTGCGTTAGCCGTTCAAATCATATCATATAAATAACGGTAATTTCAGACTGCATTTCAGTAATTTATTCTTGCATTTTGGACAGGAGACAAACGTTTCGGCTATCCAGCCTTCATCAGTGATGAAGGCCACACTGATGAAGGCTGGATAGCCGAAACGTTTGTCTCCTGTCCAAAATGCAAGAATAGATTACTGAAATGCAGTCTTGTGTGTGAAACACATTATCATTATTTATACTGTGTATTCTGAAATACCATGGTGGTGCATGCACCCAGACCTACAGCTAACGCAGCTAGACCATTTTCCACATTTCCAACGCAATCTGAAAATCTTTTAGGTGGGCACCAATTAGCCAAGTGGTTAAGGCAAGTACCAGGTTCGAATCCCAGACTGGGTGGACCTTTGCCGCATCCATTATACTGATATCAATAAAGGTAAGAAATGCCCAACAAAAGAACTCAACTAAACTGGCCAGTTTTGCCCCAACCCCATTCTGGGCTTGGGAACCCCTTTTGGTGTTTTAACTAAGCATTTTGTTATAAGTTAGCTTTTGAAAAATAGCAGATCTACAAGCTCACAAGCTTGTAGGTCTGCTATTTTTGAAAAATCGTAAAAATGCGGCACAAATCTTTGAATATATATTCTTTCAGAAGACTTTTTTTTTTTTTTTTTTTTGACGTCAGCAATCCCATAAAATTCAGATTAAATGACTGGAGTGAGTGAGCATTCACCATCTTGGGAATTTGTCAAACTCTCTAGGACTCTTGACATTTATTGCATCTGGGGATTAAAGTGATGCTAGTTTCCTCTCGGCTCACAAGGATATGCGTTTCTGGTGGCTGTTTGAACAACCGATATCAGCCACAGAGAGAAGAAAGTGTTCCTTGTGCTCAAATCAAGGAGTTTTAAACAACTCAAGGGTCCTATGAAGTAGAGCCAGACCGAAATATCGCAATAAATCAGCCATTATTTGGCTTCTTTTGACATCGGTATTGGTAATTATGCAGCCGAAGTATCCCGATTTTTTAAACTTCTTTCAACCTTGCATCTTTATTTTGGGCATGAAAATGTTCACGTTTTCAAATATTGCCAATCTACAAGCTCACAATGCGTTGCAAGTTGTAATGCATAAATAAAAACTTAAATACATATTTTCAAGTTGAGTATAACAAATCCATACATAGTTTTCTTTGAGCTCCATTTGTAGCATTCATACTTGGGGTTAATTTCTGGTTTTGAGTTCCACATCCTTCACCGGCAACAACAAACGTATTCTTGTTGGATATATTCTATTTGAATAAAAGGCCACTTTTCTTAAAGCTGGGCCTGTACTAGTTCATGCATTTTGAGTAGCAATTAGTTCAAATATATTCTTAATTTCATTTCATCTTTCCAACGGCAAAACAGTACTACTACATAAATATAAAGCAAATACCTGCCAATGCATGTCAGACACCCTTTATGCAATATAATGTGGTGCAATGTAATAGGCATTGCCGAATGGAATTGTAAGGGTGAATTGAGTTCAAATAGTAAGTAATGGGAAAATAATGCATATTTCTGCAGTAGGAGGTCCCTGTCATTTACCTGCAGTGGTCTCATTCATGAGCCTTAAACAGTTAAGGCCTGCAATCTGAGCCGCATCCATCACAGACCGCCTCTCTACGTCAGTGAAGTAGCTTGGGACCTGAGAGGAAGAAGAACAAAGCTTGGTGGTGGTTTACAGCTCAATGTGTCAAGCATTGCTAAGGGGTTCATTTCACACAGGGGACCACCAATATAAAAGAATCACACCCGTGTGAACCGAGTGGTGCAACTCCCCCCACCCACCCACCCCTCTCTCTCTCTCTCATTAGCAGGCAACAGTGCAGCACTATCCCTCTCTCTGTTTCTGGCACAACAGCGCCCCTACTGGTACTCATAGTCATATACTAGTGCTCATTAACGTCACATAGTTAGGTGAACACGGATTGCTGTTCCTTGGAGTGGTTGCACCACTCAAAAATGTACGCATGTTCCGTGAACCTGTAGCATTGAATACATGCATCTACCAAATGGCACATAACATTTTATTTTGATTTGAAGTATTTATAAGATCCCCATTAGCTTACTGGGCAACACAGCAACTACTCTTCCTGCAGTCTCATGTGAGATCTAATGAGAAAAGACGACATGCACATCCCAAAGAACAATAATATGGGTCAAATATGGATCAAATACCTTATAGATTAGCTTCCATTAAGAGGATTGTATTGCAATTATGTCACGTGACGCGTTGAACAACAAGAGCTTCCTCTAATTTCTCAATCGTATTTAGCTCAAGGAACATTTCAGAAGTCTTGTAGTATGTTCACAATTCTCAAAAGTCTGAGGAAGGAATTCTTGCTCGAAGCATTACGTCTTTGCATTAAAATACTCTTAAGGAGAGACATTTGGTGTATGGAAAACTAACACAAATAATTAACATACAAGTACAGGCATAATCCACTAAAGCCAATTAGCCTACAGCCAGAATAATGCCCAAAGCTGTGGAGAAATTAATAGTTTGCAGTTTTTTTATGCCTTCCGTTGTTAACAATGCATACTGCCTCACAAGATATCTGGATAATGTTTCCAGATTAGTCACTTTAGAGTAACAGAGCAAAACATCTCCTTGTGTGAAAGCACAGAGAACTAAAGTTAGCTATTGGCTTCAATAATAATAACATCTCAGCCGTGAGAAATCTCTAAGGCTGATGGGAACTGTGTTCCCAAAAGTTATGCCATCTCGCTGAAATAACTTATCTCACTGAGAATATAGGACGTGCGCCCTTCGGTGTGTGATGCGGTTGTTATGGTAGTGCTCTTGTCATCAAATGATAGAGAAGTGTTAAGCAGTCATAGACATTGTCATTGTAACACCCAATTTGGGTGTTTGAAGTGTGCTGTTACACTGGATCTCTTTCAAATAACTTTTAGATTCCTGCCAGACACATACTGAACAATTAATCTAGAACACTGGTATGTGGGATTGGAGTCTGACTAATTTGCAGTATGTCATTAGGGTCCTTAAAATGTCTAAATCCTTTCTAATTTTAATGACTCTTCTTCGACACCCAAAGGGCCCCCTCAGTCTCTGCAGGACTGAGATGGATGAGTCAAGATTGGTGGTGGGCGTCTGTTAGAAATCGCTTACAGAGATAACGCAGTCGGCCACTGGTTTCTTCAGTGCATGCTCAGCAGTCTCCTTTAGTTTGGTCAGCAGCATGGCGCTGACCTGCTCGATGCTGAAGACCTTCTCCTCCTCCATGTACATCACCTTGTGTGAGAGAGTGTGAAATAAAGAGTTAGGCAATTACGGTGTCGTCGCAAATGACTGGCGGATACATACCATCGTTTAATTCAGTACTTCTTCAAGTGAATAGTCTTACTATGTATCTGTACTTTAACTTCTGTGCCCTCCTAACTGAAATTCCCCCGTGGGATCAATAAAACAATCAATCTAATGTGACAATGGCAGGTGGAAAAAACAGATGCAATGCTTAGAATTTTGCACATTCATTCATGAACCTTATCAAGTCAAATCACATAATATTAATCACATAAATACTAGCATTACTATTGTGTGCATGTCATAATAGGCAAACATTTGGCAAAAATAGGCAAAACATTCTGTGTAAATGCCTGATCTAAAAGCTCACAACACGCATGCACTCTGAGCTTGTTCATCAACTACTGTCGGCAAAGAGATTGGTGTAGAGTCTGTAGTGTAGACTAGAGGGAAAAAAGTAGGGGACCAACCTGGGTCAACGTGAATTCTGACTAATATCATGTTTGTACTAAATTGGACAAAGAATTTGAAAACAAGATATGATGTTGCAGATTCCTGATATCCTCGTTCCACTAATGGTGCATATTCCTTTAAAATAACCAAAACAAAACACTGTAGTATAGTTGATCTTACTTTGATGCCAGTTGTGCCGGAAGGCATCTCTGCCAGGTCATACATCAGGGTCGACTTGGCTGACTGAACGTAGGGGTCTGAGATTCCCCTGCCATGGAGACGCTTGAAGCCCTGAACAGTGTTCTTACAATTGGTCACCACCTGGCCAGGAGCAGCAAAGGATTGGAGACGTGGAGAAAGAAATAGAGAGATATAGAACATTTTCCTTCAAAGAATTGCCTAGCCTTAATAATGCCCTCGAGGACTGATAATGATGCATCTTTTGGAAATATTCCTGGAAGGTTAATATTAACGGGACCGTACAAAGCAAAGCATCATTGAATCTGGTTTAGATCAGAACAGTGGAAAATAACTGAGTAATAACACTGCTGTTTCGGTTCTGGAAAAGAAAAGTAAAAGTTCATAGCAACGATAGAAGTGAGAGGAATAGAGGAACATAGGGTGATTTTAGTGACCCTACCTGGCTTTTTGCAGCGGCTCCTATTGACCGGTTCCGTGGTCCAAATGACACAAAGGACCTGGAAGACACAAAAACTAAATATTCAGCTGCATCTTTAACCAGTCGGTCTGGTCGTACCAATTGGGCATGTAATTATACAGTATTTTCTCTCTCAAAATTTGTTAAAATGTCACATTTTCAAGATCACAATGCGTAACATCGCGATGCATGAACGGCTATTTTTGCTATTTATAACTCTAATCCCAACCCATCAATCCTCTTAATCTATAAACTGTTAATAAGCCATAGTAGCTCATAAAAGTCACATTGCATATACAGTATTGGATTCTGCTCTTTTGCATTCTTTCTTCTTTAAGCTAAAAATACCGCTGCAGGCAGTTCTCAGTCAAGTGCTACAATGAGCGGCTATTACAGTAGATATACGAGCATTTCAGGTGTATTTGATAGTAGAAAAACACCACAGCCAAATGTAATGGTTTAACCAGAATATCCATCTCAAACTAACAAGAAGCATAAAGTATGTTATGATTTGACTAAGTATCAAACAAATAGAAGTGTGTCGCACTCTGCGACGATTACTAGACCCAATCACAGGGCCCAATACGGCAACGAATAGACCTAGAATGTAGTAGTATTATTGATTTCTGCAGTTATTTGTAAACTGTAGTCTTGTAGTGCCTGAATTGCTCCACCTATAGCTCTGCATAGGGCTGTGATATAAACACTGCTGTCATCATCGTCCCTGCCAAACACAGATGTCAAGATGCCGGGCGTGACGTCCCAACAAACTAATTTGGCTGTGTGTGTGTGTGTGTGTGTGTGTGTGAGGAGGAAAGCCGAGCAGGGCGGGCGACATCTGTTGCTGCTCTAGCGGCTCGGGGTAGGGCTGAATATTGCCAACAATCTCATGATAGATACGTATCACGATACAGAGTTCACGATACGATATCTATCGCGACATGCGTTGATTTTGAATGGCCGTGTGTCCTACTAAATTTACTTTTGCAGAGTCCTATAAGACCACTGATTGCCGATGTTTAGAAAAATACATTGTCTGAGGATTTTAAGGGCCGATTCATACTCCTATTTTAGAGCCGAATAAAAGTCGGTTCGGCGCTGTAGAGCCTACAATGTAACGTCATTTGAGGTTCGGGGGGGCGGGCTCTTCGGTGCTACTGAAAATTTCTGACGAGCCGAAATAATTTCAGCAAGACAGCGCCGAAACAGCGGTAAAATAGGAGTATGAATCGGCCCTAAGTTTCCAAATCAATTTGAAATACTTGGTTGATAATATTTCAACAAAAAGCAAGGAAACAAATACAAATAAAAATAAATAACATTTTGATGGATAAATGCAAAAGATGCTGATGTTAAAGCCGTGTCACACACAGCATTTCCTGCCGTATCGAGATGGTATGATACGATTATCGAGCAGGAATACAATACGATTATTGCCATATCAATGAATTGAACCCACCCCTACTCATGGGGTCACGGTGCTTGTTCAGTGGGAGCTGAACTGGGAAGAATAGTGTGTCTTATGTTGAGGTTTGCAGGTAAGGTAACACATTTCACATTACTGCTCTAAAAATAAGTTATTTTCTTTCCATGCGGTTTATTTGAACAAACATTCTGCTTCACTGGGGTGGGCCGCTGTTAAAATACCAAGCTGTTGAGGTATATTTAAATATACCTCATATTTATTTTAGCAAGTTTATACTTCTATTTTGCATCAAATGTTCTATATGGATCAAATCCTAAGGATATTAACCTGTTTAACCAGAATAACCACCCCAAAATGATAGGTGAATGAGAGTGTATGAATGGTAGAATTGATAGAATTATTGCAAGAAAGGGATGAATAAAGAACTTGAACACCCCGTTTCTTACACACAAAGCCTATGGTTATTGACATGTTATTGACATTGTTCATGCATGAAAAATGGAGACACATTTTGTCTATTCTTGAAGAGAAACTTCAACGTCTGAACTCTGAAGTTCTTTTTTAAATGACATTCAATACATTGAAACGGCCTAAGATGAACCTTATTTTCAGCTATTCAGGGAAATCTCTAGAAAGATTGTTGTGAGGAGACATTAAGTTGGAAGTGTTCGTTTTAAATTCTTATTGGCATTCATTTTTGATGTATTGAATCAGGCTGTTATTGTGTTATCATTTTAGCTTCATACCACTCTACAGTAAAGTATTCAAAGTAAAGCATTCAGTCAACCAATGCTATATAAATAGACAGAATCTTACAGATAGTAATAATTAGGCGTCACGGGTCAGGGATAATAATATCTCCACATTATTTAGTGACTTTTTCTAGAATATTCCAAAGTGGTAATTGGTCGACGTAACGTCGTCGTCATAAGCCATGCACAATAACGCAGGACGCTCGTTTTGCAGTGCGGGCTGTGCCGCTCCGCCATCGGTGTCGGTGCAATGTGCACTGGAAACACAAGCTACAACCCGAGGAGGAAAAACCGCCCGCTCGGGACAGTCTTTGACAGCTCAGTACAGTAATAACGAGCATAGCTAGTTAGCCTTCTAAGGACGCTTCTTGTTCTTTATCCGTTTATTCTAAGAACACGAGGACATGGTTGAACTTGGATCGCATTTTAAAAAAAAATGTTTCTACAGATTACCCAGATTATATAGAAAATAAAACCGTATATTTAACATTCTAATGTAAAAGATTGTGTTGAGATCTGTCTATTAGAACTCACGTGTATTAACGGCTGTCTGTCACACACAAACAGGGGGCTAACTAACCGTTAGCTTTAGCATCCATGCACAGTGTGTGTGAGGAGGATGATATATGAATATTATGACGATTTGAAAATGAATGAATGAATCGTTCGCATTAAAACTGTGAATCTTTGTACTTACGGGGTGCATCGGTCGCTGTATTCATTAGCGACGGTCTCGATCCCTCCGGATCGGGCTACAGCTACATAGCAGCTCTGGAAGCCCAAGTCAAATCCCACCACTGACATCTTTACTGTCCCTTCCTTTCTTCTCTCTGGCTACTGAACACAATCTACAATGACAGATAGATGGTTTATCACTTAACAATCTCAACGGTCAATCTGTACTGTGTTCATAATCCACAGTAGTAGTAGTAGTAAACTGATGACACCACCGGTGTGTGGTGTGGTGGCTATGAATATGATAGGCAACCAGCAGTGACACTGGGAGGTGCTAATTTGCGAGAGCCTGGTTTTATTCTTCGTCGCGCGTTGGTGCCGCGCACGGACAATAGCCGAACTGCAAGCTCACACCGCGTCACTCCGCGACGCGGTGTGAGCTTGCAGATCGGCTATTTCCCGGTAACTCTTCCGCGTAGCATCGCGAGATTTGCCTCCAAGTTCTAGATGACTCTGGACATTTCTACAACCATGTGGTACATGCTCGTTGAGTCATTGGCTGTATGGGGGAAAATAAATCGATCGGCTAAATTTAAAGTGCTCTATGGGTTACCGTATAAACAAATAGCTTAATTGTGCCAAAAACTATATATGTATATATTATTTTTTTTACTTGTATTTTAACCCCTAGCTAGTCTCTAGCTCTGGTCCATAGCCATATGGGGGTATAGCACCCGCAGTTTCATTAAAGAGGATATTTCCAGAGCACTTTGTCTTAACCTGCCAGTAAAGAAACGTTGAATATGTATGTGTTTGGTTCCAAAACACCCCAGAGAATTACCTGCAGGAAAGTGAAGGCTCGTTTGAGAAATATTAAGAACAATCAAAGCATTGATGTCCATTTATTGGAAACACCCAAGTTGAGCTCTTCTATGATTAAAGCGCCAAACGGAAAGATAAGGAGGGACTTGGAAGCAAAAGGAATGCCCATAGCAGATGTACCCATCATAGGGATGGATGCAGTGGAATTAGGAGTCCTAATTGGCGGAGACCAATATTGGAAAATGGTCACAGAAAAAATGGAGAGACTGAATGAAGGACTATAGTTGCACTGGAAAGTGTATTTGGATGGCTGGTGCAAGGAGAAGTCACCACCTGAAGTTGTGGACATTGAAGTGATGCACATCAGCATCGGAGAGGAACAGGCACTGTTAGATCAGTTAGCAACTTTTGGGAAATCGAATCCCTTGGAATCCACATGAAAGAAATGCATTGTGAGAAGGAAGACATGGCAGTGTATCCCACGGCTGCATATCCACGGCTTCCCAAGCCGTGCATATCCACCGATATTCCAAGCCGCATATCCACGGCTTCACAAGCCGTGCATATCCACGGCTTCACAAGCCGTGCATATCCACGGCTTCACAAGCCGTGCATATCCAATGAATGTCAGAACAGGTCAGCTCCATATATGGAGATCTATAAGGGTGGCAGCGGGGGCAGTGTCTTGAATGTATAGGGTTTGATGAGGGCCCAGGTAGGGCCGGGCCTTAATTTCCGGGCCTGTTGAGAACTCTAGCTTTTGCTGGCTGCCAGGTGCGCTCCACAAATATCTTTGGCGCAGGCCCGTCTAGAGTTTAAATGAACAGGTATCAGTCAAAAGGGAGACATCGAAGAGGAAGGATGGATGGGGAATAAGGATCAACATATGGAATGTCAGAACAGTTTCTGACCCATATCCATATACTAATTGATGACATCAGGGATCTCCATGGGCTTAATTGCGACAGGTATGGACAAGGGTTCATGGCCATGGCCAGGGTTCATGGCCATATATAGCGTGTCTTGGAGACGTGACTAGACATGATATCACAATGCTTGACCATATACGGGGACATTCTCGTATATCCAAATTAAAATCTTTCTGGGTGCACACTTCAGTGCACAAAAAAGCCATTGTAGATGTTAAACTGACCCAAGACGTCTGAGGGGGGGAAAAATCTTCCTGTTGTTGAAACACAATCCGATTTGCAGTTTCCATCTTGCACAATGTAAACTGGTAAAACTGATTTCTCTGACAGGACAAAGAAGCATTTGTAAGCATCTGTAAGCATCATTGGAGTGATGGAGTCTGGGGGTTATGGGATGCTCTGCTGGAGCCATGGCCTATATCAGTCAGGGTAACTTGGGTATACAGAGTTGGGTTGCTACACAGGTGCATATACAGGTATATTTTAAACAATATATTTATTGCATGTATATTACATACTATATATATTAACATGACAATAGTACACGACTCTATTTATAAAATGCCCGTACAAATCACGTAAACACACACACACACACACACACACACACACACACACACACACACACACACACACACACACACACACACGATATCAAATATCTTTATCATTCATAACAGATTAACAGACAAACATATATCGACTTTTAACTCTCACCAACAGAGGGCGTTAATGCGATTCTATGACTACATGCCGGTTTGAGTACTTCAGCACACAAACAAAGAAGAAAAAGTAAACTGCAACATGGCGACTCCCATGCACAGAATCATAGCTCGGAGGCAGGCGTAAGTCTATTTTATCTAAATAAAGTCTCCGTTTTTAGCCTTGCGGTGATTGTACGATGTTAATTTATTAATCCAGTGTTCAGTGATGATGGCAATTAGCTTGATATGTTATTGTTGTACGAGATATCATTAATTTCAGCAGCGTTAACTAAATCTGCTTACGATGTCTTCACGTTAGCCTCTATTCATACAGTATGAGCTAGCTTAACGTCGGAACATCACGCACTTTTAATACCGGTATATATATTTTATTGTATACAACGAAATAATTGTATGATATGGCAAAGTCTGTACTCGAACTAATATAGTCCACACACAAAAATCAGCATGGGCAGAAACGAATTAGTATCAGATTTATCCAGCAGAGAAAGATAAGACATTTAAAAAATATAAGATCTAAGATAAAGAAGAACCTTGCCAGGTGCAACTAAGCCACTGACTCCAAATTATTGGAATTATCTATATTAAAATGTGGGGCATACAGGGGACCCCGGCCCTCACTCTTTGAGGCCCCATATTGGATTATTTTAGGGGCCTGGAATGATTTAAATAACCCCTTCTCATTAGGGTAAAATAAAGATGGCGCAGGTAGAAGACAGAGCACAGCAACTTGCAATGAGTCTGGTCTACAAGATACACTACGCCTCATTTATATACATGTAGCTGTCTTAAGTACTTCAAACTTCAGCCCCCTGACTGTTTGAGGCCCCATGTTGATTTTTTTAGGGCCCCTGAATGGATTGGAAAGTTAAATATGTATTAAAAAAAAGGTAAGACGTTTAGGGATATAAAGGGCAAGGCACTGATGAAAACAGGACTGTTAAAGCCATAGATATTACAAAATAAATAAATAGATGCCTCATTGGCCGGTGCAGTTCGTTGGAGCCATGTGTGAGGTTGGGACAATTTACACTCTGGGGCGGAAGTGTTGCCGGAAGTGCGGAAGGCACGCTACGCCACGCTGCCACTCAAGTGACTAGACTACTTGTTGCCAGTCACAGCGCATCTTTTCCGGGACATCCGTTCTGTGACGCACTCGGAAGCTTCTGTGAAGCACCAACGCTGAAGCTTGACCTCTCTTCTCTTGAGAGCATTCGCCCCAGAGCCGAAAGAGGTGTCTACCTTTCTAAAGTCTATTCATACTCCAGCTTTTTTGAGCGGTGAGTCACTTACCACCGTGGCGTGGCGCCAAGTTGTAGTTTTCGGTGGTCACCTTATCACCTCAAACTGGAGTATGAAAATGCCTTTAGTCCCAAGCTGTTCCCTAGCATTGGGTCTTCTAGATGTAAATCTTTCAGCAGCTGTCAACATAGAATCTTTTGCATTGATAAAAGTTACATGAAATTACTTTTTTGTATGTGTTACAGAGAGGCCAACAAACAAAATGTGAGGTGCCAGAAGTGTTTGGAATTTGGTCACTGGACCTACGAGTGCACAGGAAAGAGGAAATATCTTCACAGGCCGACAAGAACAACTGAGATGAAAAAGAGACTCAAAGAAAATGAGAACACACCGAACAATCTGACTGGGTAGGTTGTCTTTTTGAGTCAACCTAAGTATAGTCTCTATAATCAGATCTCCACATGATGATACGTTTGGTGAAATCTAACTTCATTCAATGAATTGGATCAAACTGGTGGATTCAGGAATTAAAAACAAAACAACTGCATTGCATACAGAACCAATGCAAAGATTTTGCTACGCTATTTAAAAAAGAAAATAAAGTGTGTCTGTTTGTGTGTGTGTTCAATTAAATGCATTAGACATTAGTTAACTTTTGCACCCCTAAGATATCAGAAGTTTTTATTCATTATGCTGCTAAATCTAGCTGTAGTTCAGTAAGACTGCTTTGAATTGAACGTCTGCTAAAGGAAGGAGTAGTTATTCTTTATCCCTCTAGATGGCGACAATAACACATAACAAATTCACTTCCACCATGAGTGCTTCACTTTACCAGTGTTATTGTGCTGTAAAAATGTTTCTCTATTGATCAACAAAAAGTGTAACGAACAGTTTTCTTTGTCTGTTTGCAGACCAGGTACAGAAGGCGCTAGCAGTGAGAAGAAATTAAAGAAGAAGTAAGTAATAAATGCAGTGACCAGGGTGTTGACTGTATAGTGATATTTTAGGTAGAGCGATTCTGTTTATATGAAATAAAACAGTGGGAAATTCTTACATGATCCAACCCTAAAAGCATCACACAGGTGAGCAGCATTTGGACTGAATAGCCACAGTATCATTTCACGGCTGTCAATGTCATATGTCAGGATATACAGTATTTTACAGGATGTATGTAATGGCAGGGGGATTATCTTTGAACCGTGCCCGAGTATGATTGCCCCTCCCCCAGTGGTTAGCTAGCACATTAGTTATATGCATCCAGTGTAGTGCTGTATGGATCTGCTAGCTAACATGGCTAGTACATAGTCACTGTGCCCACTAGGTCACTTCATAACCCACAGTTTTGTGGGTGGGCAAATTTCAGTACTGTTGAGACTTGAGTCAAGACAATTACTGGCCATTATGAGTCCATTCACACGTCGGTGTATTTAGCCATCTGCAGAGTCACCGCGGTTGTCCTCTGTGGACAACACTATTTGAAATAACTGCCCTCACTCCCAGGTCTAAAGAGTCCAGCAGCGGTAGCAGCGACTCAGACAGCTCGTCCTCTGACTCGTCATCTGACAGCAGTGACTCCTCCAGCTCCTCCTCGGATGACAGCAGCAGCGACAGCGAGGACAGTTCCTCTTCCTCCTCGTCCTCATCTTCCTCTTCCTCAGGAAGCTCGGACTCAGGAAGCAGCAGTGACTCTGACGAAGGGCCACCAAAGAAGAAGAAAAAGAAGAAATAGATTAGTAGTAGTGATTTATCTGTGAGGTTTGTTTCTGCCTTTTCATAATTTTTAGGTGTCCACTCCGTTGCAAGTTTTTGGAAATGGTAACCTTTTAGAGATGTGTGTGGAGCTGTATAAATGGACGGATATAAGATGGTACATTTGCTTTGTTGATAACTGTTGTTTGGCAGGGATAATGCAGTTGCTTCTTATTGGTCAGATTGATCGTTGTATATTTTGTTTTCACATCTCTGGTTTCTCACCTGCATATTAACATGATAGTTTATGCATTTTTTTGGACATCTCTTTTGACCCTTTTCATATTGAATTTGTTCAATTTGTACATTTTTAGCCAAACTTTCTCTGTGTAATGGACAGTAGTAGATGTCTACTGAGATTGGAAAAGGCATTAAAAAGAGTTTTTAAGAGATTTTAATTGACATGCATTTCATTGGGGTTATTGTTTAATAATTGTTGTAGTTCAAATGTTTCCCACCAAGGCCCCTGTGTACTTATTTTGTTTTTATACCAAAAGTGAGTAAACAGTTTTGTTATTTGTTACATTTTACCAATCGGCACATCAGATTAACCCCCACTGTAGATTAATTTGAAAATAAAGTAGTTATCAGATTTGAGTCTCATGATTTAAGTAGACCACCCTGAAGGATCAATCTATTAATTTAACAGCCAATCAGTTTACCAAAGACAAATTGTTTTTAAGATACCGTAGTCAATATTAGCTTGAACGTCAACCACAACATTGTCTATTTAGTTTCCACATAATGTGATACCACCATATTACAAAGGAGATTGTTCATGGGATAGGACATAATAGATTTTTATACAATCCATTCCTCAATTTTACCCTGTTAGTGTCCTTTGAAATACGTAAGAATGTATTGATTTAGACCTACAGTACATTAGTCAAACATTTATGGGTGGTTAACTTGTACTCATGGGAACACAGAAATGAAGTGGAGATTCTATCTCTTAAATGAATCCGCATCATGCACAATTCAGTCACTGTGCAGTGTGCATACATTTTGGTTTCCTAGGAAAATTAAAGCCCCTGTAGAAGACACAACCAGCCTGCCTTGCATGAACATGTGTTCGGCAGTGAGTTTGCCAGGAATGAGAGTATCACTAAATGACTGGATTGAATTACATTATCACTGGCACTGCATTAACAAAAATAGATGTAGCCTGTCTGCACTACTCAATATGATTTTCATGGAACATCTTGTGGTTTTAAGCTAATCATCTACAATGATAGCCTACAGGTTGTTTTGAGGTAAAGTCTAGATGGAACGGTTTGAACCCCTGTAAATTACGTTGTTAAAGATATTGTGTAGAGTGTGACAACATGGTTTCCTTGGTTAGCCTTTTCTAATCTTTTTACACTACTACAAAGAACAAATAAGACATGTGTGTTGTGATATCTTCTTTCCTTTTAATACTATTGTTTTATCTGCACTCTGCAGCTATCTTTAATTAATAGCAGGGCGTCCTTGCACAAATAAAGGTTTGGTTTTTGTATATTAATTGTACAATTTTTTGTAGGCTACCTGCCGCAGGTGTTTCAGTCAAATGTTGTATTCCACAATCGCCTTCCAGTTTTCCAGGATACACATACAAACATATGTATAATTTATTCCTTAATATTACATATTTGTAATCTAACATTAATCTCTTTAAGAATGTCAGCCTGTGGGGAAGTGTAAAACATTAAGGTATATATATATATATATATATATATATATATATATATATATATATATTATATATATATATATATATATTATATATGCGCCACACTACCTGGAAATGGCCTGTGTAACAAGCACAGAGACTTGATTCTATTTATTTGTAGCAATCGGTGCTCAGATCCGCTCTAGAGCCCTCCTACTATATCCTGCAATTTGCATGCACGCACACACATAAGTGGCACGCACCGTTTCCGTATCCGCTCTGTAGCCATGCAGGCCCGGATCAAGCAACCTGCAAAGCGAAATGAAATGGAAATTAGCTCAAAATAAAAAGGCTCAGACGAGATCAGTCCGCTGTGTGTAAATAGCAGATTTACAAGCCCACCTATGGGGCTTCGAGCGCTGCTGCCTCCTGCGGTCGGGTCACGTCACGTGACAGCGTGTTGACGTCACATCTCAGCTGCTCCATCCATCCACCACAGTGTTGTAGTGCTGTGTGGAGAGTGGACCTGCTGCTAGCTAACTATGGCTAGTAGTCTCCCTGCCCACTAGTCACTTCTCTCTTCTTTTAACAAGAACTGGGCTTGGAAGAAAAACAAAAAAATAAAACAACGATGGACAAAAACGACTGCCAGTCTTCCACTCGACGCGCGGTCATATTTACAGAGAGAGGATGACGTGCGTGTGCGCGTGTTCCCGTTGATTTAGACTAGAGCTGGTTGTTATAGCCGTTTCATTGTTGAGGTCTATTTTAGTGTGTCAAAGTGGAACTAGAAAAGACAAAGAGAAAAGGGGCTTTAGAATGCTTTGGGCCTAAAAACAAGACCTCACAGGTAAGACTGGTCGCCCTTTACCTGGAATATAATAATGGTACATGTTTATAAATGTCCAACGTGTGTTTTTGAGGGTGATGTTAAATTTGTATTGTGACTTATTAGTGGGGTTGTTGCTTTGGCTAGCCCGTTAGCCTAGCCAGGTGCTACTACTAGCTGACGTTAACATTGATATACACAGGTTAGCTCTTTAGCTTAGCATATTAGCTCGTCTGCTTGCTCAAACTTGCTGATCGAATAAAAAATAAATACAAATACAAAACGTCAGATGACAGGAGAATGACTGTGAAATCGACACTAGAGGTTAAGGATGCGTTCATGTGACATGTTCTTTGTGCCGTGTGTTTTTATGTGTCAGTGTGTAGCATCGTTTATTATCCTACAGCTGGTGACGTCTAATGTTTTGTTCTGGTTCTGTCTGGGATGCTCTCTGGACCAACTAGAAGTTACTGTGTTTAAAAACAACAACAACAACACAGCCCAGTCGCTGATCCAGATACAAAATAAACAAGAGGATAGCCCCCACTACTATGACAAAATAAATAATATCAGCTGAAACATTGTTTTTAAATATCGAGCTGAGCTGAGTTCTATCATGATAGGATTATCTCTGGGCTTGATAACGATATTAGCCTGTATTTTGGGCTGGATTGTGTGTCTGTGTGTGTGTGTGTGTGTGTGTATATATATATATATATAGAATATTATTGCAGTGTGTGTGTCATGTATGTGTCAATATGTGTGTATAATATTGACATGCAAACAATGAAAGGTGTCAAATTAAATTAAAACAACCAAGCTATGGCCCTCTTGTCGCTAAAAAGGCATTGCAATGCTATTCCTTACACATTTAAGTCCATTATCCTACAAAGGCCATTTAAGGAATGTTTCCCAATGGCAAACCACAAACTTTCTCACTATGCTGTTTTCCTGCATGATTTTATTACCTTGCCGTCAGTGCTATGTTTTACTTACTTCGTATTAGACCTCAATACCTAAATACCTGTCCTGAGAAAACCCCTTCCAAAGGAAGAAATGTGATAGCTATAGCTTATGGCAAAAGGGCAGCTAATAAGCTTTTCCAGGAAGCCATTTTACATGTAGCAGGGGGCAGGGCCAATGAATACTAGGCTACATCTGAAGACACAAACCTAACTTATAGAAGTCAAGTAATTTCACAGAGACATGTGATGCTTCCTTCAGCTTTGTCACATGGACAGCATGGTGTTATTATTTATCTGCTGAAGCAGAGTGCCCACAACAACATGGCCTCCGAGCTGGCTGAGAATTTTAGGGTTTTATTCTACACTGCTCACAGCAGAACATGTGTGTGTGTGTGTCAAGTCCTCAACATTTCCTGTTTAGATTTTGCTCTGTTGCCCTGGTCTAACCATTTCCTCTGCAGCCAGACAGGTCACAAAAGAATGTTCTCTCTAGATATGTCAGGAAGACTCGGTGCAGAGGGAGATGTTTGCTTGTCACCTTTTGTCAGTTGGCGCATCATCACCTGTTCTTTGTATGTAGGGGAAGTACAGTATTGTTTTAGCATAAAATGCAGTACGTCAAATTATGTCCTAACAGTCCTAACTGCAAAATATTTGTCACGGTTTCTTTTTTGTGCAGTCCCTGACCTAAGCTGTCTTCGAGCCTGAAATCCTTCTTCGAGGCGCAACCTTCATGACAGAAGTGGATTTTAATAAGTGAAATCTGCCACTCAACCTGGTGCATTTCATGGAAGGTACAGCTCCTCTCCTTGTTTTTATACACCGCTAGTTTACTGCAACCTCGCTTTGTAATAACATTCTTTTCTACCCAGCTCAGGTTTAGTGGTCTCCTTAACTTAAGACTATAAGCTAGGCTAATTGTTCACAATACATCTTGTTTGTGTCATAAAAGAGTGGGTTTGTGACGAGCCAGTAGCTTGAGGTTTCTCCCACAGTCGGCTTAATTAGCTCAAATCTAATCAGACTGCTGTGTCTTGTTATTTCTTCTCCTCCTACTTTGGTGCTGTTGCTCGCACAGCAGAAAAAAAAACATACTACGTACGTGCTGTGTTCTGGCTTCAAACATAACGGTTTGCTTAAAAAGCGACGGTGTCATGATTTTCAATCTTATCCCAGTGTATTTGTGTGTTGCCGATGTTTCATTTGCAGTCACCCATAAAACTGAGGCGGTTCTGTGTGTCTTTGAAATACCACTGTTGTTGCGCTGAAACATTTGACAGATTTGACCACAGTGACATCATTGGAGTAAAATCTGAACGTGACAACTACAAACCTTACTTCAGCTGCTACCTTTGGTAGCTGTGAGTTGTTGTGAGTTTGTGACATTGTCCTGGTTTGCTGTGATTATGGCATACATTGCGCTTGATAAAATCAGGTGTATGGAATGGTAGCCAAAGACCTTTATGGCATGCTGATGTTTGCACACAAAACACATCATGGCAATTGTAGAAACACTGAGAAAGGCAGAAACAGACCGATAGTCTAATATTCTGTCCATATGGATTCTTGTAAATATTGTTTTTAGGGGTATAACAGTTAACTAATCATTACTAATCAATCCTTCTTTTGGTCATGTCATAAGTGAAAATAACCCATATATAAGCTCAATGAGAGTTTTCTAAATGTTTGCATTACACCGTTGTGTAAGTGTAACTAAGTATATAATAATGTTTATAGATTACTGTGTGTGTGCGCGCGTGTGTGTGTGTGTGTGTGTGTGTGTGTGTGTGTGTGTATATATATATATATATATATATATATATATATATATATAAATGTGATTAATCTAAAAAGTCATCAGTATAATAATGGCTACGACATGCCCTAATTGTACACTATAATACTATGAATTGGCTACAATGCGATAATGTCCCGTAATTATCAGCCAACACAAGCTCAAACTCTATATATGATATTAACATCATTACTATTATTATTAAATTTCATATTTTTACGCCCTAGATAGTAGATACTGTAGATATTGCTATGTCACAAGTTCACAACGCCCCTTTGGTAGCAATAACACTGATCCAGCAAAATTAACGGTAATAAACGTTATATTAATAGCACTTCTCAAAACAAAGCATCTACAGGGGATAAAGCAAATTCAAGCCACTAAAAGGCAGATAAAGACCATAGGCACTGCGAGCTTGTGCATCTGCTATTTTTTATTTATTTTTTATTAAGAAAGTTGGAGAACTACTGATTTTTAGAAGGCATTTGTAGAATCAGCCTCAGGTCTTAATGGGTCTCTGTACATGAGAAATATTTCTAAATGCCGTGTTTGTGCAGATGAAACTTGATGAAAACTGCTTGGTTATTGGGGTGAGGGGGGTGTATTCAAAGTTCCAGAATAGCAGCCTATAGGTTAGTATGTTTCTTTTTATAGCCTCATGGAGGGCAGCATATTCCACTGATCCCAAATATAGCCCCAACTGTTCGTAACTGAGCAACTATCTTATGACTAATGTATGGAAAATTCTCACCGTACGATACAAAACTCCCATGATGTTGCTAACAGGATTCACATTAGCTTAAAGCTGTGTCATATAGGGTATCATTGTGACTATTTAAAGGCCTGTGTCTAATCAGATTATATGGACAGGGTTATTGCACATGTGCAGTAGTGCAGAAGAACACAAAACCCTGACTATTTTGTACTGTGCTATGATAATGCTAATGTTTATTGGTATACTTACTGTACAGTTGGAATGTGTAATTTAAAATCTTGAGAATATATATTTATGTGTGCATTGAGCCACAGTGGTCGGCTGTGGGCATATGGTCTTGGTTTGTGTTTGCCACAAATGTTAACCGCGTAGCATTCCTAGTCTGTGCACATTCTGCCAAAATAGATGAACAATTGCAGAAAATACGCTTATAGTTTTGGTGTTGTAGGCCAGAGGACCTGTGTTTCAGCATTACCGGTATTCCTTTGATTCCAACTAACCTGATAAACATTATTTTGTGATTCAAGCAGAAGCCATTATATTTTTTACTTACCGGTAAAGTATAAACAATATTATCTAAATAATATATAATTATCTTATTTTTCTTTTATGACAGAGCAGTGCACAAAGTCTAATTCCTCATTTATTCAAATAATTATGTTGGGAACATGCATGGGTAATAAACAGATTATGATTGTGTAGTTTATTGTTAATTCAGTAGTTTGCTTGTCTGTAATAGGTGGACATAACTATATTAATTGAGAATAAAGGTTATGTCTTCAACTCAAATATACACAAGCGACATCTTAGGGATGTAATTTAGTCATTTTTTGCGCGTCGTACTGGAATGTTCTTTTTTGTACAAGTTCACACAATCAGAATCAAATTTTTCCCAATTTGGTCACATTACTAAGTCCCCATTCCCCACAATTCTCCTGTCACTGCCTCGTATGGTTTAGTCTGGGGAGGATGTAGACAACCACATGTCTCCTCCTAGACGTGATGTCGCAAGCCACTTCTTTCCAGCAGACAGTGAATCAACAATCAATTTTGTTGTTACATTACTGGTGTACAGGTGTACAGCTCAAGTGTGTGAGCTGGGAGAATAATATATAACATTAAAGAAGCATGTCAAATAGAACATGAGAAAAAAACATTTAGATATTTACATAGCAGTGCAGAGTTTCACTGGGAGGAAGCATGCACAGGAACAACATGTGTTCATTACTTCCTTCCCATTTCTGCACTCTGCTGTACCCTGAATAACCTGTAGGAGTTGTTAGTGTAGCGACTAGCGACAGAGATCCCCTCCCCAACAAGCTTCCAGGCCAGTTCTGTTCATTGGATTGCTTGGATTGCCTGAGCGAGTAGGAGGTACCAGTAACCCCTAGTCTCCTCTCCACAGTGGTGGGTAGGAATTCGACCCCATGTCAGATTGTCAGTTAACTCGGAATTGTTCCAACATTTTGCAGGGGAACATGGGCCATTTTCTTTGGAACGTCATAATCTTGAGCTAATGCAAAATGTTCCAACACAGTTGAACTTGCACAGACCTAGCACTAGTCTACAGTGCATTTCAGTCAAGGATTGGTCAAGAACAAACATTCACTTTTCTTTTAGAGTAGTTTGTTCCAAATGTCCCATTGGGATTGACATGAATGAATATGTTCTAATAATTGAGGATGATAGTTCTTGAATTAATTTTAATAACGTGTTACCACATGAAGAACAGGAACCTTATCGGATCCTGATTGGTGGATGTTAACAGTACTCCCCTCTCCTGATTCAGATAATGCAGGCCTGCTGAGTGGAGGCATTCCACAGGGTGTGTTAATTCAAATGCTGCAGCCTTGTCTGAATGGAAGGATTTAAGCAGCTGTCCAGGCAAGGGGGGTCAATCAAGAATAAAATCCACTTGTGATATGTTAATAACCAGAGCTCATCTCATGCTAGTTGTAACTGGTGACACCTTGCATTGTGTCTTTGGAAGAATGGAAGCTGAATGGCCCATGATCTCTCTTTGGAGTTGGTCTCGGTTTATTCGCCGTCCTGATTAGAGAGGACATCTGTCCATGAACTCCCCTCTCTCCAAGAAAGGAAGTAAAAAGGGATGAGGTAGAAGTGTGTCAGGAATATTATTGGGGAACAGAGGGAGGAGGGATAAAGACGTTTTTTACCAATGGTTGACTGTCTATCGTACCCACCAACCCTGGTGACTTCATCAGTTAGGTACCAGCAGCAACCATATTGACACATAATGATATAATACAAGTTAAACATAATGACACTGTTGCATTTAAACTCCAATCTAAACAGTTTTGTTGATACTTTTTAATCGCAAAACTACAATATATATCTATGCTGAATGACGTAAGATAAATAACTTTGTTATTGACAAAATAGATAGGATTTCGTGGAAAAATACAGGGGAAAAAAATACATATTGGCCAAAACGTAACGTCCATTTGCTTCATACAGTATATATCGGGGGTAGAGCAACCAGATGGGAACCATGAGGTGTTCCCAATTCGACCCTGGGCTCCCCCAGAGTTAGTGTCAAAGTGTCCTTGCGCACTAATGCTTATTATTACAATACCAATTCTGTCTACAAGCTGTGTCTCAGAGGTGGACTGTGGATGTTTAAAAAATGTTCACGTCTACTGATGACATCAGCTATGGTCGTTTCAAGCAAGACTTTCAACTTTTCTTTTATGTTATTGATGTAATAACAATAAAGGGCTTCTAACAGAGCATTCTAACATTCACCACTCAAAACAAGAGGCAGCAGTGGCTCAGGAGGTAGAGCGGCCTCTTGGGAAGCCGCAGGTTCCTAGTTCGATCCCGGGTTCCCCGGCCTAGTTAGTGTCCTTGGGTCACCAACTTGCATCGTTCCAAGTAGGCCAGTGCCTAGCGGGAACCGCTTTTAGTATTTATAAATGCACAATTTTAAAATGGGTTAATGTTCCTTTAACCATGGCCTTGAAATGGAGCTATGGGAGGATTGAACTCAATGCTTTTGACATGCATATATAGATGAGATCAATCTGGTCTCAGACCAGTACCTGTTCTTTATTGGCATCCCTCCTTGTGCCAACATAAATCATGCAGGTGGTTTTTGAACCAACACAACCTCTGGAATGCCTTCACTCAGCAGCTTTGTATCCTGTGAATCACTGAAGCCAGAGCTGTCCACCAATTAAGGCCTAGTATTGTGGCAGTTTTGCACGCGAGTGCTCATTCTTTAAATTCTTTCAAGAAAATGCCCTCTTAACTCCACTGATTTGAAAACAACACCGTGAAACATAATGTGTAATATGAGTGTAGTTGCCTTACATAAATGTAGTTGCCTTTGTTGCTGATCAGGTTATTTGGGGCATTTCCATGTCCTATTACATTAGCCTGTTACATCAGCCTAGGTTGAGACGTGAGAGTGGAGTGGCTCATGAAAGGAAGGTGTGTTGTCATTTTAACTCAGCATTGGGGTTTTGTTTTCGTTGGGACTTGTCAGATTTCCGCTTGACGATACAATAGCAGATTATTTTTCTTTAAAATAAAAATGCCCCAGTGTTTTCATTATCAGAGACCGGTACTGCAAAAAGAAAAAGGAAAAAAAAAGATATTGGTACTGTATTTGATTGGATGATCTTAAGATGTCAAGTGATTTAACCACATGAACCCATAGCGTCCATATTCTGGGGGTGAAAATAGCAGCTCTACAACCACTGCAATGTGTTGTAGATCTTCATAAGAGGGGAAAAAAGGAGATCATGTGAAGAGCCCTGGGGGATCTGGTTAACCAAGTATAAACATTAGTTTTGTGTTTTTTCTTACAGAGAGAACATATTTATTTTGTACTTTATGAAAGTTGACATTTTGAAATTCAGATGGTGTGAAAGGAAGGGGAGACTCCAAGCTAGGAAAGTAATCATGTATTTTATACATGCTTATTCTTTTTAAAGGACCACTTCACCTCTTTTCAACCTATCTTCATATAATAGGTCCTCACTAATGATCAGGATAAAATGGCACAATTTCTTTTTTACTCAGTCTGTGTCTCATAGGAGGGCTATGGGCAGTTCAGAAACCCATCCACCAGTGACATCATCGTTGGGCAGATTTCTTTTAAGCAAGATGTTTTTACAAAAAAATTGAATGTTTGTATTATCGTGAGAACAATGGCTTCCATTTTCACATTGCAACTTTTCAGGACTAGAAAGCCTGCCGTTTCTATTGGCTTGGATTCCCCATCGATGATGTCACTGGTGGACGGGTTTCTGAACTGCCCACAGCCCACCTATGAGACACAGAGTAGTGGTGGCATTTTATCATGATTATTAGTGAGGACCAATAATATGAAGATAGGTTGAAAAGTGGTGAAGTGGTCCTTAAAAGATGGGTGTTAATTTCTTTTCATTTGCTGCTTCCTTTCGTTTTAGCTATTTTTGACAGGGGCATTCGAGCTAGTGGCTAAATATGTAATTTTGTTCTAGGGTAATTTCTTTATTATTATTTACTATATTCCTACTAGACCCCAGGGAATTACATCTGGAAACAAAAGATTGCAGGGTCTATTGAATGTGAAGGGAGAGGTGACAATCTGATGATTGAGCCAACAATAAAGAAATCGCCGTCATTTTTTGTAAATACATATTTAGCCACTTGTTCGAATGCTCCCGCCCCCCCTGTCAGAAATGGCTAAAATCACTAAAACGAAAGAAAGCAGCAAATGGGGGAAAAAAATCATTCTGTTTTACTTTCTCTATAACCTAAAACATGAACCTTGGTTGGAAAAAAAACCTAAAATTGTCCTATAAACAACTTCTATTTAGATGGCACACCCTCCTCAGGCCTATAATGAGCAATCTCTTTGCGGGCCTTTTAAAGTGGAATACAGGCATCTTGCAATAACACATTGTCTGTGTGTGGCATCACATGGCTGATGAAAATGTCTCCTGTTTGTTAACAACCTGTAGTCATATGTTAAATGTTTCCTCCCATTATTTTGTCCTGTTGGACAATATGTTGCAATGTCTCTTTAAAAGACTCCAGTGGTGTTGTGCCCTGTGCTCGGGGCATAGTGGGGGAGGGAGGATGTTGACGGTAAGACCGGCCCTGGTTGGCTGGGCCGTCCTGAGGGCAGTGACATCACAAGGAGGAGAGGCTCCACGGTATAAAATAACATCTCCTTTTATGGAATGAGGCGGACCGTTCCATTTTTAGTGAGAGGTGATATCGGTTCATCCCGGTCTCCCCCCCCCCCCCCCCCCCCCCCACCCTCCCTCCCCTGTGTAAGCAGCGAGCTGGGGTTTCTCTTTTCCTGAAGACGCTCTCTTTAATGAAGCCTTGTAGAACCCAATTCATCATGAAGTTGTTGGTTGACAGGGAGTTGGTTTAACTTTCTCAGCTGTCCTTTCTTTGTTTTAAAGTTAAATATGCAAGTAGCAGCCAGATAAAACGTTTGTCATAAAATAATGAGCCGTCATCATTTTCCTGCTGCAGTGCAGCGCGTTTGTGTTTTGGTCCATCACGCCTTTTGCATAATGAAGGGATGGATGAATTTGCATCCTTGATTAAACAATGAAAGAACATTACTATTTCATTGGGGAACCACATTCAGCCCAGATTTTTATTATCTTGAAAAAACTACAGGAGCCGGTGAGATTGTGTCACCTGCGCTCCTATTGAAGAGATAAGAACAAGCCAATTTGTTTTCTCTCATCTCTTCATTCAGTCACACTTTTTGCACGTTCAGCCTCACTCTTTTCACCTAGACTTTACCCCCCACGTACTTATCATCACGCATTCACTCAAATGGAAACAAAAGACTCTGGCTCCTCTGACTTCACCTATTGTACCCCTCCCTGCCTGCAGCACCCACCCCCCCAACACACACACACACACACACACACACACACACACACACACACACACACACACACACACACACCACCCTCTCTCTGTTTGCTGACTTGGTATCTCCCAGAACAAGCAGGCACCTCCCCTCTCTAAGTCAGATTTGTCTCTACTCCAAGGAAATTACACTGTGCCGTCGAAATAGAGTAAAGAAACTGTACTTTTGGAGCTTGGAACTGTAAATCGGCAGCTAGAACAGGGACGGTCTGTTACTGGAGAAGGAGGTTGAGACGCGAAAGCGAGCTGACACAACAGACCATGACGAGAACACTTCCCCGACAGCTACTCTGACCCCCCCCCCCCCCACCCCCTTCCAATGTTTCACTGGTTGGGGCCATGGCCTCTCAGTCAGGGTAAGAAATGCACAACTAGTTGAGTGCTTCACTTATTTCTCTTTAGCTGTCTCTCCTCCTGTGTGGTGGTTAGTGGTCGACTTAAAAAAAGAGAGAAAAAAGAACAGTGATCAGGCTTTTGCTAACCTAAGTTGTTGTGGGGCTGGGGGGAGGGGGTTTAGATATGCCTGTTGACTTGAAACACTGCCCTGTATTCATGGTGCCAAGATAACCATCAGTTCAGTCTTCCTTCTTTTTGTTCTTTTCCGCTTGGGCTGAAGACGTGGCTTGTTTGTGTTTTTAATTTGTATATATTGTGTGAGCTATAAAGCAGAGACGTTAGCAGATTAGCATAGCTACAGGCAGCGCTGTACTGCCTTTTCAAACTCCACAGACTTTGACCTTTTCCCCCTCCCTGCTAGACTGTAGTGGGAATCATTACTGTAAAACTAAGCAGGGCCTGAAACACACTGACAGCAATGAGTATCATAACATTACTGAATTAGTCTTGTGAAAAGTTGCTAAAGTGAAGACATGGAGGAGGTAAGAGCTGCTTTGGCTAAACATGGCTGGAGTCTCTGTTGGATGGGCTTTGGGGCCTAAAAGAAGCCAAACAGATTGTTTACCAGTTCTGCCTATGCTATTGATTTACCTAATGACTGAAAGTAAGTTAAGTAACTAACTGGTAATGGCTGTTTTGCCAGTTGCCTACTGTTTTTTTATATTTGCATTGTACAAGTGACAATACTGTACTCGTACCTCATTTGAATGAAAGCCATTAGTTCTAGCTCCATGCTATTTGAGGTTGATGACATTACTTAGTAAAAATAACATTAGTCAGGCACAGGACGTTTGATTGGATTAACATTTGTTTTTTATTACTTAGCCTTGCATTCATCTTGTTTCTCAAAATGACTGATTCTGAGTTGGTCAAAGGCCAGATCCTCGATGCCTTCTTAGACCAGTGGTCCGTGGACCACCAGTGGTCCCTGAGGGGGTCCCCAGTTAAATGATGGAGAGTTGGTAACCAAATGGACCCTTTTAACTCTTTAAACCTTACGGGTGCATCTCGTTTCATTTTATGCTCTCAAGAGTTAAGTTATTGTTAAACATCTGCATCTGACTTAATTCACAAGTCAAGTCTACACAATTAGAATGTAGAAGAATTGTTATTTTGATCAATGTTTGCCTGTTATCTCTCCTAATGTATTATACAATTGTGGACAATCTCATCCAACAACGACAAAATATTCTTTAGTTATGGGTCTGAGGCTAATTCTCATCAAATGGTGGACCGTGGCTCAAATGCCGAATAAATAATGGGCCTTGATTTGAAAACCACAGCCTTTAGAGTAGACCTCTTATGACAGCACAGACGGTCTTTAGAGTAGACCTCTTATGACAGCACAGACGGTCTTTAGAGTAGACCTCTTATGACAGCACAGACGGTCTTTAGAGTAGACCTCTTATGACAGCACAGACGGTCGGCTGTCGGCCAGTTTGAAAGTGTCGGGAGCTTGTCGTCAGGAGTCTCCTCCCGTGGCTTGCCGCCCATATTGCCTTCCCCACGCGTCGGAACCCGTTGATGAAGAACCGAGCATGTTCGGTCAGTTGCCGATCCTCGGGAGACGACACTATCCATGTTGTAGTGATGAGGGGGTAAATTACCCCAGTCTGCTCGTCATATTTCAGGGCTGACTACTGGTGTAGTGTGAACCACTACCATATTCTCAATCTCGACTCTCAATTCCTATACCAATCGATCAACTCCTAAGCAAATCTAGCTAAATAAATGCTACCAGTATGTGTGTGGGGTTTCTTTTTTTTTGCGGGATGCAGAGGCGCTCCGGGGTTGCCAGATTCTGTGAGTGAAACAAGCGACCAGGTCTATGAAAACAAGCCCAAAAGAAGCAACCAGTTTCACCACTTGAGCCCTATATTGCTATTTCCTCAGCTATTTTCAAAAATAATCGTGAAAGCAAGCCCAAATAAGCAACTACACTTCAGAAATAAGCCCAAACTAACGCGCAACTATGAATATTAAGCTATGTTACAAGAAAACTAGCTCAAAGTCGCTTTCTTTTTTATTGTTGATTTGGTTATACCCAGTCCAGACTAACATCTGAGACTAACATCTGTCTCCGAAATAAATCAGGAAAAGTGATTCTGACTTTGATCAAGTACTATGTGCTAACACCATATGCTGAAGTTCCAGTTAAATCAACTGTGTGGTTTCAATGGAACCTCACCTTGCTGAGTTTCCCTGAAACCACAGTTGGAGCAGATGGAAAGCTCTCATCTGACAGCCGTTGTGTCAAGGAGTAACCTCTTGTTCTGCAGTGCAGCTCATTTAAAGTGGAATGAAAGGACGGGAGGAGTGTTTTTACAAAGGAGTGCATTTGATGGTTCAAGGCGCTAACAGCCACCTTTGACATCTACAGTCCCACTCGGGCATGGGGGCTCCTACTAATAGGCTTGTTTGCATCAACAAACACTACAAGAGTAATTAAACCCCTACTGCTTTGTCATCATGCAGGTTCCCATTGTTCGTCTAGATAGAATAATTACGCTTGAGAGCTGTTTCCAGGGCTGCAGAGTGTAGACCAATTTTAATTAGCATAATTTCAAACGAACCCGGATCGCTAAATGATGTGTTATTTGCCAGGGCTGTCCCATCATAATTAATCAGGTGCTTTGGTCTTACTCTGCCATGGCTGTTTTTATGCTAGTATTTCATGCTATTTTTCTACACCTACATCTCTTGTAAAGTGTAAACTATATATAACCCTTTAATAACTCTCGTGAAAGCACCACCAACCTGAAAAGGCTAGTGTCTCTCTGCATGGCGATTAAATTAGTCGTAACGTCCCTGTTGGTCGACTAAGAATGCATTTATTCGAGGTCGATTCCAGTGGGAACTGTGGATAGAGAGGGAGAAATTACTAGTCACCGCCAACATTACTAGCATGTGCCTGTTTATTACTCACCCTGCTTGTTAACTCTTAATCCGCCACCATTAAGTAATGGCGTACTGCCAGGGTTTTATCGTGCGTAACACTTACTTTGAAGAGCCAAATATCCGTAATCGCATGTTACAGTGACAAACTGCTGTGTGTGTGTGTGTGTGTGGTGTCTTGACGGTCGTTGTTCTCTCGGTCGGTGGTTTGGAAAACCCGACCGCGAGTATCACAGCGCCTGCTACAGGCCGCTGAAAACGCTTGTTTGGGCCAGAGAAACGGCCCCTCAATGTCGTTTATGAGATACAGGGCATTGAATGCAGGGCTTAGAATGGAAGTGGATGCGTGTGCGTTTCAAAATGGCTGCGGCCACTGTCCTACTGGATGTTGTTGTGTTAGAGATCGGTGGCTAACGATACAATCTGATCAAAACATGGATTAAAGAAAGTAAACCCTGGAACACGAGAGTCTCGTGTTTTGCGGGCTAGGTTACTAATTTAACCCTTAAGTAGAAAGCTTGTCAGTAGTAGGCAGATCTTGGTTAGCTGAGGTGCGGCGCGGTGGCCTTTTAACTGTTTTCTTTTTCCCTACATTTTTTCCTCTGGTCACTGATCCTTCTACGCTACTCGGCAAGGTCCAATATGAGAACCTCCAGAGATATGTATGCTGCTGCTGCTGCTGATAAACGTTTTTTGTCACCTCCCCTGTTAAGATAAAAAAAATGGTCACCTCCCCTGTTAAGATAATACAGTATATCACATAAACCTTTATTGATACGATCATATGACGTCATAGTAGCAGTATCTATCGCCATTTAATATTGTATGTATTAATATAATATTTGTGCAAAATAATAGGGGTAGCTGGATATATGCACAGCCTATTAACAGTTTTGTGTGTGTATATTTATAATATATTTACAATAATTCGAACGGAATCAACAGATAGGTGCGTAGCCTATCAACAGTAATTATGGAAATGTATTATTTTTATATATATATATATATATATATATATATATATATATATATATATATATATATATATATATATATAGCACTACTACTGACCTTCAACAGTGACTACCGGTATCTGGATAACACAGTCTATCAACAGTCTATGAGTACAGTCTCTCGACAGTTATCTTGTCTTAGAATGGAGTTAATGGTGGGTCCCAGCTGCCTTACAGGCAGCGGTTATGGCCTCGGTGGCTTCCTGGGGTTTGGCTTTAATGGAGTCCTGCTATAGGATTCAAGCATCACGTCTGTTCCTCAAGGAATGACTCATAGCTGGGGATTGTTGTTGATGTAAAACAGACCATGGGCTAGCCATAAGGCTGGTTGAGAAATGTGTATTTACACTTTGATACGCGTACAGATAGCCAGGCTCAAATTGAAAAGAACTTAGAAACGGTGTGCTTTCTGTGATAGCATTATTTAACTTGGTGAACCAATGTATTCTTGAAAGAAGTTACACACTTACAACATTATAGGCAGATCTGATTGACACACTGGGTACATAACACACCGTTGAGTTGTGCAAGCCAAATCCTTGCCCTGCACATGCTCCGCAGTTTGAGAATGCAGCAAGTCTAGTTTGTCGTTTGTGTCGTTTACAGGCATGTGTTTTTGTTTTGTTTTCTTTGTCTCGAGCCTAGCCGGGGAAAGACGTACATGTACACGTATACACGTGAGTGAGGAGTTATTTAAAATAAAGGAGGCGGTCGGGTAGGTGCTGCATAATCATACTCTGTCAACAGTCTTTAAATCATTGTTGGACTTTTTTCAGTGCCGGAGGCCTACAAGGCCTAACTGTGAGGCGTCAGGCTTGAGTTCAGTAGGTGATTTTTTTCCCCTCTTCTTATGTAACTGGCTTCTCCCTGTCTGTTACAATCGAGGACCTCAAGTCCACTCCTTTCATTACTCAAAACAGACAATTTTAACATAGGTGTACTTAGTACTTTTGCAGTTTTTCAAGTGGTTAACTGCATAATGTTTTTCTTGAAACGTGTCCCATTACTGTCATGACGGTAACAGACTGGTATATTTCCAGTCTGGAAGTAGTACTGGCAGCGTTTAGTCACATGTGACATTGTGTTCTCCATGGGTCGTGAAAATCCACACAGCCCTGCCTGTAACAACAACTAGTGAGAAGAAAGCCATGAATAATGGACATGTTTTTAGTTTTCTGATTGGCCACTCAGACAACGAAGGCTTTTTTCTTCACACACCTGCAGGTATACCCCTAATTTGTGGTTACATTCTATGATTTGATTGCAGTAGATTTATTAACCACTTTCACCCATTTGCAAAAGAATTGTGATCCAACGGCTCACAACGCATTGCGTGTAACGAATAGAAAAATGTATGCATATAAAATTATATTCTGAAACAGACATTAGTAAATGAAAAGACGTTGGGAAGGAGTTATTTGTGTTGTAAAGGCTTACAAAAGCATAAAACCTCGAAACTAATGAGACCAACATGAAGTGATAACATGTAGGCGGCCGCACAGTATGTAGACAAGCCTGGTTTAGTCTACTTTGTCCACAGGTTGTCACCAGGATTCCTCCAGTACAGGTTATGTACAGGGTCTCTGTAAATTATGTTAACGGTCCTGTCAGTAACTGTGACACTTAGCCCTTTGTACCTGAACAATCTTACATAAACAGCCACAGCTGTTTGAGAAAAGATGTTTTTTAATACTCCTTAGAAACTAGACACCCAACCTTTTTAATGTAGCACCATAAACTGCTGTGATACACGTCGGTCTACCGCTGGAAAACTGGGACATTGCATCAGGAATGGAAACACAAAGCTATTTTTCATTAGGCCTAGTTGGAAGCCACACAGCCTGAGGGCTCATTTAATCTATTTCAGATGTCATTTGGTTCAGTTTTGATGGCCGAATGAGTCATCACGGTGTATTCTGCCAATTCACAATTCATTCAGTGTGAATTGTGAACCGCAATTACTTTAGCCTCCCTGTTATTTCCACCTGTAGGATAAAAAGCATTGTGTATGGTGCCTGGTGGCTCATTTCAGCAAAGACTCGCTGTTAATGACAGTAAGACATGTCTCAGTGTGCTCAGTAATTTTTGAGTGGTGCAACCACTCCCTTACAGAGCTGTGTGTGTGTGTGTGTGTGTGTGTGTGTGTGTGTGTGTGTGTGGGTGTGGGTTGTGGCTGGGTGCGTGCCTGCCTGGCTGGGTACGTGCCTGCCTGGCTGGGTACGAGCACGAAAACAGCATGGTTGTTTTTCACCACCTGTGCGCAACCTAACACACACACAAACACACACACACATTAACTGTATATATGATGATTTCGGGTGTGCCAGTACAGTACAGTGACAGTACAGTACAGTAGAGGGTACAGTAGGGCACACGGTAACTCTGTCATTTCTCAACCGCTTCGGACGCAGGGCAGCATGCCGGAACCGGCCCGGCCCTCTGTGCGCGTTCCTGGGGGTCTGGAACCAACGTCTTGTCTTGCATGTCTCTCTGTCTCTGCACTCTCCTGTCTGAACTGAAGTTTGTAAATGCCAAGGAGAAAGAAAATAGAAAGAAATAGAAGGGAGGGAAGCAGTTTTCTGTATTATTTCTTATTTCCCCCTGTGTTGACTCACGCTTGTGTTTCTTCGTTGTTAGCAACATGAACCGTGAGGACCGGAATGTGCTCCGAATGAAAGAACGAGAGAGGCGAAATCAAGAAATCCAGCAAGGTGGTGGAGAGGCCTTTCCAGCAAACTCACCTCTCTTTCCTGAACCCTACAAAGTTGTAAGTTCACGTTTTGTTTTGTTTTGTTTTGTTTTTATAACGTGGGTGTTCTGAGAAACGATCACAACTTACTGGTTGGATCCTAGTTACTGGTCAATGTAACATGAAGACTTGTAACGCTTAACCACATGAACCCTAGTGTCCCTAATTCTGGGCTTGTCATAATATAGATAGATGAACGTTCTGCGCAAATATAGGCAGACATTCATCTGTAAAAAATAGCAGATGAACAAGCTCACAACACATTGTGACGCGTTGTGTGAGCTTGTACTGTAGATTGGCTATTTTCCCTATTTGACGTACAATGAAGTATATAGCCGTGGTTTTGTTTTGATGGCAAGTCAATCACTCCTGTCCTGAAGCCAAGGAAGCGTTTGCTTGTTTGTGATTGAGAGTAATGACTGGAGGAGGTCAACACGTCGTAGACCTTTGTTTCTGTGTGAGTTTGTGTCCTTGGTGTTTTTGGCATGAACCCCTCCCCCCCCCCCCCCCCCCCCCCCAATCATAGCCCCATGTCACACTCTCACCTTTTTTTAAACACATGTCAGCAGAAGCAGTTTGTGGATCTCCACTGTGTTGCCACTTTAGTATTTGTTGAGTTAAACCGCTGCCAGAGAGGAATGCATAACCACAACCGTCAATAGAAGCAGCACCTCTCTCTCTGAGTCTCCCCCCCCCCCCCTCTCTCTCTCTCTCTCTCAACCTCTCTTTTCTTTGTTTTTGAGGGGCGCTATCCCCTCCTATACACAGGTTTAATCTTTGTCTTTAGTTCAAAGTTTGTTTAGTAAACGCATTGACAATGAAGGGAAAATGTACGTCATGTGTCGTTTACGTCATATTTTCTCTTTATTGTTAATGGTGTTTAATGTTTGTGTTGGCACCGTTTGTTTTACATCACCATTACATCACCTAATCAACATGAGTTAGACTTTAATATATTAGCGCCCCTCATTTCACATGGGTGTGATTGTTTATAGTCATGATAATCGTTTCCACAGTAAAAGTTGAGTGATTTAGATCAGCCATGCAGTAGCCTACTTCATGTGATGCACAGCCAAGAAAACAAAACAAAAAAGTGACAAAAGAGGAACTGTGAAAAAACATGGACAAACTGCAATTTTTATCTCGATATTCAGGGAAATATCACAGTATGATTTTCTGGCAATATTATGTACATTTTATGTTTCCAGAGGAAAGATTATTTTACTGAATTGTGTGGACTTTGTGCCACCTTGGTAGTCATTGGTTAAAGATTGTTTCTGGGTTGTTGTATCGCCCTACCCTTCTTTTACACATATTGTTTTAGCCACATCCTATTTCTCAGAATTAAGTGAGTAATGCTAATGCTAGTATTGACTCACCGCTCCTTACTATGGCCTTAGGGTAAAACAGGCCGTTCTTTTTCACGCGTCACTGTTCCATGCTGACGATAAATCCAGAACAAACTGGTGCTATGCAGTTTATAAGACATTCGTTTGACTTGACATGACCCATGCAGCCCTGCTCACTTGCCGTCATCCTGCATTCGTGTCCGCCGTACAGTAAATAAAGGAAGAAAACATGCCGGCCTCTCTCTCTCTCTCTCTCTCTCTCTCTCTCTCTCCCCCCTCATTGTCCACCGTGCCTCCCTCGCTTGCCAGAACCCCCCTCCAGAATCATTGTAATTGTAAAACAGGATTTTCAGTCCTCCATAGTGGTCTAATCTTTGCCGCTAACCAGATTTGAGTAGAGGTAAGTGCCTGCTCTCCTTCAGCCAGAGCCAGCCATCAAAGAGGCGGCACAGAATGTGTCCTGACAGGTTGGGAATGGCAAGGGATCAGAGGTGAGTGTAGAGTGCAGGCCTCGTGTGTTTCTGTGTGTTTAGCCCACAACAAAGTCAAAGGTAAGACATGGACTTTGAAGAGGGAGACGTCCACAGAAAGGCTACAAAACGTGCCGACCATTGCAAAATTCAGGACATTAATGGATGAACTACAATGCCGCACTGCACGATTCGGTATTGTTAGGCACGCCAATTGGTGGTGTTAAGCATATAATATAAGGCACACCACTGTGCCATGGGCCAACGTATTTGAGCTTGTTTAAAGAAAATGAAGGAAAAATAGGTCATGAGCTGTGAAGATTTTTTTTGCTTTGTCTCAGGACTTTTGAGAGGTTAACCTTTTTTAAAGGGGACAGACGACTAACAAATGAACAGAACTGAAACCCTATCTGTTCCAATACTAATGGTATTATGCCTCTCCTTGTGATGGTTTCCAGAGACTTATGTAAGCTTGAGTTGACTCTCTCTCTCTCTCTCTGTCTCTCTCTGTCATGCTCCAGACAGTGGAAGTTTACTGTGTTCTGCTGTAAAGGTCTGTGCTGTGTGCACACAGCTGCAGCTGTACTTAAACAGATGTAGAGCAGCAGAGTATAACTTTTTTCCCGTCTTTATAGCATGAGATACATACAGATGTACCACAGACACACACACACACACACACACACACACACACACACACACACACACACACAGAGACACACGCGCACACACACACACACACACACACACACACACACACACACACACACACACACACAAAGACAACCGTTTTCATCTACGGGAAATTACATCAAAGCTTGTCCTTTCTTCACGTGACATTTGAGAGCCTGATGAAGACGTTGAAACCTACGTAAATAATAAGAGCTACGTTATTGAAACCCGCGCCCGCCGTGACACCAACCTGAGAAGGCCCTCCGATATGAGGTGCTCGCTAGACCTTTAGTGCTCCCCCTGCCACACGTGCGCGCCAGACCTGGCAACGCTGGCAGGGGGGAATCGCAGCAGGGCGTGTTACTGCTCAACCAAGTTACATTTCCTGCTACAGATAACGGCTTGTGTTTCCTCCTCACTCCCCTCGGTGTCTCTGTCTGTCAAACAGGGTCGGGGGGTGGTGTGGGGGGGGGGGGGGGGGCTTTGTGAAACTAGATCGCTTTCCTCAGCCGGTGGTTTACCTCTTGTCACGGACTAGTAGCCAACAGGTCGCCCGGTGCTCCTGGCCTCAAAGTGATTGATTAACCTCTTGGATGGAAAGGCCTTTATCTTCTTTAGCAGATGGGGAGGCGAAGGCTGGCAGAGTTTGAATGAGCCAATCGTCTCTGTGCCGAGTTGATACTATAACATATACATATGTGGTATGTTTTAACTGCAACTCACGTGACAGGAGAAATGGGGAGATGTTGTTTCACCTTCAATGTTTTGTTCAATCTCACATGGAGAACATGGCGGCTCGTTTTTGCTTATTTTCCATGACTGTCGCTGTTGACGGTGTCGGCCTTGTCTCCATCTCAATGTGTGCTTTTGATGGAATGCAATTAACCTATGAGGTTGACTCATGCTCCCAATGTGACTCATGTTTCATCTTTGTCTCTCTTTTCCCTTTATACCCCCCCTCCCCCCCTCTCTCTCGCTCTAGTCCAAGGAAGACAAACTATCGAGCCGTATCCAGAGCATGCTGGGCAACTACGACGAAATGAAAGAACCAATCGGAGGGGAGACCATTCCCAAACTAACCGGTAAACCTTCCAGCAGCTCATCGTCCGCCGAGGACAAGTCGGGCCAGTCATTGTTCAGCGGGGACCAGCGTGGCAGCGGGGGCGGCCAGAGCAGCAAGTGGACGCCCGTAGGGCCCGCAGCTGGCACCTCCACCTCTTCCTCGTCCTCCTCCCAGTCCCAGAAGCGGTCGGGCCTCGGCGGCCAGCGAGCCGGCGGCGCCGGCGGCAGCCAAAGACACGGAGGCGAGGTGCGGGAGAAGAAGTCGAGTAAACACGGTGGAAGTTCTGAGCACTCCAAGTCCCACAACTCCAGCCCGGCCAAAGGCTCCCTGAGCTCATCGGCATCCCGCGCTTCTCTGGGCACCGAGACGCACCACGGGAAGGAGCAGCGCTACCGATCCAAGTCTCCCAGGGATC
The DNA here is from genome assembly GCF_963924005.1 of Protomyctophum bolini. Classification (NCBI taxonomy): domain Eukaryota; kingdom Metazoa; phylum Chordata; class Actinopteri; order Myctophiformes; family Myctophidae; genus Protomyctophum; species Protomyctophum bolini. The sequence goes on along the minus strand of NC_137874.1, from coordinate 11,733,156 downwards.
GAGAGGCCAACTGGGACTCACCCTCACGCGTCCACACATCCTTCCCCACCGGGCAACACTCTAGCCAGGCCTTTCCGCCTTCGCTCATGTCCAAGCCCAGCTCCATGCTGCAGAAGCCGACCGCCTATGTGCGGCCTATGGATGGTCAGGAGACAGCGGAGCCCAAGAGCTCGCAGGCGGAAAGCTACAGTGGCCAATCTCACAGCGGCACCATGGGAGAGATGAAGGCGAATGGCAAGGCCTCACTCTCCAAGCTCAAGATCCCCTCTGCACCAGTAGAGGTGAGACACGACATTGTTGCATACAGAATACAGATGGCCTCACTAACAAAGCCAGCGGTCTCTGTTTACACCTCTAAGCATTGCAGAGTTCATTCATTGCAACAAAGGCAAACACAAAATAGTGCTGTTGAGTGTTGAAGATGACTTGGTGTTCTACATACACTCTTAAAGAGTCAGGGTTATAGATTAAATATATAATTTGAATTCAGCTCTCTTTTACGCCAATGTTTGCTAACATTAGCAACATAAACAACCTATTTTTCAACCGCAAAATAGTTTGAAAATTATAATATGTTAGTCCTGGAATCGAATGCTGAGTCATTCACTTCCTAGAGAATAAAAACAAGTCTCTATGACTGTTTTATTTTTGTTGGGGTTTCCCAATTGTTTGGGTCACTTTTAAGGGTAAATGAGTCATGCTTTGGGACTTTAAGTGTAACGGAGGAATCATATTATCCACCCCAACCCAAGCAACAGCACAGGTTTTAATGCATAGAGCATGTCTTGAAATGATGTCATTGCTGTGATATCACTGGTGCTCCGGATCAGCAATAAGGTTCCAAGGGCTGTGACCCCAACATCATAAAGCCCATATAGAAATGACTCACAGAAGTCATCTCTCACACTGGAGACAACGTTGCGTTCGAACACATGTGCTAAGTGTAATGTTTGTGTGTCTCTAGGGTCCCGGCGACGCCAACTGTGTCGATGAGATTCTAAAGGTTGGTACATTCACATTGCTGCCATTTTGGGGTTTTCCTAAAGACTCCCGCTTTCAGCATATTGGAAAGATGATTATTCCATGAGCAATTCACTCTCTGTCCAGTCAGTGACGGTATTTCTTAAACATTTTGTAAGAGTTACAACTGTTGAATTCTTTCCCCGGTCTCTCAGGAAATGACTCAGTCATGGCCCCCTCCATTGACAGCAATCCACACCCCCTGCAAGACAGAGCCCTCCAAGTTTCCATTCCCCACTAAGGTCAGCAGCAGTCACTGTTTACATGCATTCTATAGTAATAACACATCACAGCATTGACTTGATCTATATTTAGTTGCGTGCTGCTGTCTCGTACCGAAAATGGCAAGCTCACAACAAGCTCACAACGGCAACGTGTTGTGAGCTTGTAGGTGGGCTGTTTTCGGTGTGTTTGCGGCACCATGCGCAACAAACGGACCTCTCATATTGTATAAGTCATCTTTTCATTGTTTAGTAATAGCCAACTTTTTTATATTCTTTTTAGGACTCTCAGCACTCAGGTTTTCCAGGTGGACATAGTGAGTATATGGCACATACTGCACTTTGCAACACACAACATGCATTGCATACAACTCTCTACACATCTAGATGAACCTGATGAGGATGACATGGCCGTGGTCTCATTGCTCGCGTATTATGTGTGTTTACAGAGAGGGGAAGTTCTACCAAGTCCTCCAGCAGAGACCAGTCCAAGACCTGTGACGATCAGCCCAAGTGAGTGCCTCCCTGCCCCGCCCCGTTACAGCCTGGCTGGCATTTAAAGCCAGTTCCGCCGCCACCGCCACCATTCATTTAGTGTAATTAGTTCTTGCGTTTTTTCATACAAGAGGAAAGGGCAATGTTGGTTAGACATTAAATAGTTAGAAAAGGTCCAGAGATTTTCAGGTCAGGAGCTAAATAGCACAACAGATTTCACAAGGTGAAATGGGCACAAAGCAGGTTGTAAATAGAGTGCAACAGTTTGATGTCCTAAACTCGTGGGTTCCCTCGCCAAATGTCACCTTGGTGTATTCAAACGATGCACAACATAAGGTCTGTGAGGTTAACGAGAGTTTTACGTTTTGTTCTATAACATGAACTACACCCGTTAACGTCTCCCTTATATGGACATAAAAGGTCACTGGCAGCAAGACAGACATTTCCGTAATTATAGTTAAAGAAAATTGCCAGTGTGCTTCCAAAATAGAATAAAAAGCCTGCAGATTTGTGGAAATTACATTGGAACAAAACGTGTTACTATCATAAGCCCACGCTTGCTAAAGTGCTTAAGCCCGACTCATACTTTGGGCGTATGACCGTGTCATGTGCCGAAAATGGCAGATATACAAGCTCCAGTCACAATACATCACGCATAGCGCTGGGAGTTTGCAGATCGGCTATTTCCGGTGCACGACACGATGGCATCGTAATACCTGGGATTTCTTAATTGATCCAAAAACCCAACGCATAAAACTCTGATTGTAAATGGGCACCGGGAACCCACCAGGGCAGAGATAACTTCCAGATAGGCCTACAACAGTGGTTCTCAAAAGTGGAGTCCAGCAGGCACCCCCAGGGATTCTTCAGGGGGCTCCAAGCCAAATATTTGTCTGTAACTCTTGAGAGTGTACAAATTTAACCAAATGGACCCTTACCTGTCCATTTGGTTATGACTGGTAAGGGGGTGGGGGGGGGACGGGGGTCCTTGAAATGAAAAGGTTTGAGAACCACTGGCCTACAAAGACGTAGTTCCTGTAGCACTCTACTTGCATAGCTGTGAGGGTGTGACTAGCTTTTACTGTGTTTCAGTATGCTGGAGGATGACTTGAAGCTTAGCAGTGATGAGGACAGTGATGGAGGAGAACAGGACTCAGCCAAGAACGCATCCAGGAACACCTCAGCAAGGTATAAGTGGTGCTTATATTAAAGCGTAGTGAAACACCAACGCATTATTATGCCTTTATGTGTGGTAGTATGTGTCCTTCCTAGTCAAGATTAAATCTTTTCCGAGAAGATATCATAAAACCAAAAATACAGGCATAGGTGTCACGATTTTCACCCTCTGAGCCGCCCTCTTGCCTTGCCTAATGACATGACATCAGATTGTACTCTTGGAGGTTGTGATGTCTCTCTCCTGTCCCAATGCATAGCTAGCTACACGAGTGGGAGGGCTATTGTTGAGTCGGACTAGCCAATCACAGACAGCCCTCACTTCCTCCAACCCACTTTGGTTGATCATTGAATGTGTGTAGTAGGCAGGGACAGGCTGAAAGCGTGTGTTTCATTACTCTTTAATCACTGGCTGGACCACATGGTGTAGAAAAACAGGTTTATTTGTCAACCCGTGCTGCGTATCAAACACACAATGTCAGCCACTTGACCAGGCGCTCGTTTGAAGCCTCCATAGAAAGGTTGTGTATAGGAAAATGGCAACGTGTGTGACACCCTAATTGCCTTTTTTACTCCCATGATTTATGAATGTATAAAATGTATTCACTTCAAAGATCTTTTGAACAAGTGTCCAGTGTTGACTGTGGTCCTATAGTCACAATAACACAATCACAAATGATGCAACCAGTGAGTAATGCACCAAAAGAATCCTCTAGTTTTATGGGGGATGTGTGCATGTTTACGGTGGTTGCAAATGGCTGCATGCACGATACAAAAAAACAAAAAACACGGGTGAAATAACACTGGCGTCATGCAAGGCGCGCAAGCATATTCAGTCTAGCGGCTAGCCCTGTCTAATATAATAAGTGGTCTGTCTCCCCAGTAATAACAGTAATAACAGTGAGGTAGCGGACCATTCACGGGACGACTCCAGCAGCCACAGCGGCTCCGAGAGCAGCTCGGGGTCCGACAGCGAGAGCGAAAGCAGCTCGACGGACAGCGAGGCCAATGAACCCCCGCGACCCGCCTCTCCTGAAGTAATGATTGAACGACTTCCTCCATGAACCTTTTGTTTTACGTCATGCCATAATGTCACACGACGTTAACCAGTATAAGTTCCATCCAATGTGCAGTTCACCTTAACCCATTCTGACCTGAGAACAGTTTCTAAAAATGTCTTCTACATCCTGACAGTTTTCTAAAAAAGCTATGTCTGTCAGTCGTTCTTCGATTTTTCTAAAATAGCAGACCTTACCTTGTAGCGTGCCACTCGGTGGCGCGCTATGAGCTTGTAGATCTGCTATTTTTCAATAGCTAAAGCATACTGTAGCATCCACTTAACCAAAAGGGGTTAAGTGGTACAAGTGGTCACCTTTACTTCTGGAAAAAAGAATGTGTTCCAAATGTAGTTATTCATCAGTATTTATATAACCCACAGAAGCTCACAACCTGTCACATTGCAACGCGTTTGAGCTTATAGATAAGCTATCTTTGCTACATTTGTGTGACATTGTAGTATGACTTAAGTAGGGCATTACTTCCTGAAAAAACCAAGTTTAAATAGGAAGATAGAGAAGGTTTCTGGTCGGTAATGAAATGTACAAATTTCCAATGCAAGTTTTTGTTCTCCCATCTGTCCCGCCCCTTCAGCCTGAACCAACCAACAAGTGGCAGCTGGACAACTGGTTGAAGAAGCAAGACAAGCAGTTCTCCCCGGCTTCCCCGGTGGACAACAGCAGCAGCGTTCCCACCAAGCACAAGAAGGACAGTCGGGACAATGGCTCGGGGCGGAGCTACGGTGGCCAGGGAGGCGGTTCCAAGGACTCAGGGGCACCGACCCCGAGCAGGGACCTCCGGGCGGCACAGAAGGGAGACGCGAGCGGTCGCGGGCGGCAAAGGTCCCCCGCCCAAAGCGATGGCGGCACGAGCCAGCGAAGGACTGTGGGTAAGAAACAGCCCAAAAAGTCAGAGAAGCCCCCGGTGGTGGAGGAGCCCAAGGGTGGGCTGAGGGTGGAGAGCGAGCCGGCCCCAGAGCCGGCCCCTCCCCGACCCAAGGCCGCCACCAAGGGCTCCCGTAAACCCAACATTAAGCCCAAGTCCTCCCCGAGACCCACTGCGGCTGCCGTGGCCACTGCGGGCAAACGGAAAACCAATGCGCCCACCAAGACTTCCCAGAAGTCTCGGGAGTTCGTCGACACGGACTCCTCCTCGTCCGATTCGGAGGAGAATGACAGCATTCCATCCTCGTCGCAGACGCCAAAGTACCCGGAGAGCATCCGGACACCCGTATGCGTGTTCTCTCCCATGGAAGAGAAGGAGCTGTTGTCGCCGCTCAGCGACCCAGAGGAGCGGTACCCCGCCAGGCAGCCACTCCAGGTTCTCCTGGTTAAGATAGGTCCGTTTGTTTTTCTGTCAAGCCGTTTCAAGTGATGAAATACTGTGCTCATTATGCATACTGTGTTCCTGTCTACTATCCGTTATACACACATATATTTTGTACATATCATAGACATTAAACAATATACTTCACTTCAGACCTAAGTCTGCTGTCTAGGATCCCTGGGAGGCCCTACAAGGAGACAGTGGAGATCAAAGTGGAGAGGGAGGACTCGCTCGACAGAGACGGAAAGGAGTTCAACAAGCAAAGCTCTGAGAAGAGCTCCAGCAAGGGCAAAAGGAAACGGGATAAGGTATGAGACCGAACGGCAACACGTCTCTACTTCCTCCTTTGTTGTTACAGGAATCGCAAATCCTGTCAACTGCTGTTGTGTTTATCCTCTTCAGGGAGAGTCAAACACAAATAGAATCCTGCTTGTTACATGGGCTAATCCAGTTCCCAACTCTGCACAGTGCAACAGTGTCTTGCTTTAAGGGATAATTTGACTTTGGGATTGAATTAGGGATTCGTGAAGTGGTGCTTGAAGTGGTTTGTTAAGGCTGGTTGGTTTGCATGAGCATACGGCACTTGGTGAATGATCATTCTGTGTCATTTCATTCTGTCGCACTTCAAATTACTTTTAACCGCTTTAGCTTCAGGTGAATTTTGGTACACCTTCACATTTTAACATTAGCGTTTTTACTAATCTTTCAAGACCCACAGAATATTTTGGCGATGTAAACACCAAATATCGGGGGTTTTCAAAGTGGGGCACATAAGTGTGTCTTGTTCCGTTCTTTAGTAATTGGGAGTTGAATATAGCTTGTTTTCACCAAAACATTAGACTGGAGATCTAGTTTGTGTTATTTCTCTGTGTAGTGTGAACTCTTCTTTAGAAGTCAAAACGAACTTCATACTACGCCTTGGATTGAAATGATAAATATATTGGTCAATGGCAGTCAATTTGCTTTGTTCCTAAGACAGGTGTTAGAAGTTCAAACGTTGACCACCGTTCCATCGAGTTGGGTGGAATGTAACATAAGAACATACAACACATGGACATTAACATTCAGGCTTTCTCTTCTCTGTTTGTGTACGTTAAGAATGATGATGACGGTGCCAAACCTGACAGTAAGAGGTCCAAGCAAGAAGACAAGTCTCTGCATCACAAGAACAGCAGCAAAGAGTAAGCCACTTACGTTTCGGATGCCTAGAAAACTGCCATGGTCTGAAATTGGCACTTCCAACTTCACAGGGCCAAACAAATGCAGAAAGATTTTTCATTTGGCATATTCGTTTCAAAAGCGAACCAACACTTTGGCGGGTGACTATAAATCTGATAGTGGTTCAACGTTGGTGGTTCAAATATCAGCCATGGTGGCGCATGGCACTGGCAACGTTTTTGAAATGAAATATTCAGCATTGGTGGCTCAGCATCAGCAAGATTTGTACACAAAAAGGCTGTGTATATACATTGGTAGTATTTGTATGTGATGTATTCCCATGCTTTTTTTGTTCTTGCTTAATGTAAGTCGCTCTGGATTAAGAGCGTCTGCTAAATGCCTAAATTGTAAATTGGTAGGTCGGGTAGAATTTGTCCTATACCAGATTTTTGGCCGGTTAGCTAAAAAGTAACATTTCAGATGTATAGACATAATTGAACAGATAGTGTCCCTCTAATTGTGTGAAAGGAACATGTTGTAAGGAATCCTCTCTCGCCAGGTCAAAGCGCTCTTTAGAGAAGAAGGAGGAGCCGGTCCCCTCTCCCTCCATGTCCCTCCAGCGGACGCCCAAGGCAGAGCACCAGAGTCGCAAGAGGACAGTGAGCCAGTCTTCCACCTCGTTGTCCAGTGGAGCGGGCAGTGGGAAGGAGGGAGGGCACAGCACTAAGGGCAACTCCACCTCCAAACACAGGAAGGGAGAAGACAAGGGACGCAGCACCCGAGAAGGAAAGGTGAGGGCTAGTAAAGTGGTGTCTCCAACGTCCGGCCCCGCGGTCCAATTGCCTCAAAGTCTCGCATCTAACGAGCTTTAAACTGAGCAGATTTGACCTTCCGTTCCGTAGATAATGGCCAAAACATGGGTGGGGGGAGGATTTGAGAACTCTAGTTTAATGTTCACTCAATCATAAATGACTGTCATTGGAATGCAGTGGACGAGAGATGTACTGTAGCTCTCTACTTATGTATCATCAATGTTAACCACAGACGGAAAGACCATGCACATCTGTTTACTGATTTGGTAATGTTAAAAAAGTAGGGCTGACCTCGATTAGTCGACTGGATCGATCGGAATGGGTCTTAGTCGACTACCAATCTCTTAGTCGATTTGTCAGTGTTTTGTTTTTTTAGATATTGGCCTAATTTGTTATATTAATTAACATATATTTTTTAAATAGGTTATATATATCTTGATTTATCGGGAGAAACCAAGCAAGTATTATGTTAAATCAGACATCAAGCACCCCCACAGCCCAAATGGAATGATTCTCTGTTGCCTTGAATATGATGAAATATGATCACTGTGATTATGGTGAACTAAGCTCACATTTAATACCACACACACCATACCTGTAACTCCTAGTTGACTATAAAAATATAATCCTTAGTTGGGGACAGCCTTCCAAAAAAGGCAGTTATTTGTGTTTTATTCACAGCACACCTGACAAAAGACCTTTGATATTGCTGAAATGCAGTACATTTGTATGTGACTTTAATATGGTCCGAAAGTACATTATGATAGGTAGGAGATGCAGTTGGGCCTTGGGTGTTTTCATATTTTCTAATTTGGCCACCCCTGGCATAGTAGAAAGGTCAACTCTTCGTGTGGCATCGGCTTCGCTGCGGTGACGCTAAAGCTGCTTTGTGCAATACTTTTTACCATTGAGAGTGACATAACTCTACTTATTAGCCATTCTAAAGCATGTTATTGAAAGCAAACCCAGCTCTAGCCACCTCCTCAGATCTGTTGAAAAAGCTTTGCACCTCCCTTATAAAGCCCTGTTGTACTTTTGTTGCGCAACACGTACACACAACTCTGTATAAATCATGCTCCACTGCTCACCCCCCTGGCAAACCCATGCTTCCCGATATGACAGAGCATGATGACTGGTAGTAGCTACATTTGTTCGCTTTGGCACTGTCCACATAGGGATGTTTTTCTAAGCAGATATTTCCCCCATCCATTTTTTAACCACACAAACCCTTTATAGTACTATATTGATCAGGGTCCCACAGGGGAGTATACGTTGTTACTTCTCCTTCTTTCCCTCTACACCAAATGTCTTCGCCGAGAATAGCCAATCTACAACCTTGCAAAAGGAAAATCTATTCATATGACCTTTGTTTGACAAAATGTCACTGCAATGTAAAAGCATGCCAGGGCAGATAGGACATTCAGCCTGTGTTGTGACTCATTCCTTAAAGGAGCATTCAGTGATTGGGGTGATTTGGAAAACCCCCCAGTCAGCCCCGGTAACAAGATGTGCACATGCACACACTCTACAGTGGGGGGACGTGTAACAGGCGAACAGCATGTGCACCAAGGCCAGCCCCCACTCGAGCATGATTGGAGGAAGGCCCCTGTCATCCTGATTGAATGAAGGCTGGGCCCCGCTAGCCAAAAACGAAACCTAAGGTTTTTTGACCGTGGTTAACTGGGGACAGAGAGGAACTCCTTATATGGTCAGCACCCTCTATAGTAGGGAGGATTATCACTGAATATACCTTTAACTTATTCCTTATCAATAGTTATTTTTATTCTCCTACAAAAGTAGAATCACAGAAAAACAAACTATGGCAAGCCAGAAAGTAAATTGTGATTGTGTGTGGACAGACAAGTTAATATATGAAACGTTGGATTTCCTACACTTGTAATTAGACCTAGCAGTGCTAACCCAATGTAAACAAAACGGCATACATCGGCCATTGTTGTTGTTTCAGGTGCATGCTCATTACACAAAGCAACAATGAGCAATCTTCACTTTAGAATTTTTTTCTTTCTCTCCATATTGGTAATTTGATAGTAACAGCATTTGTGTGTTGATGAGAGTGACAAACATAAAGGAAAATGTTTATTTAGCAAAACGTCTGTATACTGTACACCGTGTACGGGTGGACAGGGTCATGGTCTGGAGCGCGTATGAAGTGGAGATGGAGAGCTTGTGTTGACGACACAACTTGTCGTTCACCTTGTTTATCGGTAGTGGACAGCTGGATGCATTCTGCACAAAAAGCTGAAGGGAAATGTCTATTGGGAACTGTGAGCATGATTGCCCAGCTCTATTTTTCATGGCTGCTAGCTAGCTATGCACTGTGTTTTCACTAGGGACCTTAAAAATACCAGCCAACAGAATGGGTGGGAGGGGCCATGGCGTTTTCAGCTAACACCTCAGGCTCCTAGGGTTACAGTCTGTTGAGAAGCCAAAGAAAAGGCAGGTGTTGACACATTTACTCCCATACAGAGTTGACCAGTGGAGAAGATTCAGCGTTTTGGAGTTTTCAGTACATGCGTATACACTCACTAGTTGCACTATTTATACAGATAAATAGTGGTTTGTTAGTATAATGTAAGCGCCATGTTTGTTTCAGGCAGTGCTACAGCTCTGGCAGTTGACTAATCCCTCTGTAGGTAACAGTCCAATCTGCCCACGGCCACTAAATGCAGGCCTGACAGGTCTCTCTCAGGTCTCCTTCACTCTCACCTTCCTCGCCGTCTCCCCATCTCCATTTCACCCGTCGCTTCGAACACACTGGCCTCTTTTTCACTGAAACTTTATTCCTTTTCCTTCACTGCAGGAGAAATCCTCAAAGGGCTGTGATAACCAGCTGGCCGTGGCGCCACTCTCCACGGACGGCTCCAAATCTCAGAGATCCAAGCTGCTGTTTGAGGAAAGGTAAGAGAAGCCTGTTCCACTGTGGATAACCCCCTCGGCAGGCTAAACGGCCAGAGCTGCCGCTGGGGATCTAGGGTTGATGCTGTAAAACTCCAGGAGACCTGCGAGGCCAGGCAAGGATGCGTCAGAGCAGAGTGCACAGGATGTAAATTTTAAGGGGGGGGGGGGGCATGTCCCTGTCATGCTGTGACAAAGAAACATCTTAGCATTGCTAGTTATTGCTTTACATGCAATTCAGAGGAAGTCAATGTAATGGCTGAATTGTGTTTTCAAATGACATTTAAACATTGTCAAATGTGATGGGTCACACACGCGAAGAACTGCTTCAGTTTTTATTCTTGCATAATGAATAATAGACAAACGTTTCGGCTATCCAGCCTTCATCAGTGTGGTTGGTTCAGAGGAAGATTCTGCTTGGTGTTAACTTTAATATCCGTCTTTCAGGGTCCATTCTGCTGATCACTATCTACAGGAAGCCAAGAAACTGAAACACAATGCAGATGCACTGGTAAGAGTGGTAAGCTATTCTCCTGTGAAACCACGAATATTCAAGATACCAAGAACATGAAGTGACGGCAGGTTGCATGCAAAGCAGTGAGAAAACCGCTCCAATTCTACCTCTAGATAGACAAATAATAATGTGATTTTTTTTGCATGGAGTTCATTGATTGATCCAGGAGACCACTGGCATTACCTAAACAAGACATGTACAAAATGATGCTGTAAAACTTTCCTCCCAATTTGTCTCAATTCAATCCCGCTTGTCAGGAATGCTGTCCAGTAATGTTGTCCGGTAATGTTGCACAAACATTTGGTGGTAATATTATTATTTTACTATCACTTATTACTACACATTCTCATCCCAAGGCGCTACCTTTGACCAAGCCAACCGTCATTAATAAAACATAAAGAAACATTGAGAATAAGGCAGGCGCATCTTCAGAAGCAGGCATGAGCCGCACAACATGCACCCAAGGGAGTTTCTGTGCCGAACGGTGTGACACCTGCTTCTGTGGACTCGCCACCGCTCAAGTTGCACACCAATACGCAGGGAGAATAGTAAATGGCCGCTTCCTCTGCATACTTTGACTAAGCAGCGAAGTATGATTTCTTGGGAGTAAGAATGCCCTGTCTATCACAGTCTTAGAATGACAGGACACTCCATGAACTGTGGCCTGAAATGGAGAGAAAAAAAACCTGGTCCCCAAGTCACTGTAAGATAAGCAGGTAGCAAAGCTATAATTTGACTCGTATCAATTTACCCTGGGGGTTATCGGATAGAATTTCCTCTGCCTCGTACTACTTGTACTTACTTCAGGAAGACTTCACGCCAACCAGTTTGTTCCTTTCCCCTTTCTGAAGAGGCCACTTGAAAGAAAGGGCCTTCCAGTAAATGGTCAAATTCACAGTTTTGCATCAGACTTTGTTGAAATGTTTCATTGAGGCCCACAGGTCTGTTGATGTAGAGTCACTATTAACCAATGAGGTTGTTTTCATATAGCCATGTCATGTCTTGACACAGTTGGACCGGTTTGAGAAGGCAGTTTACTACCTGGATGCTGTGGTGTCTTTTATCGAATGTGGCAACGCCCTGGAAAGAAGCGCCCAGGAGGCCAAATCTCCATTCCCCATGTATGCAGAAACTGTGGAGCTCATCAAGTAAGGATAAAAAAAAAAACCCCTAGTGCATGGTTTTATGGTTCTCAACCATTTACATGCGCGCACACACGCACACACACACACACACCTACCTGAATCACTTGTGAGGAACCCTTTTTTTATTTTTATCCTGAGCAAAAGTATTTATGTTAAAGTGTAGGTTTGTGTATTTACAAAATACAGTGAAGAGTCTAGTGGTCATTTGCAATGATGTTTGAATGTGAATGTGGTCTACTGAATCCTCAGTCCATGTGGACAAATTAGGCATGAGCTTACCCTGAGCAAAGACCACTAGTCTTAAGCTTAGAATTGATAGGCATACACATCACAGACACATTCACATGGTCACTCAACAACGAGTACATCGTCAAGAAGGCGCAGCAGCGACTGTACTTTCTGAGGCGCATTCGGCTTAAGTACAAAAGGTCTAGTGAACTTTTATCGCTGTATAATTGAAAGTGTCTTAACTGGCTGTATCACAGTGTGGTACGGTAACACGACCGCTCAGGACTGCAACAGGTTGCAGAGGATCGTTAAAACAGCAGCTAAAATCATCGGCAGGACAGAATTACCCAGTCTCCATAACATCTACACCACTCGAAAAAATGAAAAAAGCCCACAACATCATGGAAGACACCAGCCATCCCGCAAATACCCTGTTCAAACTACTCCCTTCCAAAAAACACTACCAGAGCATCAAATCTCGTACCACCCGTCTCAGTAACAGTTTCTACCCTCAGGCAGTCAGGCTGCTGAACAGCTGACCTTGAACTGTATTGCACTGTTTTGTCACTTCACTTGCACTTTGTCTTTTTCTTGAACTATGTTGTTTGTTGATGTCCTGTGTATGTAAGACTGAGAGTGCTCTGAGCAAAATCATTGTATTTATACTCTGTATCTATACACATGACAAATAAACCTGAACCTGAACCTGATAGCCCACCTAACCTTACAGAAAACAATAGCCTTATTTTATTTTTTTAACCCTGAGCAAAAGACTTACTGCAAAACTATTTTCAGTAAGTCATGACAATACTTTTCAAGGCTTTTTGCTTGGCACAAGCTGGTATAATATGACTAATTGTTTTGTTTAGTTTTTCAAAGACCCCCATATTAATATATATATTTGGCTGCAGACCCCCATTTCGAAAATATTCGGAACCCTCATACAAGATTTGTGTAGTTAACATGTTTTTTTTTCAATATTTTTTTGAACATAGGATAAGTCACATCGTGCCGCGTTGTGAGCTTGTAGATCAGCTTTTTGCAAATGCCGATACCCCTGGAACCCCCTCAAGGTGGAGTCCCCAGACTCCACTTTAAGAACCACTGCTCTACTGTCAACATAATAGTATCGAGCTTGTACTTGTCCTATATACTTTGTTGACCATCTGGGGCCCCCCTGGGGTCTGTACACAGGCACCCCCCTACCTTTTTAAGTGGTGCAACCACTTCCTTAAGTGATTATGTGTGTGGGGGGTGCCTGCCTGGCTGGCTGGGTAGGTAGGTATGAGCACGAAAACAGCATGGTTGTTTTTCACCACCTGTGCGTAACCTAACGCACACGCACATATTAACTGTATATATGGTGATTTTGGGTGTGCCAGTATAGTACAGTAAAGGGACCCCCACATGGTAACTGTCATGATTTAGAATCAGTTCTCGGGTCTAAATGGGTACATGCCTAGAAATTTAAAAACATATTTTTACATGGAGCTCGTCAATGACTGTCTGATAAATGGTCAGTGTTATACACTGGATTTATGAGTCGGGTAAACGATAACATCGATTTTTGTCTTGACTTTCAGATACACTATGAAATTAAAAAGCTACATGGCCCCTGATGCTACTTCAGCAGACAAGCGGCTAGCAGTACTGTGGTAAGTATGCTAATTGACATGCCCAGCGAATAGTGCTGTCACCTTACGCATAATCTTTTAAAACTGTGGTTCTCAAGTAGTAAACTGATAAGTAAAAACAATCAGTTACAGACCCCCCCCCCGGAACATGCTTTGAGTAAAAGTACACATGTCCCGAAGGCAGTCAAAATCTGCACGTACAGTACATGACCATCTGTTTTGTTTTTTTCTTTTCTCTCTCCACACAAAATGAAGGCAATTTTTTTCCCCTCCCTCTCTCTCTCTCTTAAAAAATATAATAACAATGAATCATTTCCCTTCTTCAGCCTGCGATGCCAGTCCCTTCTCTATCTACGGTTGTTCAAACTAAGGAAAGAGAGTGCGCTGAAATACTCCAAAACACTCACTGAACATTTAAAGGTATGCCAAATTGTTGTTTGAAGAAATTCTCATTTTGTTTGTACACTAACACAGCCAAACACTTGACTGTAAAACATCTGTGAAGCTAGTTTTGCATTAATGAAAGTATATGCGATTCTCTGCCTTTTTCACACTCTTATTTTTGTTTGTGTAGAATTCTCTGAGTAACACCCAGGCTCCCTCTCCTGGATTGGGAAAGTAAGTCGCTTAAATTGCTGGCATGAGTATTTCAAAAGATGTTTGTGTGTTATTGTAGTGTATTTTTTAGCACATATTATGCAACTATCTCTGAAAATAAATAAAAGGGGAATTTACACCCTTGGCTAAAAATTAATTTAAGGGGAATTAAAAGGGGAATTTACACCCTTGGCTAAAAATTACAAAAGTGTAAAAAGACGGCCTTAGTACATTGTGATGTACGTTAACTTATTAAATACGGTATACAGTAACTGATTTGTGTATTTACAAAATACAGTGAAGAGTCTAGTGGTCATTTGCAATGATGTTTGAATGTGAAGGTGTTCTACTGAATCCTCAGTCCATGTGGACAAATTAAGCATGAGCTTACCCTGAGCAAAGACCACTAGTCTTAAGCATAGAATTGATAGGCATACACATCACAGACACATTCACATGGTCACTCAACAACGAGTACATCGTCAAGAAGGCGCAGCAGCGACTGTACTTTCTGAGGCGCCTTAAAAAATTCGGCTTAAGTACAAAAGGACTAGTGAACTTTTATCGCTGTATAATTGAAAGTGTCTTAACTGGCTGTATCAGTGTGGTACGGTAACACGACCGCTCAGGACTGCAACAGGTTGCAGAGGATCGTTAAAACAGCAGCTAAAATCATCGGCAGCACAGAATTACCCAGTCTCCATAACATCTACACCACTCGAAAAAATGAAAAAAGCCCACAACAACATGGAAGACACCAGCCATCCCGCAAATACCCTGTTCAAACTACTCCCTTCCAAAAAACACTACCAGAGCATCAAATCTCGTACCACCCGTCTCAGTAACAGTTTCTACCCTCAGGCAGCCAGGCTGCTGAACAGTTGACCTTGAACTGTATTGCATAACTGATATGGTATCCCCGTCTCTCCATCTATTTAATAAACAGAAAATTATTTTTCAAGTCTGTTGCCTATTTCAGCCAATCAGGACAGAATACACATGTATCACCATACCAGAGCCAATTTGTTCTGAGAGATTACCTTTGACAATATTATCTTCATGTCGCAATAGAAGAGCAGGGAGACTAAATTCAACCATCCTAATTGTATAAGTTGTATTTTATTAACATACTTTACCATACAGATTACATTTCATTCATAAAATAAAAGTTACATAGTGAGGCTTTAGAATAAATCCTATCTATATTGCTCTGTTGTCTCTAATCCCTAGACAACTGAATTGACCCTGGTTGTTGACAAAATATTATCAGTATTTACTCTCGCACTTGCACTTTGTAAGTCGCTTTTGTAAGACAAATACAATTCTAAATTGTAACTGTAACCCTGTCCTGCCAAGCATGTACCCAAACAAACGGTCACTTAATGAACCATGCGTGTGTGTCATTGTGTGAACGCAGTAAGGCAGCCAGCATGCCTTCCCCGGTGTCCCCCAAGCTGTCACCTGGCACCGCCGGCGGCTACTCATCAGGCAGCAGCAGCAGTAGCGGCAGCTCATCGGTCACCATACCTCAACGCATTCACCAGATGGCCGCCAGCTACGTCCAGGTCACCTCCAACTTCCTGTACGCCACCGAAGTCTGGGACCAGGCCGAACAGCTGGCCAAGGAGCAGAAAGGTGAGCGAACGTCCCGTTTTTGGCACCGGCCGTCTTCATTCCCGGACGGGGAGTTTGTGGAATAGCTCACGATGTCTTCTGTCCTGTTCTATCGGCGATTCAGCCACCTTTCCCTTTTGCATCTACACGGTATTTCGTTTTTTTGTTCCTTTTCCTCTGTGTCGCTATTACGAGTTTTCACGCAACGTTGCAGCGTGACTCGAGTTAGCCATTCAATCCTAAAGTTCAAAGTTGAACCATTTGAAAAGGATTCGTGTATGTCTTAAGTTTGTCTTATGACAAACTGAATGACTATATTCTGCTATTTCTACTCTAAAACATTTACTTGTATCACCAATGTCTTCCACAGCGGTCAGTATATCGTTTTGTAAAATGTGACGCGCTCCCCACATAAGTTAGAACTTATGTGTGTAAGTAATGTGTGTAAGCGTGTAGCGCAGGGGGGGGGGGGGGGTCCCCAGATATAAATGGCATTAAATGGGGGTCAGTAGCCTATGCATGTCAAACTGGGCATCCTTTTCAAATGGGGTCTTGCCCTGAAAATGAATTTTCCAGGCAAGACCTCGACCTCGCGCGTGCGGACTCGGCCCCCAGCCTGGTACCCTAGTCAAAATATGGCCCTTGAGGAAAATTTATTGGGGAACCCTGGCCTACATAAATCTTTGTGTGTTGAACACAAAATGCATTTGTAGAACCCAGAAAATGCCACGCTTCGCTCGCACGCTGTGCGGCCCTCCACACACACAATCATTCTACAGTTGTGGCCCCCGACCTAATCTAGTTGAATACCCCTGGTGTAGCGTGTAAGACTAATAAGCAGGCGGTTGTGGTGGTTTGACCTGTAAGTGATGAATTGCGTTTGCCCTGCCCCCTTGCCACATAGTGAACAATGTCTAAATGGATGACCTTTTGACATGTGTGTGTTTGGCCTTTTTTCTCTCCTCCAGAGTTCTTTTTGGAGTTGGACAAGATGATGGGTCCTCTGATCTTCAACACCAGCAGCATGACGGAACTGGTGCGATACACACGGCAGGGCCTTCACTGGCTGCGCTTGGACGCAAAGCATATTCCCTAGCGAGGACTCTCTTTATAGAGGCTTGCTTCCACACGTGTCGTACACATGATACAAACACACACAAACGGTGGTCATTTGCGTATAACGGCACATGCCCAAACCCATGCTTGTGAGCATAGGCGCATGCACCCTCATGCAGACAATGCACAGACACAAACCTATACACGCATACAAAACCTATACACGCATACATACAAAATCAACTTCTGGTCCTCCATACATGCTTGTGACGAACCTCTCAGAGCATATCTGCAACACTGTGTCCATTTCCTACACCAGCTTGCCAAAACACTGAGCAATTTGGAGCATCTTCTACACACCTCCTGCGTGGCGTCGTCATCATCACACAGGGTGAAGCATCTTAACTGTGACACAGAAACAAAAGAAGCTCATTCCCATGCTACATGTACCGGTGTCCTGGCGCTTATCCACGGCTAGAAACTGACGGCGACATTTGTTTCCACCTGGCATTAAAGCTCGCTGGGAGTTATTTATGAAATACACTAAATGTGTTTTTGGTTTAAAGGCTACAAGCACATTTTGGCTTAATTTGGCTTCGGACTTCTTTCTTTTCACTTTCCGCTTTTTTTTCTTTTCTCTTTTTTTTTTTTTACCAAAGTACCTCCCGTAAACACCAAAGGTGCTTTAAAACGAAGGTTTTTCTCTATCTTTTTTGTGCCTTGTATGTGATCTACAGGAAAGAGAATCAGTACCATTACTTTGAAATGCATTTTGCATTTTTCTTTATTCCTTTTTTTTAAATGGCTTTTATTACTACAGCATACATTTTGGCATTTAAACACTGTTTAGAATAGCTACGGGAAGCTGGCAATGGTTTGTGTTTCTACAAGTCTTTTTGTACATGGTAGCAATCGCTGTACAGGTACAACAAATATGCAGTTTCCTCAGTCTTTGCCTCCACTATGGCAAAGCTGATGTACACCATCTGGTTCAAAAATGCACATGTTCCCTGTAAGCGAGTCTGTTGGAGCCCAAGATTTGTCTTGGAATGGACCTCTGTGGTTTTACTTGTAGAGGGACTTCTTGTACTTGTACAGGGTACCAACCATGAATTTCTAAATGGTGGTTCTGTTCTACGAGTTATTGAATTGATCAAAAAGTTAGCTTTTGAGCAGTGTGGGCTTTGAGTTTGTTTGGACAAAGGATATCCCCCCCCCCACCCCACCCCCACACACACACATACATACCACATCTCCCCCACCAATGATCTTAAGAGATTCCTTATTTCTCTGCAGTTGCAGAATATTTTAGTTTGTACCTAAGAGATGACTGTAGCTGCGTTGTTCCTTGAGAACATGGTGTTATTGTTCTACTGAGCTGTTCTTGTTGTGTACATCACAAGGGGTTGTGTAAAGTAGCGGTGGTTTCCAAACGGTGTGCCGAGGCACACTGGTGTTGACAAGACCAGGTGTGCCTTGGAAGTTTGTGTCAACCACTTATTATTATTGCAATTTATACAATTTTACAAACGGCTATGAATTATATTTCGATTTACTATATCAGTATTTTGGGCACACTTATTTCCCCAATACGGAGACAAATTCTATACTCTAAAAACATGTGGAGTTTGCTTTCAAGTTGCCCAAACTGCAAGTGCACATTTGAGTGAGGAGTCTGCTATAAACACAACACGAGATGTATAGCTAGATAGCTATAAACACAACACGAGATCACAACACTGGTATCGGCTAACATAGAAATTATGGTATTGGGATCGGGAACGAGACATCGGGACATCTCTAATATATATAGAATATATATATTTTAATCGCTTTCAACCTGGTGTCCCTATTTTTGGCATGTCAGGGGATAATCTAATTTTTCACAATTCTTTTTCACAAATTTCAAAACATATAGAGGCCACGGCAGATCTACAAGCTCACAGCACACATTATTTTATTTTAATGTATTTATTCCCCCCCGCAAATTGTCACACATTGTGTAAATGGCAGATCTACAAGCTCACAATGTGTCGCATTTGTGATGCATTGTGAGACTGTGGATTGGCTACTTTCTTTTCTGTCAATACAGGTGTGCCTTGAGAATTTGACTTTCCCATTGGTGTGCCTTGCACACAAAACGTTTGGAAACCACTGGCGTATAGTGTATTTTTCTATGGAACATCAGGGTGTGTCCAAGTATTGAGAAATTGTATCCATTTCTATGAAGCAGTTATTTACAATGCAGTTCTTACAAACTGGTCCAGTGCAAAAGTAGAGCAGGACAAAATTAGTTTGGGCTTTTATGAAATCAAATTTAGCATAATGTAAAGATGCAGCTAAATGTTTTGTAGAATACCATCAGTGGCACCAATTAGCAGTATTGCATTTCTAGAACAAAGAATTTAAGATCTATGGTTATATATTCCAGTCATGAAGTAAGGTGGCCAAAATAGATTTTTATTTATGTATGTACCAGTTTCTTTTTTTTTCTTTTCTTTTTTTCTGGAACTTTTCAAGAGCATAGGCTTAAAGCGGGTTGAACAGGGCTTATGAAATGCAAAGTATTTGTATATGGTTGTTATTTAAATGTAATTAATTTAGCTATTTGATGCTCCACCTAGTGTAATAGTCTTACTCATTAAATATATATAACACACATGCCACCTAATTGTCTGTATTTATGGTACAGCAGGCAGGTTAATTAAAGACGACTCAGAACAACGGTGCCGGTTGACCTGATGTTGATTTTAGTTCCAATTGGATCAATTTAATTCAGTTTGTCATGAAGGCAAAACTGCATGGCATGTGAATGCCATTGCTTTGGAACCAAGAACTTGACACTGAATGGAAGTTCAGGCTCATGGCTGTCTTTTTTTTTTAAGCCCAGTTTCTACAAAGAACACATGCTGGAAACATTAATACCAGACCTGGTCCAAATACCATCCACAGATACTGTATATCTCAAGTTTTGTTGAGGCTTCATAGGCATTAGGTGGATGGGATTTCCCTTGGAAGACAATACACTAAAAGTTCCAGTAAGTACAGACTGTCAATGTAAAGTATGGATCATTAATCCATTGTACTTTTCTTTGACAAACTTACCTGATGCTTAACCCGATACCATCTTAATGGTATTTATATGGAACTGCTATTTTGACCACGTCTGAGTATATTTTACACATTGGCTCCCTGGTCTCTTTTGTTGGGGAGATACTGTTCTTTCCTCTTCTACTTGAAAGAGTGACAGACAGAAGTGGTATTGAAATCTATGCAGGATTTTTACACATACACACACACACACACACACAATCAGGATTGGTTCCTGGGAAAGTCTGTATTTAATTTTTACACCTGGGATTTTATTTTTTCTCCCCTGCTGGTTTTTGTCTTGTTTTTATTTTATTTTTGTAGTAGTCTTTTTTTTTTTTTCCTGTCTCAGAAAGACACTTGTTTGACTGACTCAAATGTCCAATGCCTTTAGCTTTTGCAACTTTGTGTACTGGTTTAGTATGGGTATGTGTAAATATATAGGTTTTTTATAACCAAACAAGGATGGCTTGAGCCATTTTGTACTTAACGCTGGAGGGCACTTTTCTCTTAGGAATTCCTCCTCCTGGGCGTGTAGTTTCGTCAGCCCACCCACTCAATGTCTTCATACACTGGTACACATTGTAAATACAGGTCCGAGGCTGTTGTTCCTTACACTAATAGTCAAATGTACAAATTTAGCGTTAGCAGAAAATTTTAACACTTCTCATTTATTTATTTTTTATGCCCCTTTGCTGATGGTCTTTTTTGTTTCACTCCCTCTTTTTCGATTTTTTTTAAAAAACATTTCTTTTCATTGAATTCATGAAATAGGAAGACGTTAATGGAGGTTGCTCACGATGAGATTTCAGTGTAATAAGTAATTAATATTAATTAAAACTTGGAAGAATCCAGGGTAAAGTTTCTTCTTTTCACATAGTAGAAAGATGTTAACACTTGCATGTTTCTATTTAAAAGCAAATGTACAAATTGTAAATAGGACATTTCTTTAAGGGTGAATTTCTACAGCAGGTTGACATTTTTATTGAAATTTAAAAACATTGTACATATATTTGTGACATTATATGCACATTTTTCTTCCTTTTTCTCTGTGAGCCTTCGTGTTTGCTTCCTCTTAAAAGTTATTAGATGCCACCCTAGTCTCATAACGCTGTATATCAAGTTGTTTTATCAATCATTTTGTTAACTGTACTCGTATGCCCCCCCCCCCCCCTCCCCCGCCTCTTGTCAATATCACAGTCCGAGTCGCCACATAATCAGCTGTGTCTTTAGATCCAAGTGCTAATATTTTCTCTTCTCTGTATTAAATATGGAGAGTTGTAAAGTCATGAAATGTACGTATATTGTGGATCACATTGAATGGGTGGTGCGGATGGATGGATGGATGAATGAATGGATGCATGCATGGATGAATGGGTGGTGTGTGAATGGGTGGGTAATGTGGACGGTTGGGTGGTGCGGATGGGTGCATGTTGCGCGGACAGATATGCGAATGGGTGGATTCTACGGCCAAGGCATGTCATTATGTAAAAGAAAATCTATCTCTCTGTCTGTTCCTCACATCAAAGTCGTACTTTACTACGCTTCCCCTTTTGAAAATTTTGACCTGAGATGTCTTTTTTTGAAAACAGAGGTATTTCCGTACGCGACGAGCAGTTGTAGGACTTTCTACAGTATGTTGTGCTACTTCTTTTTCTAAAACCTTGTCTCAAAAAGCAAGACCCGGGAGCTTACACATAAAGTACAATAGTCTAAATTGGGTTAGTTTTAAGAGAACTGACAATAGAGATGCTATATATTATGGATGCAATATGAATAAGGTACTCATTGAGTTTGGTCTTCAAACTTGGGCTATCATGTAATTAAAAAACATTCTTGTGAAGTGAGTATTAATTGTTACTAATGGGAGTCTGTCCTGAATATTCTTTGTATTTTGCCGTATTGAGAATAAAATATATATGGTTATGTTTAATCAAGCTCTGCTGTCTTACATTTATTTAATGTTCCTGCTTACATTTCCATATTGCAAAAGGTCAGAGGTGGTGGTCATGTGTACAAATTTAGCAGTAGGAAACTTCACTGCCAGTAAATAAAAAAATCACTGAAATATACAGTGCAGTTACTGAAATTTCACAGAGACGTTAATGAGCTTGGAAATAAAAACGGCTAATCACATTTCTCTATCTTTTTATCTCTATCAAATTGTACATGCTTATTAAGCAGGTATTTTTAACGGCACACAACACAGGTATGTGGTCCTAATGGAAGATTATGGAACTCAGAAGATTGCAATGATAGCTACCCATATAACATTTGTAAAGTAAATGTTGCTCAAGTATTGAATACTTACTGCTGTAATCTAGTAAGTAAACTTTCCCTGTGCTCGCCTTATTCTGTAACATGCATAACCATAGTATAGGCTGCACAGTACAGCTGTATAACATTGCTTCAGTGCAGCAGCTCCACACACCTGCTTCATTTACTGTACTCACTCACTTTATTTCTTTGCCTTTTTCTGCCTTTATTGATAGAGATACAAGTGAAGATTGGCAGGAAAGAGGGAGAGAGAGAGACAATCACTTTCAACCTGGCATCCCTTTTTGGGTCAAGTTTACATGTTGAAAAGCCAATCAGGTATGTGTTCGTTGCATGAGCATGACACCGTTGTGGAATATATAGAAATGTTCGCCTCAAAAAGACTGCGTGCTTCTGTGATCTTTGGTGAGGCCCATGCAGACCCCAGGTTGGGAAACACTAAACTTTAGGAAGAAGCCCCTTGCCTGTATTTCCTGAGCACTGTTAATTAGGACCCTTCAAACTGCCAATCTGCCGTTTCATTAAGGCCCATTGAGGCCTTAATGAAACTGTGTCTGTCTTTATTGATCCCAGATCAATGCTGCTGGAAGGTGGATACAGAATCCTCCACCCTCACCCACACTGCAACAACCCCAACCCTGATCTGGGAGATAAAGGCTTTAGTTTAGTGTGTCTGCCTTGCTGCCTGCAGCACTGTGTGCTGATTGCTCTCTGACTGGGCATGAGTTGCCACCATGTGGACATGGGTTGTAATGCCACTGTCATACTGTCTGTTCAAATACATATTGGGTTGTTATTGTTGTAAAATCTGTGTCAATAGCAAACAAAATACCAGTTCGGGGGCATTCTGTTGACATTTCTTTAATCTTGTTTTTTTTTTTTTCAAAACCTTTATTAAGCTTTCATTTTGACCACTTCATAGTTTGTGATAAAAAGTTCATGATAAAATCACATTTTTCCCCCCTACTTTCTCATAGGAGGAAACCTCGCCTCACCACCTCGGAGGAAAGCCTGGTCTCTGTTTCAAAAGTCTGTATGATCCTGTCGGGAGCGGATGATATCGTTACGTCATGTTGTTGTATATTACAGGTATACAGTACAGGCCAAGCAGAGCTGAATGGGATGAAGAGGAAGTCTTCAGTATATTACAGGTATACATACAGGCCAAGCAGAGCTGAATGGGATGAAGAGGAAGTCTTCAGTATATTACAGGTATACATACAGGCCAAGCAGAGCTGTGCTCTTACCTCACTCACAACAAAAACTTGCCATGCATGCGCCTAAACAACACCCATGTATGCAAGCCGCCACCTTACCATATTTGGGCAAATATCAAGAGATCAATGGAAACAATGCCATTATTAGATCATGACAGTACGAGCATCATGAACCATGGAGTATAGGCCTAGTTCTTTTGTGTGATAACTTGTACGTATAATCTAGCTCCTTTATTGTGAATAGATTCCTAATTTTCCTAATAATAGATTAATTACTTTCTGTAACAGTAGCCTACTACTTTCTCAATGAATTCAGGCTGAGCTTCGGCATTTGGGGTTTCCAACTCCAAACAACAATGAGGAGGCACCACAACAGGAGCTAATCAGTCAATTAATTAATTAACAAACAAAACACAGGACATGCAAATACATTATGTTTGTATTATAATTAATCTATTTGTAAATTGATTAATTAAAATTAATCTATTTGGCCTATTTAAAAACAAAGGTCAACTTGTTTGACTGAAATGATGTATTTCCCCCCCATTGATCTCATGTGGACACTCACCCAAGACCACTTTTTTATGTCACAGATTGACACTAATTAGTGCATGGACCCCCATTAGAAAAGATACGCCAGGGACCCCCATACGAGAAGATTTTCACCTCTAGCAGTGATTCTCAACCTGTTTAATTTCAATGACCCCCAGTTTGACATGCATTTAGTCTACGGGCCCCCATTTAATGGCATTTCTATCTTCTGGGACCCCCAATTTATATTGTAAAATCAATGTTAATTTTACACTGAGACCCTTATGGGTCCATTTGGTTCCAAACTATCATTTAGCTGGGGACCCCCTGGAACTCCCTCAAGGACCCCTGGGGGTCTCCGGACCCCACTTTGGGAACCACTGACACACTACACTACCACACAGGCACAACATGACAACAAACATACTATGGCACATCCTGACTGTTTGAACGGTATACAATGCTCTTAACACAAGTACAAATGTTATTATATAACCCTAATTTGAATCGCACTGTGGACTTTACTGCATGATGTGGAAAAAGTGCTGAATGAAGTGTTGAGAAGTCCCTAAAAGCAAACAAGTGCAACTCCACCAGCAGCACCATTGGTTCTCCGGTTACCATGGCCCGCCCGCTCCGCAGCTGATTGGTGGACTCTCCAATCTGTTACCTTTCATCCGCTTGTACAGGACCAAGGTAGCTGGCAGGAAAGGGAAAGCGTATTATTGCTTCCAGTAGGCTCCTCCGTGCTTCTAGGATCGCCGGCCGGGTCAACAGACTGCCAATTGAATTCCAAATGTGAAGAAAGAAAGGTATTCGGGTTGAGAGGTCTACACGAGAGACTAAACGGGCGGCGGACTGGACTTTAGAGTTTGTTCTGCAAACAGGAGGGACGCACAATAAAGCAGGTATGTGTGAAGTCTAGTTTGTCAGCAACAGGTGTAATGGTTTCGCTGTGCAGTTTCGGCCACCAACGGTCTGTCTGTCTGCCTGTGGGCAGCGGGCTGGAATGGAAGCGATAATCTTTTTAATTTTACATGAATGGTTCACTTTATGTAAACATTAATGTGGCGTTTCCAAAGGAGGGAAATAATAAGTTTACCCTACCGACGCGTAAGATGCATTGTGGCTCTCTGTGAGGCTACAATATTTATTAATTGATGTAGAATTCCAGCTATTAACAACAATAGGCCTACATACATTCGTGATTGTGAAAGGTATGGCGAGACATTTATTTTTCTCTTAAATCTGTCACGTGTTAATAGCTTGATTTGTTTTGTCTCATTCCCACCAGAGGATTAGCTCATGCATTGTACTATAGAGAAGTACACATAGATCAATTAACGTTAACAGCAAATTATTTGTAATGGTAATTGTTATACAGTAAAAAAAAAAAAGCATTGAATGAATGTTCCTCTACTGTGTTACACACCATGTCTTACACTGTAACGACGTGGTATTGTGTAGTTGTGTACACACAGTCACACAGTGGCTTTAACATACAGTTGTGGATTTTTCCTTACACGTGACATGATGCAATGATGTTGTCCGTTGACATTGTACAAAGAACAGTGTTGCATTTCTGCCTTGTTGTCTCAGATGAACCTGTCACTGAATAATGCACTGTGGGGCCTTTCTGCCTAATGACTTGACGATGTTTTATTTAAAGTGGGAACAAAAGGCCTCCACCATTGCGGCAGCGGGGCTGTTTTGTGGGGTAACCGGACACTGGTGTTTTGTCCAGGGGGCTGAAACTGAAGCACTCATGCGGCATGCTGGTTTAAGATGGTTTTGGAGCATTGCAGGAGCACACTGCCCTTCTCTGTGTGATGTTGAAGCTGCACAGTGAAGCTCAGCAGCGGTGGGCCACTCAGTCCTGTGTGGGGCACTTTGGCTCTCCACTGCACCTCCAGCTCTGACCCAGGCATAGGAGATCATTAGCAAACACACAGAAAACAGACACGGGGTCCGAGGCAGAAGTGGGAGGTAGATGAGAGATATGAGGCACAAACATGCATCCTCCAAAAAAACGCATACACACTCACTCACATAATTTGGGGCGGCTGTGGCTCAGGAGGTAGAGCAGGTCGTCCAATGATCCCTGGGTCGGCGGTTCGAATCCCGGCTCCTCCTGTCCACAACTCCACATGTCAAAGTGTCCTTGGGCAAGACACTGACTGAACCCTACATTGCCTCCAATGAGTTGGTCGGTGTGTGAATGTGGGAAGTGAGGATGCTGGCGTCAACTGTTTGCCGCTTCACCTCCCAAATGTATGAATGAATGAACCATTGTAAAGCACTTTGAGCGCTATAAAAATGCAATTCATTAGGTTAGCAAAGACAAGGTCAGAGACAAATTATGAGCAGTTAACACAGACACCTTATGCATGTGCATGATGACACGTGCACTGCACACAGACAGGAAAGTGAGGGCATGGGGGTGGGATGACATGCAACACAGGTCCTGGGGCGGCAGGAATCGGACCCAGGACAATGCAGATAAACTAGTTGAGCTACACTTGTGCACCCTGTGTGTGTGTGTGTGTGTGTGTGTGTGTGTGTGTGTGGGTACTAGGTAGGTGCATACATGCCATGGTGCAGCCAGAGGCTGAGCTCCATCTGATGTCTTTTTGATGTTCTCCATCAGCTTGAATGCATTTGAGACCTATCTCCACAACATGCATTGATGCATGCACAGTGCACACGCAATCTATCACGCATGCACGGTGCACACACAAAAGGCCATATGCATATTACAGTAATATATGTTGCAGAGATCATAATGCATGTTTGGTGCTGGTGGATTGTCTGGTGGTGTTGTTGGGTTTGTCTGTTCTCTCCCAGAAACAGAGGAGGGGGTATGTAGGAGTTAGTGCAGGCTGTACAGGTAAACTGACCCCGAGTGTTGAAACGTGATCGCTCTCTCGCTTGCTTTCTCCCTCCAAACCTACCTGGAAACTGGAGACTGTATAATAATAGGAGTGTGATGCAGTCCGTGGCCAAATACATATACTTTATCTGTCTTAATGGGTTAAAAATGAGAAGCCACCGATATGTTTGCAAACCCCCGAGTCGAGTCACTCACTGGGATGTCCCAGTGAGTGAATGTCTCGGGTCAGATGAGACTGAGACAAAAATAATGGTGAAGAAAGTAATAGCCTGGAGGTTGAGGCCTAAACATGTTGCCGATACTTACATAGTCCAACAGAAACAGCATTATAACTACTTTACAGGAAGACTACTTTACAGTCACCTTAAGGAAGCCTAACGTTAAACAAAACAGCAACAAGGAAATACTTTTGTTTTCCAGTACATAACATGATGGCTTAGCAGCAGATTGATTGATTGCTTGAAATATTTATTAACAGTTTGTAGAATTACAGTACATTTCAAGCATTATATTCATAACTACTTTACAGGAAGACGTGTCACCTTAAAGAAGCCTCCCGTTAAACAAAACAGCAACAAGGAAATACTGTTGTTTTCCAGTACATAACATGATGCCTTACTGCCATGCATCAGGGTGTGACAGTGACACACTACCCTGATGATGGCAGAGAGGCCCAAACATGATGGTGATACTTACATAGCCCACTAAGTACTTCTTTGGGGGGGGGGGGGGGGGGGGGGGGGGAGCATCGCTATTTTTAGCCATGTCATCATTCATTATAGGTGAATTTGATCTAAAAAAAAATCTATTTTTGTATTTAGTTTTTTTTACATATACATATTTCCCATAGTTCCCAAAAATGCCAGACGCGTTGTGAGCTTATAGATTGCTGTTTTGGTACTAGTGGTGGTAGTAGTAGGATGATGTAAGTTGTTAACTGCAAGAGAAATGCGTGTGGTCTTCAGTTCACATTCACATAACTTCAAAGTCTTCCATTGGCATTGTCAGTCTCAAGAAGGCAAGTAACCCACACAGTGAAGAAGCTAGACTAATTCCAGTTGTTGGAGGAATGGGTTTTTTTGACCCTTCATTTATTTATCTTTTAATGGTCAAATGGACCCCCCCCCCCCAGAAATATAGTTCTGAAAGATTTTCATTGGCTTTATAATAATGATCTGAAGAAACAGCATAAACTATGTCATTGTCCATCACACACTATAGGGTTTCTTCATGGGAATTACAGACCAACAGGTTTCCCTGTGTCAGCATGGCTGACTGGATTCAATCATGAAGTTGTAGACGTAGAGTTAAATACTTATGCCGTACTGTTATGATACAGGTAAATACTTGTCTGTCTGAAGTCCAGCTGTCTGGCTTTTATCAGGCTTTTAATAGATATAGGTTAGTTGATCTTACAGTAGATAAGGCTGCGACAGACAAAGGGACATTATGTCATGCACACATGTATGGAACCGTGTGGAAGGGAACACTGTCTGGTCCTTCTAAAAACAGCAACTCACCGGAGTAAATGGATTCGGAAATACTGACAACTCTTTTAGAGTCCAGGTTGATTCATGCAAAGCTGTGGCCTAAATAATGCCCATCGATCTGGAGCTCCTTGAAATGAAAAAAAGCTGAGAATCTCCGGTGTAATTTAAGTAAAGGACCCTTTGTTCCCTGTGTCATCAGGGACAAATGTTGATAAGAAGGTAAAGACATTGCAGAGCACATGAATGTCAGGCAAAGCTTTCAGCGAGTTTCATAACGTCCTGTAATCACCACCGCCGACTACAGCCCTGGAAAGCAACGATGAATGTTATAGATGAGATCATGGGAGCTTGTTCGGTTAGATGAAACGGATGAGGTAATGGGAGCAGGTTTTAGGCTTTGAAGATGTATTATGTATTATAAGATGAAGTATGTAGGGCAGCAAAGCCATAGCTGAATGGGTAGGGAGGCCACCTGGGAAACACATGGCCCCAAGTTTGATCCACGGCCCCGGCTGGGTGCTGAGGTGTCCATGAGCAAGACACTTAACCCTTAACTGCTCCCCCCTGAGCGCTCAACATGATCCCTGAGCAGCCAATGGCCGGGTGAAGCTGGAATAGTCAATAAATAAGTGTGACTTTGAACTGAAGACAGAATGTGCACCAATTCACAATTACGTTACAATCAATAAATGGGTCAAGACTCAAAGTATGGAATTGAGGTGTTTTCCAGTGGAGGTTAATGAGTATTCCATCAGTGGGAGGGGGGCAGGTACTGTACTCAATTGGATAAGATAGAGATAAATAGATAAATATCCCTGCTGTGCCGTTAAGATAATAGGGACGCTAGTGGCATTACATGTATTCCTTCCTTTAGGTTTGAGTGTAATGAGAGCCAAAGTGAAGGATATGAGGAAAGTGAGTACCCAGACATTGGATGGAGAGAGACTCCGCGGTCCTGACTGACAGGGGGAGGAAGTAGAAAATGAAACGTTCCACAATCCACAGTGCTATGTATGTGTACAGTATCTTGGAAGATGTGAAAGTGGGGATGGACGATTGCTCACGGCATCCACTCTGACATTCCATGCATTGTGGGTCTCTCCTTAGAAAGATAGCGAAGCCACCTACGGTTATCTCAGGAAGCACACGGCCGGGCAGCAGTGAAAAGGCCCTGTGTTTGAGGAGCGCGAGCACGCACGCGCGCATAAGCACGGGTGCATAAGCACGGGCACACACACACACACACACACACACACACACACACACACACACACACACACACACACACAGACAGAGAGAAGCTCTCCAAATCCCTTTCCCCACCTTTAATCTAGTCTCCTCCCTGCGGCAGTGCTGTGTACGGGGCCACAGACAGGACCCCCCCTCCGGACGGCTGCTCCATTGTATCTGAGCTTGGCCATCGGTCAGTGGCTGTTGAGTTATAGTCAGTTCAAGGTGCGTGTGTGTGGATGAGACGGGGGGACGGGGGGACGGGGGGAGTGACAGAAAGGCCTTCTCGGGTCCTATAGGACAGAAGGACAACAACATGGTTAGTTCCCTATCAGAGCCACCATTATGGCTTGTTAATATGAGACCTGGGTGGGGAGGGAAGGGAAGGTGTGTCGAGCATTCTGGTTATCTGTCAGGGCCACACCCACCCCCACACCATTGTATGGGGCCTATAGGTCTGTTCAAATGATACCCCTGGGTCATATGTCATGGCTATGCAGGAGTGTGTGTGTGTGTGTGTGTGTGTGTGTGTGACTGTGACTGTGTGTGTGTGTGTGCGCGTGCTTGAGCGTGTCCAGTGTGTGTTTTCGTGCAATGCCGTGCATACATGTTTGTTTGTCAGTGTTTGTGTCAGCGCACCTTGCACTGGGGATGGTCACAAGTTGTTTAAAAAAAACCATCCTAGATCCTTACCATAATGACGTTGTCATCTTATACAACAACACACAAAACTTTGTTTTATTTTTTATTCTGCCTGAGTAAAACCGGATTTATGCTTTGTCGACAAAGTGTAGTTTATTTTATTTATTTATTTTAAGGTGAAGAAAGAAAGACTCCACGGTTGCCTGTATGTAACATCCCAGCGTGGGGCAGCTAAGCACTCTTCTGCATCAAAGTGGGAATATAAGACCCCCTTTCCTGTAACGCACAAAAACAGAAGAAGAAAAGAACATACATTGTTGATTTTTAAACGGCTGCGGGGACTACAAAGACCCCCCCCTTCCCTCCTTAGTGTTTGGGAGGCTGAGAGAATAACAGGGCCAGAGAGGGTCTTTAGGGCTATATGAGCGTGTACGTACGAGGTATCTCCATCCTCTCTGTGCCAGGCAGCAGCAGGTGTGGTACCGGGCAGTCTAGGGTTTCATGGTCCCTGATGAAAAGGTGTGTGTGAGGCCTTGTCACCGAGACTTTACATGGCGGTAATATTGCTGTCGTATTAGCTTATAAAAGAGGAGGGGAGGCATTTACAGCAGTCTGACATGAGAGAAGAGCAGGAAGTGGAAGCTTGATGTGTGTGCGTGTGCGTGTGTGTGTGTGCGTGTGTGTAGAGCTCCTGATATATCAGTAATATGCTTTGGGTGATAAACCAATTATACGCCATCATTGTAATAATGTTATGAAATATTATAAATATTGCGAGAGGGGTTAATTGCCACAGCATTCACGGAAATGTCCTTCAGGCACTTTTTTATGTATTAAGATTTTAAAGGACTTTTCTAGTCCATGCACCTGGTAAATAATTACTAGGAGAAACTTGAGTAGCGCTCACATTCTCTAAGTTTTATATGTCAAATATTGCCCTTTGATAAGGTGAGGTTTAACAATGGACTGTTCTGTTTATTACATTTTACATCCCTCTGATTATCTTTAAATCATGCTTGGGTGTATTAACAACTTCAAATGAAATTAAACTAGGTAAATAAATACATTGCTTGGGTTTCAAGGAGAAGGATAATTTAGATGTATTATCTCAAAATATATTTATTTGATAACTGCAATAGATTGTTTCTGACCGGTGTTCACTGTTCACTCCACCGTAGGTTTGTCATTGACACACTCTGCATTCTTCGTCCATTGCAAACACCATTCCACACACAGAACACCACATTTGCATCTTGCTCTCCCTCTCTCTCATCACTTCTTTCTAGGTTACAAAGTGCAGGGAGCTGTTTTCTGGTGAAGTCTAATCTCTGTGATTTATTTTTTGAAGTCTATCCTCCTCCTTCTCCCTCTCATTCCAGCCTTGCTTTCTGTCTCCTGCTAATCCCTGCCCTGAGGCAGATAAACCTTTGAGGGATAAAAAAGAAAATCAACAATAACAACAACCAAAAAAAGTAGACATTGTGACTCGCTCCCCTGTTCCCATCTAAATTAACCATGGTGTCAGACTCGACACAATGGGGAGATTACTAATCACTTGACTCCTGAAAGTGGTGATTATTATAACTGTTATAGGTTACCCCATGTGGATTTCAAAAGCCGACTAGCATTTAATCGTAGCCGTAAGAAGTTCGTCTCATTGTCGTTATGCCAAAGCTGGCATTCGCAGGCGATGTTAAAATGAGATACAAATGAGATGATAACCGTGAAGACTGGAGTCTGTAGCCTCCGGGCGTGGGTGGGACTGTAATTATAAAGACACTGGAACTGTCTCTGGAGCCGTATAGTGTGACTTCAACACTCCTTTGTTGGTGTCACCAGGTGAGAGGTTATTTTCCAAAACACTGATCCATTGCCGTTGCCTGGTTGGTGCCACATTTGAGGCAGTTTGCTTCACCCCCTTGAGGTCTGAATGGTGTTGTTCATACGTTCATCATTAGAGTTGTTGGAAAAGCTGCCGATACTGGCTAAAATGCTGTTATCGGTATCCGCGAGTATGCCAGTCTATGCCACGCCAATACCACCTAATATATCACATGATCATATGTCATTTACAGTAAACAATTATTTAGCATTTTGAATTCTTCAGTTGATGTTGCGTGATTGTTTTATACTCTTACTGAACTATTATTCACATTATTATTTGACTTGTAGTCAGTTGTCACAGCCTTATGTTCCACCGGGAATGAACGGGATTAAGTAACTAAGTGATTTGGGATGAAATATTGTGATATGGCATAAGTGTCCTGGTTTTAAAAGCTGTTCTAGCTGTTTTGTTATTTGCCTTTACTCACTTAGTTGTAGTCATAACTGATAATAATTTGTCAAAAATCTCATTATGTAAATATATAACAGTATTCACATCAAGCTATAATTTGGTAAATAATTCAGATATTCGATTTAGTCTATATTGCCTAGCCGTAACCTTAAAGGACAACTTCAGCCATTTTCAACCTAACCTCATGTAGGTTCTCTGTAATGCTCATGATAAAATGGTGCCATTATTTTCTCTTTGTGGTCTGTGTCTCATAGGATGGCCGTGGGCACGTCAGAAACCAGCCTACCAGTGACATCATCGTATGGAGGTTTTTATTTTTCTAACTAGATTTATTCTTTTATATTCAAGATTTGTCTAAACGGCACGCAAGAACAATGTTTCTATTAGCTTGAATTCCCCATCGATGATGTCATATCACACTGGTAGTTGTCCACAGCCCTCCACTGAGACACAAATATATATAATCGTGCCATTTTATATAATGAGCATTCGTGAGGACCAATTATATGAAGATAAGTCGTCCTTTATACATAGCTACTATAAGGTAATACTGCCTGATAATTCTAGTCTGTAGGTATATCTGTACATTAAGCTGCTTCATTCTGAAGAAAATCAAACATTACATAGTGTCCTTCCTACTTAAAGGGAATTGTACAGTGTTAAAGGGGCGGGCGGCAGTGGCTCAGGGGTAGAGTGGCCGATTGGGATCCAGGATCAAACGTTCGATCCCGGGCTCCGCAGAGTAGACGAAGTGTCCACGTTGCTCCCGATGAGCAGGTTGGTGCCTTGCATGGTTTTCCCCACCATATTATCGGTGTATGAATGGGTGTTCTATTTAAAGCGCCTTGGATAAATGTTCTATATATGCACCATTTACCATTTATCAATTTACCATTTATTTAACTATCAATTAAGAGGTGAAAATAGTACGTTATTGATCCTGCATTTTTAAATTTAAAAGGTGATTTTACGATTGTGGAAAAGGTCTAGTCTGTAGTCTAGTCTGTCAGGCAGTTTTGCTGGAGGAGGAGAGCATATTTACTCTGTTCACCCTGTTATTATTGGACTAGATTTAAACCCTTGTTTGTAGTTCCTATGCACGGTTCTGTGGCAATACTGACTCACTCACTCACAACACTGGGTCAAGGGTCATCCAGTGTAATGACCTATCTTCTTGGTAGATATATTGGTCAGAATTTGCTAATGTTTACTACTGCACATTTTAAAAGTGTGTTATTCCAATATTTGGTTAGCCAATCGTGCCCAAAATGTCTCAAGGAATGCACATGGTTATACTTGGTGTTTACTTTTCATCTACTCTGACTTTGACAACTGTGTTGCACTCCAGACAGTTTTTAAGTTGTTTTTATTTCATTCAGTATTTAGATATCATCCTATACAAACTCATTGTAACTTCAAACTTAACAAAATGTATTGAAAACACACATCCTTCTGGTTCTGCTGACTGATATTGTTTTTATACGTGAGGAGTAGCTGTGTTCTTTCAATACTTTGAAAGAACACACATACTTTGAAGCTCAACTGGTGACCTCAAACTTGTTTTAAGTAGCCGTGGTAGTGGTTCCTTTGTGACAGTTAAACCTGTTGTTTGTAGGAAAGAGTTTAGGTTGGTTAGATTTGATTGAATGCAGACTCTTGTCTGGATGTTCTGATTGAGCATGATTGAATGTCTTTGTTTAACATTTTGAATCTTTTGGAAGATGTGACTGACAACAATGTTAATATGAATGAATATCCAGCTGTTGGACTGACAGCATTTGTAAAGGAAACCATATTCATCCATCGGCTGCTCAGATTGCTGAACTCCCTCCAGATGTCCTTCCTTATTACCCTTAGTTACACTAAGACCATGCCTAAACCTACATACTGGTGGTACTGGTATCTAACCTTTACAAAACCAGCTGTAAGCTATGGTCATTTAACTCATAGCATAGAACAGCAGAGGGTCTGACAGTTGAATATCTAATGTTCATACTATTAGCAGATCTTCCATTGACCCCCAAAATATCCCTGGTTCTTTGGCACTTCTATGAGTCTGAGAACCACTTGTACATGATATAAATATAAATGTAATACTAAACAAAAGGCCAGAGTTGAACGATGACCTGGGAATCAATGGAGACATATGACTGCATGTGAACCAGCCTCATGTGAAACCATGCTAACTATGCAAGCAAATATCTCCGGGAATTAAGGTTAATAGGAATTTCCCTAGTGTTTAATTCTGTAAGGAATTCACTGCAAAGTCCACCCACGGATAGAATCGCAGGTGATTTCCCTCTGAAAGAAAGTCAGACCATACAACACGCTATTTTGTAACCATTATTCTATGTCCAGCAGGAATGAGTGGGAGGAGGACCAGGGAGAGAAGAAAAGGGTAATTTGTTCCTGGCATAAGGAATAAATTACTCTCAGATGCTTATACCATCACGGAGTATAGAAGGCAAGGCAGGATTCAGAATCTAGGTCATGTACAATGTGAGCCCCACACGGCCTCGCTATCTTATCACCGTCTTTCCAGTGGTCACTTCAGTGGAGAGTGAATGCAGCGGGTGTCGGTGTACAGTAAACGTCTTTCAGAGACGATCGTTTGCTAGCACAGCGGCGGCCATCTTGGGGTCGACGGGGAGAGGTAGAAGTGGACCGTATATTGTGTCCACCAACCGTCTCTCTCTCTGTGTGTGTGTTTTGCAATGCAAATCTGGCACAACCCCAGGACGCTGTTTCCTGTCTCGGGGACAGGGTCCTTGTCGCTGCAGTTCACAGGCCAGCGTATCGGGTATCGCAGCGCTCCTTTTGTCGTCGCTGTTGTGAAGGCTTCATATCAGGTATAACAGACGCGATTATTGTCATTCTGTGGACATCCTCTAGGCCCCTTTCATCATGCCATATTAGTGGATAATGGTGACCTACTTTCCTCTCGTGGATTTATTTTTTAAGGTCTCACGTGTCTCATTTTTTCTCTCTCTCTTTCTCTCTCTTTTCTCCCTGACCACCAGACATGATGTCACGCGTATGGCCAGAGAGCAACAGGTGCTGTATGCCTGAATGAGCACCTCTGTCATCCATTCACTTCCTCAGAGGTCAGTAACTCTGTAGAATGTACAGTATGCGCGTACGTACGTGTGTGTGTGTGTGTGTGTGTGTGTGTGTGTGTGTGTGTGTGTGTGTGTGTGTGTGTGTGTGTGTGTGTGTGTGTGTGTGTGTGTGTGTGTGTGTGTGTGTGTCTAACTCCGTCCAATATGAGGTAATATAGAGGTGTGTTCACCTCAGACGTGAGCCAGAGAGGAGATCTGTCAGTCAATGGGTGATATCGGTGATAATGATCTCAGGGGAGTGTGCATGCCACGTACACACATTTATACCTTTGTGACTCAGTACTGTTCTCCACAGCTCGGCTGAAGGCATATAATGATGATGTACAGACGGTCAAATTCGGCTGCTGAGGGAGTATTTGCTTTCTTGACTGCAGAAAAGCGATCTTTGCTTTATTGGGACAGTTGTTTGACAGGGTTTAACTATGTTGCCAGAGTGTCCGTTTTCTCCCATTTCTGAAGTTTCCACGTGTGAATTCCTCCACATTTTAAATCGGTTCCATACGATTGCAAGTTAAAGGCCGAGCAATTTGATGGCATGGCAGAATGCCAACCCATCAACACAGTGTTTGGCCGTATATGTCTGTCACCACACCATGCCGATACACAGCCAGCCTGTAGCTTATAGTGTAGTGTGGTTTTTCCACTGAATGCATATCGTTGCATTAGATAGATCAACCTTTTTTGATCCCTCTGGATAAATTCAGTCGCCACATTGATATGTGTGTGCTTTGTGTCAGCTTTGTTCACAAACTGCACAGGAACTAACATTTCTGTGTTATTATTGCATCGAGGAGAGTGAGCAGGAGAGACATTGATGGAGAGGGGTCGCAGAGAGTGGGTGTGAGACAGAAAAGACACACTGAGAGAAGGATTTGTGTGTGTGTGTGTGTGTGTGTGTGTGTGTGTGTGTGTGTGTGTTTATGTTGAAATGGTGTGACTGGTGTCAACTCATTCCACAGACGTTGAGTTATGCTTTAGCCAATACATTCCATACTCCAAATACATGTGCCCCCTATTGTGAAATGGCTTAAAAGGTTGTTTTTTTTACAATAACTATGACATGCCAAAAAATAGGGCATGTCAATTCACAATAATCTTATGAATTGAATTTGAATTTAAATTCATTTTGATTCAAAATGTTCAAATTACCCCCAGATGGTGCCCCCTGGGGCATGTGGCCCCCCTGGCCCCCAGTTTGAAAACCTATGGTCTGATCTATCCATCGACTGATAGAGTGCCGAATGAGTTGACGAGAGATGGAGGCAAACCCACTCATAATTGCCTTGGTTTGAGTGTCTCAAAGCGAGCAGGAGAGTGTGTTGATGGGTAAAGACTGAGCATTCCGTGTGGATTTGAGGTTTCTGTGTCTGTCACATGAAGGGACCATTGTGTGGTATTATATAGCTGTACACCACAAGGCTATAACCGTAGCCCTTACTACAATGACATCTGTTTTGGAGTAACCTGAGAGACAATTGACCATATTCACACGGCGGCCATTTTACTCTTAGGTCATACTTAAGCCCCCCCCAAGGGCTAGTGGAAATAAACCTGTGTCACGGAGTGCAACAGGTAAATGAATGCATTCAGGTTCCGTGTCTTCCTGTGTGACGTCAAATCACACATTGGCAGGTCAACTTCACTTGGCACGTCTTTGCTGGAATATTTTACCAAACTATGTGATAGAAACAAAACAATGTTGCGCAATCAAGGATCGAATGTCGAATACAAATAATGCCGTTCAATTGGCATAACTGACATTTTAATAATTGTGCCAGATCACTTACATTCTCAAATTTGGTCACCTATTGGTCCCTTACTTTGAGAGCCACGTTAACACAGTTGTTCTGACATGTTTTTATCACATGGAGGAATATCTTCAGCATCAGATCAATTTTGAGTTATAAAGACATGAAATCATCTTACATTATTTTCATTTCTTCATTTTAACATGCTCCACATTGTGCACAACACAGCCGCTAGACTTAACTATAACCAGCAGAAGATAACATATTTCCATACTCTGGTTGCCTGTCTGCTTTAGGGGTGAAATTAAGAACACATTCATTCATTTCAAGTTTATATTCCAATTCCAATTTTGTCTGCTGCTGTTTTTGGTTCATTACTCCCAATTAACCTTGTTTTATTTCTGCCTAAAGACCTGGCTGAGACGGCCTGTTGTTGAGCAAACAGTCTATACATCAATTATTACTGTGGGAATATAGAGCTATTTAACACTTATTTCCTGGGGACGAATTTCCCTGTGCGGTTCAATAAAGTGTAACTTAACTTATATACGTAAACTCCTGGACAGGAAAGGACCCTGTGACATGTGGTTTGTGTTTGGTCTGAATGTAACCCTTCTGCAACCCTGTCTACTTATCAGAAGTGTGTGTGTGTGTGTGTGTGTGTGTGTGTGTGTGTGTGTGTGTGTGTGTGTGTGTGTGTGTGTGTGTGTGTGTGTGTGTGTGTGTGTGTGTGTGTGTGTGTGTGTGTGTGTGTGTGTGTGTGTGTGTGTGTGTGTGTGTGTGTGTGTGTGTGTGTGTGTGTGTGTGTGTGTGTGTGTGTGTGTGCGCGCGCGCACGCGCATGCGTCTGTTTCCAACCATAGCACTATACTGTATGTACCAGTGCATGTTTGCATAATGCCTATACATTTAGTTTGTTCAGGCAATACATAATCAGTGACATCCCGCTGCAGATAAATAGATAACTGATATTTGAATAGTTGCTTCTACAAAATCAATTCAAATGTGTGTGAAGTAACTAATATTTTAAGACATTTTGTTTAATTTGTTTCTATAACCAAACCAACCAAGTTGGTAGACGTAAGGACTCATTTTGCACACTTCTCCCCAATTCCCTGGAATCAGGGCACTTACAAGTGGTTTAAGTGTGATATGTTTTTGTTTCCGACCAGGATACTCATTTTATAAATGGTAAAACAAATGGTGCATTAAAGAGTGCCTTTATCCAAGGCGCTTTACATAGATTGTACATTACATTAACCCATTAACCCATTAACCCATTAACCCAAATATTCATACACTAATGGCGGAGGAAACAATGCAAGGCACCAAGCTGCTCATCGAGAGTAATTAGGGATTCAGCTTCTTGCTCAAGGACACTTCGACACTGACTCTGGGGGAGCCCGGGATCTAACTGGTTCCCAAGCGGCTGCTAATCTAATTTTATCCAATCATTGATTGATTGATTGATTGAAATATTTATTAACAGTTTGCAGAATTACAGTACATTTCAAGCACAAACTCAATACAAAGACTGTTAACTGTGAGTGGACGACCCAATTAAGCATTACACTTGTTTACAAAAGAGGGTCCACCTTGAGAGAGAACTCAAGGTGAACTATTTTGATGCCGATACTTTGGTACTTTTACTCAAGTACATTTTCAATTCCATAGTTTTACTTGTAACAGAGTAGTTCTAAATTGCAGTATTGGTACTTTTACTTAAGTAAAACAATTGAGTACTTTTCCCACCACTGTGTGCCTATCCGTTGGCCAGGTATAGTAGTGACTCATCACAACCAAAATGGCGCACCCACCGAATTTGCATACCAAAGGTGCGTGGTTTGCAAGCCCTATTGATGGAAAATCAGTCAACAGACGATTAGAATTGTCAGCGATATATGTATGCATTTAGCAAACGGCAGTCACATGTAGTAAAACCAAATGAGTCATCATTTTGTTTAAACACAATAAAGTACAAATGATGCACTCCTTGTTATTGTAGACGGCCGGCTATTGAGCTGTTACGTTCCAGATGTTGATTAAATTAAATGGAGCTATTTAACACAAAATAAAACTTACACCCTCATACTTGCAGACCTACCGGTACGTAACTTTTAATTATATAATTATTTCCAGGAACACAATTTCAGTGTTAAATAACTGATTTATGAATAATCTGTGACTTGGGGATAACATTTGAGTGATTTAACCATTTCTTTTTAACCACTTTCATTCAACCTGGCATCCCTATTTTGGGCATGGCATTATAGGCTAAATTGATTTAAAAATAAATCTATATTTTGAAAATAGTAGATCTACAAGCTCACAACACAATTCTCAATATTTTCACAAAAGATGATAAAACTGTGATTCTTTTGAACATGTAGTGGTTAAGTGGATATTTGTCAGGGGACTAGTACGACGTGTACAGAGAGCTGTTTGCGTTACCTCAGCTAACTTTGCTTATCATGCACATTCCTATCCTTGTCTCACTGCCAATCACCTAAAGCTATGTAACTGTCCATGATAAGGGGACAAGGGGACAGAGTGCCCCGCTTGGCACATGATGCACTGTCAGGTGTGTAACCTCAAGAGTCATACGGCCACTTGGCACGCGCTTCTTTTATTGGCTATCGGTGTACTGTCCTCCATATTCTCACTAGGAACAAACAGGTCACAGACAGGCATGCTCTCAAGGGTGTTCTCTCGTTTTCATGGAAAACTTCTCGTTGTGTAAAGACGAGAGAGGCTGAAACTACTTCGCCGTGTATTGTTCCTGACTCCTGTCCAGGATGTCGCCTTCCTTTTCCTGGAGAAGGTTACGCTAGAGAGGGAGAGCGTGTAATTATTATGCTGAATGTCGTAATAGAGCGGCTGAGATAATTAAATGGAACTAATATGGCTGATTATACAACAGGTCGTTTTCCCACAGCACCTTGCGATTGACCAAGAGGCATTCGGAGACATGCCAATAAGCACAATACACCAGAACGGGTGAATCACGGGTCAAAGTATCACTTTGTGATGCGTTGTGGAACGGACCAGCTGGCATTTAGCCAATAAGGAACTAGCCAATAAGGAACTATTTTGGATTGCGGAGGGCTGAATGCAAAGA
Source organism: Protomyctophum bolini (assembly GCF_963924005.1). Classification (NCBI taxonomy): domain Eukaryota; kingdom Metazoa; phylum Chordata; class Actinopteri; order Myctophiformes; family Myctophidae; genus Protomyctophum; species Protomyctophum bolini. Next base: position 11,692,544 of record NC_137874.1, on the reverse strand, counting down.
TGTCACTTCTTCTGTGTCCTATTACTTAACCAGTTGATCCCTAGTGGCATCCCTATTCTGAATCTGGGGCTAACATTTGGGGAAAATAGCAGATGTGAGCTCGTAGATTTTCACTTGGAAGTCCGCCTGGGCCGTATAGATTTCCCTTTTATTGTCACCCGGCGCTGACTACAAAGAATTCCTTCTCACCATCTTGGTAGTGGTTGTGGTCCCACAACAGATTTATTGGTTGGAATGCCCGGTGGGACCTGTCAATCAAGAAGTCCATCCATACTATGAGAACCCCCTCTAAAACGAGATGACGCATCTCAAGGTGCTATCCTATAAATTAAATTAAATTTCAATATATATATGTGCATAAGATGTCTTTGAGCAGTTTATACATTTAGGGCGGGAGAGGATCAAACAAACAGTAATTGTTTTGGAAATTTGTTTTGTGGCTTGTTTTAGTTATATTGAGTGCAGAATGCAGATAAGTGTTTTTTTTATTTCTTTATTTGAATTAACAGCCGAGACACACAGCAAAGGTTGTCGGGATCTGGACTCGAACCCGTGACACACAGTCAGGCTGCCTTACCAGCCTAGGTGCCTGGACCGCTCGGCCAGGCACTTTTCTTCTGGGGGGTTCCTGCATGGCACAAAACATTTTCAAATGGGGTCTAATTCACATCATTGGGGGTCCTTGGCACGAAAACGTTTTGAGAACTGCTGCTTCAGAAGGCATTAGTAGAATCGGCCTCAGGCCTTTATCGAATCAGGAGAGAGAACAAACCCCAGGTGGGTTAAGTGCTCAGCATTCCATAATGTAACAATTAGTTACAATAAGTTGATGACGTCTCTTCAGGTTTCATGCAAAGCTTATTACAAGTCTAATAGTCAGTGTGTAATGGCGGCAAGTGGGACAAAAGAACAATGTCATGTTGTTATATACAGTACGTAGTCTCTTTTTGCCACAGCACTTTGTGTAAGTTGTGTGATAAGTCCTTTAGCAGTCAGTTTGCCCTGCATTTAGATGGCATTACTTGGCTTAATCTTTAATACATTACATAAATACCCCAGTTCAATAACATCTTGTAACGTGCATGCATAGACTTAGTGGCTTGCTAATGCACAGGCCAGCGGCTTTATTGTTCCATAATCTATTCTACACAATTTACTTTACAACCGTTTAGTTCATCAAGGTTTTTTTCTCCAGACATTTTATGAAAATATACATGAACCGTTTATTAATATCTCCCCCGTCCCCTTCCCCCCCTTACTGTACATGTTTGCTTTCACTTTTTACCTCCTTACATGATTTCCTGTTTTTTTATATAGAAGTGTATATTTGTACGTCTCTAAATGTTCTGATGAATCGAAAAAATGGTGGACCCTGTTGTTGTAAACAAGTGTAATGCTTTATCAGTGTGTCGTCCACAGTAACAGTCTTTGTATTGAGTTGTGCTTTCATGTGAAATTCTGCAAACTGTTAATAAATACAATCAATCAATCAATATTTTAAGGATTTTTAAGACCTTTTTAATACCTTGGAGAAAAAAGGTAATCAACAATAAAAACTGGTCAGTCAACCAAATTGTCAAACAGTATAAGAAAGAGGAAAAAGAATAGCTTATCTGCTATTTTCGCAATATGTATCTGTGGAACCGAGTCAAACAAAACTGAATGCCTCAACTCAACTGCCTACATTCCAAGTGATTATCAGGGTGGGGGGTCCCCAGTTCTTCAAATATGATTATTTTGGAGGGTCGCGGCCTGAAAAGGGCACTGAGTTAAATGATAAAGTCCCGTCATAATGAGAGCTTAACTGCTGTGTCTGGACGTATGTCAGTGATGCAGTGTAACAAGTCCTTTGTTGGAGAGGCCATGTCCTCTCTGAGAACCTTCCCAGAACACCCTTCTTCTGCAGGGGAAGACGGGCCATGTCCTGGTTAACACAATGGGTGGCTCTGGGGCCACCGCGGGTAAAGTACTTCATGTGTTATGGCCGGACCACACTGGATTATGTAACTAGAGGGCACATATACTGCTGGCATGGAGTCAGTCAGTCAGCTGATATATGGACTGCCCTTGTCTTCACTAGTATCTATCCACGCTTTATTTGTCAGCATGCCATATTTTGTTAAAATGTTTTTTGTGGCTCAGCGGTCCAGGCACCTTGGCTGGCAATCCAGTCTGGCAGTGTGCCGCGGGTTCGACTCCCGATCCCGACGGCCTTTACTGCATGTCATCTCCCCCATCTCTCTCCCCATTTCCTGTCCCTCCATAAAAAATATAAAATAAAGGGCTTTCCTGGTGGGGTGTTTACATACATGGCTCTCTTGCTTCTTTCAAAATATAATATAACATATTTATAATTATCGGTTAAATGTATTAAGTTATGGTGCAATTTCTGTGCCAAGTATTATATTACGTTAACGTTACTTTCACAAATGGGCAAATTCAAGTTGGTGTAAAGTGATATGTTCTTTTTGTGGGGGAGAAAGAAAAGGCTTTTGTTAATATCTTTAGCAGTGATATAATCGGAGGCATAACCACAGCAATGATAGTAATCATTGCTTGTTGTATATTGTGTTTGTTCAGTATCAGGGGCTTCCCTGTCTCTCCAGCACCTTTAATTTAACAGAAAATACATTTCAGATAAGGATACCAATTTTATCCTATCAGGAGAGAGAACCCTCAAAGATAATTTATCACCTTCAATTTCTTTGCAGTTCCAATTTTGTCTGCTCTTTTTTTGTTTTTTGTTCGATCTGATTTCTCTCTCCTGACTGGATGAAATTGGTATCTCGAAAATGTCAGTGTCACGACGAAACAGCAAACTATTCAGAATCTTTAACTCTGTCAGTGCAGACCAGCATAAACCAAACAAGAGTCTCGATAGCAAACTTGTGACAGTTTGCAGTGTCATTATGCGAGTTACATGATATGTAGTAACTCAATATAACCAATGTGTAAATTTAATGGGAAGATTGCTGTGAAACTTCTGTAGAAGGAAACTTGATTTGGGTAACCCCATGACCTCACAAACACATCTCAAGATGTGCCGGCTTAGATTGCTATTAAACTTCTCCATCTAACGCTTTGGTCGCAAACACGATATCACAAAAACAACTACCGGTACCTGGAGGGTAAGGAGCAGCCCAACTTCTAGTCTAGAGGCTGCTAAGTTGTGTAGACTCTTGGTCTTGTCAGAAGTTGAGTCAGGGAGACCTATGTCGACCCAGTCCACCTTTCTTGAATAAGAAGTAGGTTAAATGGTTGTTTGTTTCCTGCTTCTTGTTTTTGCTCTGTTATGTTTGTCCTCGCCATCATCCTGTCATAGAGTGATCTCTTCTTTCACACATTCCATGGCCTTTCTCCATTCTCTCCTTTCATTACATTCCTCAGCCTGGCCATCTTTTGTCAGCGTGGCGCCTCTAGTTGTGTCACACATGCATACTTTTGTAGTCATATTGTCACGCTGTCATGTTTTTTTGTTTTGTTTTGTTTCTCCAGTGTGCAGAATGTAGCTCAGGAGGGATCCTTTGCACATTTGGGCTGTGTCCTCCTTGACTTCTCAGTTGACTAATAGTACCAGGGATTTTCCAACCAATCGATTAGTTGATTTAATCAACTGAAAATGTATTTTGAAAATGCAGTGTAAAAATACATTCTTCTATTTAATTGTTCATTTCCACAGCTCACATTTCCAATGATTTAAAAAAAAAAACGTTTTAATTTGATCGACTAATCTGTCAAAGTGTGCAGTGCACCATACAATCATGCAGAAAATAGACTTTTCAGGATTGTGGGGTTGCGCACTGAAGTGACTGAACATTGTAATACTTAATTGAAAGTTATACGACAGGCATAATAAAAGGGTTACATCCAGCGTTTACAAGAGATTCAGAATGGAAAAAAGCATGAACAAAGACTAATCAATTAACAAATTATTGGCCTACTAAAACCAACCGATTAATCAATTATTCGACTATGAGAGAACAGCTCTAAGTGCATATCCCATAGCCTGAGTTATACATGCTTGTGCCTTAAGTTGTGTCGCACAACAAAGTATGAGTGTGACTATTATGAGTATGAACCCTCACAGGCAGCCATATATATGCCTGATAGTCTTTTCCCCCAGTCCTGCTGGCTCCCAGTTCTTCAGTGAATTAGCATCTGTTAGTTTGTGCGTGTTTGTCTCTGGTCATTTTTATGTGTGGTGGGGAAAAATCAGTTGAAAAAATATTGCAATTTCTCTAGGTCAGGTGATCTCTCTCTCTCTCTCTCTCTCTCTCTCTCTCTCAGTCTCAGTGTGTTACACGGAATCAGTAGACAGAAGATGATTTATTACTACTACTACTTTTGTTTTCAAATGCAGATAATGTGCAGCTAAACAAATTCACCTACTTCGATAGCCTAAAAATAAACACGATTTCTGAGGTGTGTGTGTGTGTGTGTGTGCGCGCACACACTTTCCTGTGCAACCTTATACACTTGCACCGTCACACGTGCGTGTGCGCACACTAACACACACCACAAACTGCCACCGCCTGAAGCCTAGTTCTATTCTTGCAAGGAGGAATTCCAACAATATACTAGATATATCTACTTTGACCCACCATTCCAAGATCCTATCGTAAGCTCTCACGATGCCCCCGGCCCCCTAGGGGCTGAGGGTCCTTAATACAAAAGTAATTGTCTTCTGAGAACACACTTATAAGTAGTTCATCGTGTGGAGATTCTGCAGAAGCCTGTGTTCTTTTAGAAACGCTGTGTGCTGTTGTATACAGGATACGATGCACTTCCTGGTTAATGGTTGACCAACGAGGATGCTGAATGCTTAACCAATAACCTGTGCTTTTCATACTGTAGAATGAGTCAAATAGACTCCCGCTTGACCTGCGTGTTCTTATTTTACGGTTACATATCAACTGGCAAAGTAGGCATTAATGGCCCGCATGTCAGTGACCCGAATCTCATCATATGTAACCCGGTTTTAATCTTCGTCGTACGATGGTATCGCTGTGAAATCGCAAATCTACAAGCTCACAACACATCATATTGCACATTTTCACCTAGAATGACATGCCCCAAATATAGACGCATATGGATGCATTAAGCTCGGGCTTAATGTGGCTAAATATCAACTGCAAAGTAGGCCCTAATGGCTCTCACGGCTAACCCACATCTCTTCACATTTAATCCAATTCTGACTGAGTATTTGAACTTTGTGCAGTTATGCGTTCCGGACCCCCTCCCTTGCTGCATTGTCAGACAGCCCAAATCAAACCCACCAAAAACAAGGTATTCAAGGTCACGTCAGTTACAATTTGAGCAAGTCAAACTAACACGGCTGGGAATAATCGTCGGACACTGTGCCAGCCAGGCAGGCGCAGGGAAAGCATTCTACATTTAAAAAGCACCTACATTTAAACACCAAACTGAATCGAAAAATAATATATGTTCAGGCTAGTCGGGTCCACTCAGGTGTGGCATGCAGAGCTTGTTAGAGCGTGACAGCATGTCTTGGTCACCTAAGAGATTGTGGACACTGGACACTCACCCAGCAACGCACACACACGCACGCACGCACACACGCACACATGCACAGAGGCATTGTAAATGGTGGTATTAAAACTGCGCGACATGGCAACAGAGTTTCCTCATTCCATCCACTGGACGCTTGTCTCTGTCAGTCCCAGAAACACTCCAACCCCTTCCACCTTTTCAAAAACAGCTTCCTCCTTGCCTGTGTGTTTGATCAGGGACAATGGCGCTGATGTCATTTGGACCAGTGGGAGCTGGTTTGGAGCGAGTCCAGAGGTGAAGTCACATTCCCAAGTGCTGTAAGTGTGTGATCCGTCCTTGTCATGCCTCTTTCCTTCACCTTTCTGCAACCCACTAGGGCTCTCTCACCATCATCACCTTTTACTTTTACTTTTTACATTTTACAAATAAGAGCAATTTCATTGATTATTATAAAAATAATAATAATAATTTGCATTGAATTTTGGAACATATAAATAAAAAATATATCTTTCTTTTAGGCTTTGTAAGCAAAGGACAGCACATGACAATTATGAGAATTATGCAAAAATAATTATAATAATCGTGAAAAACTTAAAAACACTATTAATATTAAATATCCATTCATAGCCTTATCCAGTGAGGTCAGAGACGACCCTAAAACTGATGCTTTGCTGAGTCTCTTCCCCCGACACCCATTTATTTTGATGGGTGGTGGACGTTCGTGTTCATCTCTGCTTTAGTTCAGTGTGAGAAATATGAAATGGATTCTGACACTTGGACGTTCATCCATCGTCGCTCAAGAGAGAAGAGTTCTACAGAGTGCTTTAAAGGTCAGGATTCATCACATCGCGGCGGCATGATGAGCTCTGCTGAGCAAAACCTACCTGGCAAAACCTGGCAGCGCTCGCCTCAAACACGCTCGGATGTGTGTTCCTGTGCCGAACGGTTTGCGGAGCGGTCTTGATATCGGAAGGTCGCTAGTTCGTATCCCCGGACCGGCACGTTAAAATTACCACCGTTGAAGTGCCCTTGAGCAAGGCATTGGACCCCTACCATGAAATGTTCTATGAGCAGGGCCTGACTGTGAACAAGTTCTTGAGCTTAGTCCAGTTACCCTGGGTAAACATGGTAACTTTACTTTTACTTTGAGCAATAAGGCGGAGGAGAGGATATCCCTCCTGAGGCTCATGGTGGAACCTCAAGGCGGAGGAGAGGATATCCCTCCTGAGGCTCATGGTGGAACCTCAAGGCGGAGGAGAGGATATCCCTCCTGAGGCTCATGGTGGAACCTCAAGGCGGAGGAGAGGATATCCCTCCTGAGGCTCATGGTGGAACCTCAAGGCGGAGGAGAGGATATCCCTCCTGAGGCTCATGGTGGAACCTCAAGGCGGAGGAGAGGATATCCCTCCTGAGGCTCATGGTGGAACCTCAAGGCGGAGGAGAGGATATCCCTCCTGAGGCTCATGGTGGAACCTCAAGGCGGGGGAGAGGATATCCCTCCTGAGGCTCATGGTGGAACCTCAAGGCGGAGGAGAGGATACCCCTCCTGAGGCTCATGGTGGAACCTCAAGGCGGAGGAGAGGATATCCCTCCTGAGGCTCATGGTGGAACCTCAAGGCGGAGGAGAGGATACCCCTCCTGAGGCTCATGGTGGAACCTCAAGGCGGAGGAGAGGATACCCCTCCTGAGGCTCATGGTGGAACCTCAAGGCGGAGGAGAGGATACCCCTCCTGAGGCTCATGGTGGAACCTCAAGGCGGAGGAGAGGATATCCCTCCTGAGGCTCATGGTGGAACCTCAAGGCGGAGGAGAGGATATCCCTCCTGAGGCTCATGGTGGAGCCTCTTGTCTTGTCCAGTCGCCAGAGGACAGGAGCAATCCATTTACCTTAAGTTATCTTGTCACCAGAGGACCAGAGGTCTGTCAAGCCATCATCGTCATTGAGGTGATCCAGCGCTGGCTAATAAGCTTATGGCTCGCGTGGTCGGCAGCGGTGACATCAGCCTCTCTCTCTCTCCGTCTTTGGCTCACACACATGCTTCATTTGTGTTGATTGATGTTGCTTGCCGGCAAGAAGTGACCTACGGAGCCCGTCTCTTTACCTGATCTATCTGTTTGACTTTCTGTCTAACTATGTCTGCGTCCGCCTATTCATCTGTGTCCGCCTGTTTGTCTGGCTACAGCTTCAGTAAAGACGCCCTAAGGGCGAGAAGCGACATCACCCTAAAGGGGCGAGGTCGTGCTGAAACAACAGAGCTTCTTAATACGGCACAGTTAAGAAGCAGGAGTTGAACTACTAATCTGGTGTCTGTGTGAGGTCAGATGTATGAGTTACCGGCCGGCTCCATATATGCATTATGCAGATCAATCATTCTGTTGAGCTGGCCGAGTCATCATTGTGATGTCAGAAGACTCGGAACATCATTGTGATGTCAGAACATGTTGGCTCCATATGGAGATACTGTATAGGGGTTTGATGAAGTCAGATCAAGATATGGAATGAATTCTGTATTGACCATATATGGAGCGTGTCACGAGGCGTGACTTGCGGACATGTTTTCATAGTAAACTGCGACCTACAGTCGCAATCACACACACACACACACACACACACACACACACACACACACACATGTGCTGGCGTGCTGCATGCATGCATGCACACACAGACGCGCAGTCGCGCGCACACATTTTTCTCCGTTTCTCTCTCGTTTTTCATTTCTCTCATCCCTTCAAGCTATCCCTCTATAATATCCCCCTCCACTTTCTCATCCTCGCTTTGCCTTCCCAAGGCAAAGACTGACCAAACGTTTTGTCTCGGCCTGTCATTTTCTTTGTTCACTGCTCTTGGTGAAAACGGGTTTGACTGAGCTTGTAGATGTACATGTTTGTTTAAAGTCAGTCTTTTTTTTTATCCGTGTGTGACACTGGCGGGCTAAGTATAGTTCCATTCATGTCTGTGCTTAAGAATAATTATTCTCAATCAGTCACACTCAATGCGTGTCTACAACCCCCCTCCCTCTCTCTCTCTCTCTCTCTCTCTCACCCACACACACACACACACACACACACACACACACACACACACACACACAAATCCTTCTCTCCGTGTGTCTTTTCTGTCTCACTCACACCCACTCTCTGCGCCCCCTCTCCATCAATCTCTCTCCTGCTCACTCTCTCTCACTCACACACGCACACACACACACACACACACACACACACACACACACATTTTCCTCTCACTTAACACTCGTCTCTTTGGATCTCTATCTCTCTCTATGCTACATCATCAGAGTAGAGACGCTGTGGTTGTTTTTGCCAGGTGGACACGACAGCCGATCACTGAAAGATCACTTTACAGCACCGTGCCGCACAAACAGCACTCTGCCTGCCCGTCACCGTGCTATTAGTAACGGAAGCCCACATGGGCTGAACTGTAGCAGCAGCGGTGACCGTAGAGCAGCGCGGAGGGGAAACAAGGGGCTTTGTCCCACATTGGACGCTTCCCCAGAAGTTCAGAAAAGGCCACGTAACAACTGGCAGCCGGGGCTGAGCCATGAATAAGTCGGGCCTCGTGCTTGCATAGTTTTCGTGCTCTTGTTTTTGGCTCTTACACAGTCCCTCCTGAGTGCTAAATTACTGTAGCTAAACATTTTTGCACTGCGGCAGAGTTCATGATCTTACTGGGTAAGCTGCCTGATTGGCTATGGCACCAATCGGGCACCACGCCAGTGTTAATTCTGACGGCAAATTAGCCTTTTGGATAAAATGTGTCATATTTTAGTCATTGTATTTTCAGTCGACTAATGATTTTAGTTGGCTAAATATACAATTGATTTTGTCGTCAAAAGAATATTTTGGTGTAGGACTTGACGGTGTCGTAATAGCTGATTTTACACTTGATTTTACGTGAGCTGAAATTAGCCGATCTGCAAGCTCACAACACAGCACAACACGTTGTGAGCTTGTAGATCTCAGAGCACAACACAAAATGCAACCAAACATCTCCACTAGTCCCTCCTTAACATTTTAGTCTAGTTTTTATTTGACAATATTGAGGCTTAGTTTTAGCATAGTTCTTATTTAGCAAAATGGTAGTCGGCAAACTTTTTTTTGATGAAATGAACACCAGTTCACAACACAGCCACAGGGGAAGTTGAAAATGGCTCACTATGATTCATGAATGAATGTATCAAGAATCGAGGTTAATTTGTCAGTTACTATACAGGTGCAAGCAGCTAAATGTGGTAGTGATGGGAAGATAAAAAAGGGGAAACTGCAGCACGACCGCGGAGGAGTGATGAGAATGATGTATGACATTTCAAAATAAAGGACGGCGGCTGTTGCTCTTTGAGCTTTTAGAAGGACTTTTGTGTAACCTACGGGACGGGAAATGGAGTGCTTCAATAATGCCACTAAAAACAGCAATCCATCTCGTGGGACATTAGTGGATTCTGCAGAGCTCTGTGTTTGGATGGCTGATGGAGAGACTGAAGGTGTTGAGAACAGGAACTCTGTGCGTGCGTGCGTGCGTTAAAGTAAGGATGCTCGTCTTTGTCAGTGTTTCTTGGGGCAGTGAGAGAGAGGGAGGGAGGGAAGGAGGGAGGGAGGGAAGCAGGGGATCGAGGGAGGTCACCCATGCACCCTTCCACCCCCCTCCACCATGCCCCACCACCCATCCCCTGTTTCCCTCCTCATCCCACCCCTCCCCTGCCCTACCCTCCCTCCTGCCTTGGCCAGCCTCCATGTGCCGAGACCAGGGCCTTCGGAATGAATGGTGCCCGGCCTCTGCTCTGTCTTTGAAGCTATAGCCAGGAATGCGAGGCCCTCTTTTTTCTTCCTCTTTCTCTCTCTCTCTCTCTCTCTCTCTCTCTCTCTCTCTCTCTCTCATGCACGCTCTGCGCTCTCTGTTGTTCAGACGACAAGGCAGCACTAGCAGTTATCTGCGACGGTGAAATATTCCCTCCGCTGGGCTCATTGTGCATCAGGGAGCCGGACGTCACTGGCTGGCCAATCAGCAGCTCTCGGCAGGCAGCCTGGGGTCTCTGTGTGTGTGTGTGTGTGTGTGTGTGTGGTGGGGGGGGGAGTAGCATGGGGGGGGGGGGGGGGGGGGGACAAGGGGGTTTCGCCAGAAGTCTTCCCACTAATCTCCGACTTCTCCTGGTTACTCGGTTTGGTTCCTCTGCAGCCCTCGGAAAAGGAAGGCGTTCTGAATGAAGTTGGAGGATTGGCCGAATCCACCGTTGAACTATAGAAAACTTCCACTTTCGTTCTCTTGTCTTTCTTCTCGGATGGAAATCGGGGGGTTCCGCGTTGTTGACAACTTGTTGTCTGACGTTTTGGTGAGTTTGGTGATTTCTTTCCGTTTCTTTCTTTCACTTTGAAGGGTGTTCAATTCGTAGTTCAGACCTGTCTGTGTGGTTATAGTTGGAACAGTTCACCCCCCATCTTCCACTGCTCCTTGTGACTGCCAATCCGTTCATCCAGCCTGCTTAGTTTTCCTGCTGTCATTGTTTCCGCCATCCTCTTTTCTCTTGTTGTGGTGTGTGTGTGTGTGTGTGTGTGTGTGTGTGTGTGTGTGTGTGTGTGTGTGTGTGTGTGTGTGTGTGTGTGTGTGTGTGTGTGTGTGGCTAGCCTTCTCTCTCTCTCCCTCTCTCTCCTCTGTACATTTTGTCGCTGCCTGTCCCCTTCATCACTTCCACTTGAGTGCACCCCCCTGTTTGGGAGCCCCTCTCTGTTCACAGAGGAGGGTCAGAAAACCACACACACACACACACACACACACACACACACACACACACACACACACACACACACACACGTGAGGACACATAAATTGATGAGACACACACACACACGCACTGTTATGGGGCCCATCGTAAACATGTGGCATACCCATGTAATACTGTACTCTGAAAAGACCGTAGAAAGTGTCTTTTGTTGCGTGTGCAAAAAGAACACCTGTGTGCACAAAATGGACGAGTAGCGAGATCTAAGCCACCCTTTGATTAGATTCTTTTCAGCTGTGCTCAAGTACAGGTTTACATCTAGACCAAAACATTGCTTATTCAGCGTATGTTGGGCTCTTTGTTCATAATTGAGGCATCCTGGCATAAACACAGTCCACCACGGCAGTGTTAGATTATTATTTCCCTTGTTGAAAGTATTTAGAGATGGAAAAATAAAACCCAGCAAAGAAAAACAAAACAAACAGCTTAGGCAATTTTGGCAAAAACCTAACTAATCCACACTTACACTGCCGAAACAAGTCCAACTTTATACACCTTTTCATCACAGCTTTTCTCCTGTTCCTCCCACGTCCCAAAATCCCACCCCTGCACATTTTCAAGTCCTAATCTTTCTCTGAAAGCCATACTATCTGCTACTGAGATACAGTTATAGTAATGAGTGATCACAAGTGAGTGTGATCCAATGGCATCAGGACAGTTCAGAATGATATCAGGTACTTGCTTTGACTACACAGACTGAATTTAAAATATTTAGCTTTTTACTTTGTAAATGCTATAGATAGCTTTGTATTCAACGTTGTGGCATTATTATCTAGATACATGTAACATCTCAACCTCCTGGGACTCTTAAAGGTCCGCTGACATGCCCCGAAATTAATATGGGTGGTACAGCACATCACGTGGTCTGACTGAAAACAGTTTGAAACAGTTTGAAACGGGGCTACGGCGCTAGCAACAAGTGGCTATAGGTCAGGCTAGCGTTTTTGACGGTACATTTAGCGTCATATTGGCTATAAATGTAATTGAAAAAAATTATTTTTTCGCCAGAAATGCTTAGTTTGAATGCAATTGAGGTTGGCGTGGGGTTTTTTAGGGGAACTGCAGCACAAGCGCACATTTTGGACTGGAGTCCCATGTTCCCCCGGTCGCCAACACCCCTGTCTGCCCGCTCTGAGACCTCTCAGCCCCGCAGCGCGACAGTCGCGACTACGGACGGTCTGCTGTTGTCTGGCCGCTGTGAGAGCAGCGCGACTACTGTTCTTTTCCCCTCTCAGCCGCAGGCTGACATGTACACCCTCGCTCTCACTCTGTAATACCGTAGTTAGTTACCACAACATTGTTCAAGTGAACTATAGTGTGTTTATGTTTGTATTCATTGTAATAATAAATATCGCTATGCCGAGGCATAGTCTTGCGAACGAGATCATGAGCCTCTACGGGGGACTGGGCATGTGTGTACACACACAGCATAGCAACTTATGCTACTATTTTGGTGTCACATTTAGCTTGAATACTGGGTGAAAGTCTCATTCAAAAAATTAATTTTTCGCAACATTGTTCAGGTGAACTGTGTGTTTATGCTTGTTCATTGTAATAATCAATATCGCTATGATTATTTTATTTATCGCCGCGTCGCTCTGCATGACAACATACAGTCTAGCCCGTCTCAGATGCAGGCTGCACACACACGGACGGACGGACGTATAGTCTCTGGTCAGGTCCCCGCATTGAACTGGGCATGTGTGTACGCACGCACACACACACACACACACACACACACACACACACGCAATGGCACGGAATCTGCCTCGGGCGTCTGTAGCTCTCTTCCCCGCTGTCATGCACTATAGCCGTGTGTGTGTGTGTGCGTACACACATGCCCAGTTCAATGCGGGGACCTGACCAGAGACTATACGTCCGTCCGTCCGTGTGTGTGCAGCCTGCATCTGAGACGGGCTAGACTGTATGTTGTCATGCGGAGCGACGCGGCGATAAATAAAATAATCATAGCGATATTGATTATTACAATGAACAAGCATAAACACACAGTTCACCTGAACAATGTTGCGAAAAATTAATTTTTTGAATGAGACTTTCACCCAGTATTCAAGCTAAATGTGACACCAAAATAGTAGCATAAGTTGCTATGCTACCACGGCCACCAAGCCCGGCGAGCCCGCATAGAAGTCGTTGGGGAAAGCTTTCGCCACTCTGACGTCAGAATCATGATAGCATTGTTTGATAGCAGTTATTAGCTCCCGAGGGGCGTGTCAGTTCTCCTTTAAGGTGGGGAAGAAACGCTCCAAATAGTTTGCAAATTGTTTGACTCAGGTCTGCCTCAGAGCGAGAGGCCAGGAATAACTGGGTTGACTTGTCTTTGTATGCAAGGCTACGCTGACCTTTTCAGTATGCGTGGTAGGCATGTTCTACTTCCACCAGAAGAAGGAATAACTCAGTACATTTTTTCAACAAACTTACTATAATGTTTCTTTATCAGGCACTTGGATTAACTTTTCATGGATAGCTTATAAATGACTATTTTAAGTGGATTTGGGGCCCTTTAGCCGTTTCACCTAGTTCTAATTCTCTCTTCTTTCTCTCTCTCTCTCTCTCTGTTCCTCTCTGTCTCTCTCTCACACACACACACACACACTCCCACACACACACTCCCGCACGCACACACACACATACTCTTTGAACCCCTCTCCTTCTTTCAGTCTCTGTCTCACACCCTCTCTATCTCTCTTTTTCTTTCTTTGAGGTTTTCTCTGAGACAGACTTATCATCTGTTACCTTCAAACACCTGGCAAACACCTCATTTAATGAACTGGAAGTCTGTACTGTATATAGAAGTTCACGTTTACTATTTACATTGTAGCCACTTCTCAGTGTCCTGAGAATGATCACCGTGAGCGCTAATGCAGGCAATGCTAAAAGAAAAAGCTAATGAAGTCAAATCCATGGAGAAAATGCCTTAATGCGCCCTGCCACAGTGGTGTATAATCCATAAAACATCTGTCACATGACTAATCCTTCCATATTTCTGTCCGGTTAATGGTGAATTCCAGACATTGTTTCATGTGTGTACTGCAACGTGCGCTGACAAACTGAAGGGCCCCTAATTAGAGGCCTTGGTGCATACCAGTCGACAGGCTCCTTCAGCAGGTGGCTAACTGTAGTAGGAACTAACCTAGCCCATATTGCCTGTCACTTTTTATATGACCTTGTAATCATTTGGGTGCAGTTCAGGGCCATTCCAAATTTAAGGCTGCAAATATATGTTCTCGTCAATTATAATTTCGATAACTTTTTCCAATTAAGCAAATAATTGAGAAGCACTTTATTATACATTAATCTACTGAATTGATTTGTCTGATAAACCACTTTTTTAATTTTTCTTTGTTGTGCAACGGTGATCTACAGTACAAGCTCACAACGCGTTGTGAGTTTATAGATGTATTTATAATCTATTAAATTGATCAGTTCAATGAATTGTTCCTGGAGCCGTTTTCACTGAGCAGTCTAACATAATGGAATATTCTACAAAGATCATTTCTAGTATCAACTTAAGTCACCCAGTGAACTCGTCCGCTTCGTCAAGGAGAAACTAAGCATGTGGCATAAAGTGAGACTGGAGTGTTAACCCATTAGTGCGCCACCGAGTGGGTCACTATGTGCTTGTAGGTCTGCTATTTTTGAAAAAAAGTGTTAATGTGGCACAAATCTTTGAATATATATTCTTTCAGAGTGAACATTTCTAACTCAAATCTTTGCTTCTGGGGGGGGGGGGGGTCCCTGGAACAACATATCTTCAGACGGTGGTCGGTGGCCAATTACATAGTTTCTGCCTGGGGTCCTTGACTATGAAATATTGAGCACCACTGACATATTTGAAACATACTGTACTGTAGGTATTTCAGAGAATTGTCAGGCTTAATGAGCAGTTAAAGGATTTCTATGTACCAAGAACCCCTGGCTGCTGCTCAGCCTGAGACACATTGCTGTCTGCCAGAACTCGGCTAAATGGAGAGAGACTGAGAAACCTTTGCCAATCAGTGTTCCGTCTTGTGCTGCTTATAGGGATCTGGAAGTGTGTTTGTGTCGCAAAAGGTCTTTTCAGTAAAAAATAGTTTGAACACAATATGTGTGTGGATTATATTTTTATTCGAAAATCTACATTGTTATTATTATTTTTTAACGGCATAATGTCATAATAATTCTTAGTTTAAGTGATGTTTGATATCGGACAAGAATGCTGCAATTCTTTTTTCATAGCATGTTGTAATAATTTTCTAAACGGACACATTTAGACTTCAGATTTTTGTGAAAGATATTTATAGGTATAGTTTCAGGATTCATCAATTCAATAGAATCTATGAATCCTGAAACTTGTTTAGTTTTTAGAATCTCTCTAGGTGGATGCCACAACGTCAGGGATGACAGTGGTGAACAAGATACTGTAGATATACAGTAGTTATAATCTTTGAGTTGGACAGCCCTTTTACCCATAACATGTGCACCATGATAACCCGCCTGTGTTTGTTTTTCTCTACCCCCAGGAGCTACCACGCGATAGGAGATTTGAAGAGACTTATAATCAACAAACGGAGGCAGGAAAATGACCTGAACAATCACTGACGACTGACGGACGACACTCGTACACGCGCAGCGCGTCCATCCACCACCCACCCATCCATCCATCCACCCATCCATCCATCCTTCACCGATGGACTCCTACAACTTCCACTTTGAGAGAATGAGCACCCTGGACCTGCACCCGCTGAGCCTGCCGGTCAGCCGACTCTCCCCCGCCAAGTCCAGCAGCAGCATCATCGACCAGTTCGCCACCCACCACCACCACCACCACCAGCATGGCAAAGGAGACTCCGCCTACAGCTCCTTCTCCGGAGGCTCCACCGCCCCGGACTACCCCTCCCCGTTCCTCCCGGAGGACCTCCAGCCCAGCGCGCTCCACCAGTACACGGACCTCAAGTACGTGAAGGCCGTCTACCACCCCGGCCACGTTCTCCAGTCGGACGCGAGGAGCATGGACCAGCTGTACCGCTCCATGGAGGCCATCTCGCAACAGTATCGCTACAGCAACGGCAACGGCAACGCCGGCGTCCGCGGCCACGGTGTCACCGGCGGTGACAAGGCGTTCTCTAACCATGAAGTGCCTCTCGTGACTCCGTCCCCTCCTCCTCCTCCTCCTCCTCCTGCGCCATCCCTTCATCCTCCGCCTCCTCCGACTCGCCTGGACAGCTTCATAACCACCAGGAACCTGGAGAACAGCAGGGTTCACCACCCGGGCGCCGAGTCCAAGCCTCCGCAGTCCCAGCAGCCACAGCAGCACCCCAGGCCCCAACCTCACAACAACGGCCCCAGGCCCGAGACGGCCGAACCGGAGCCGGCCGCCGGCTCCGCTCCGAGGTCCGACCCGGTCAGCCACGTCGGGCGGCGGAGCTCGCCGCCGCGGCCGCCGCAGCAGCCGCCCGTCTACCGGCCCCACTTCCAGCAGCCGCACGATCCCAACCGGGAGCCACAGAACCCGGAGCGTCGTTCCTTCACCGATAACAAGGTGGCCTGCAGCGAGCAGCCGGGGGAGAAGTCGGCAGACGCCTCGAACAGACCACCGCCTCGGGCCGCGAGCCAGCCCGAGCAACGCAGACACGGTAAGCCCGCCAGGCCGTGGGACAGAAACTACAGCAACCAGAGCCTCCCCTTAGAGGGTCAGCGCAAGCGGGCGCACTCGGCCCACGACATCCTCGACCCCGAGCTGAACCGACCCCCGAGCCCCTGGAGCGCCGCGCAGCACCTGACCAACAGCAGCATCCACACGCACAAGGGCCAGTTCTACTTTGTCACGGGCGTGTGCAAACCGGCTGAACCCGGTTCACACGAGGCGCAATCGGTGTCGTCCAGCAGCGTGTCGGAGTCGGGCAGCGAGAGCTCCACCATGGTGGAGACATACACGCTGAGGGAGAAAGAGAGAGGTCACAGCACGATGGACAACATGTTCAAGCCTCTCCAGCAAAGGAGAGGCTCAAATGACTCCACCATCAATGAGAGAGATGTTTTCTGTCCCGTGACCCACGGCCCAGAAGTAATCTCCGCGGGCCACGATGAGAACCGCATCGCGGTTTCCCACAGACCCTCGGCCGCCTCGAAACAATGCTCGCGCAGCTTTGACGCCTTGGAGCAAAATCACTTGAACCGAGACATCGGTCGACACACGGCCAACCACCCTATCTTCTACTGCGGCCCGGAGGAGAACGGCCCCACGCTGCAGATCATACAGCCCGCCACGGAGGTGTCCCTCAGCGCCAACCAATCCGGCCATCACAAGAGGGAGGAGCCGGCCAAGAAAGGACGGCGGCAGCCTTTAGGAGATCTAGCGAGCGAGAGGATCAACAAGGAAACCACCCCGATGCTGTACCACCTCACTGGAGCCAGCAGGGCGGCAGCCAAGCCCAAGAAGGACGTCGGTGTCGGTGTGAAAGGCAAAGGATCAGGCGTCCACAAAGGCGTTCACAAGGAACCCGCCGTCGGCTGCAACGAGACGGCCGCCGTGGCTGAAGCGGCGAAGGGAGATCGAGGGGGGGATGTTTCCGCTTCCTGCAACACCCTCGACGACTCCTTCAAGAAGTACTACAAGGAGAAGCTGAAGGTCGCCCAGTCCAAAGTGCTGAGGGAGACTTCGTTCAAGCGGAGGGACCTGCAGCTGTCGTGGCCGCATCGGATCAGACAGCGGCCCGAGCCGAGGCCCGCGGTGATCCACTCGTTGGCCTCCTCGCAGGACTCCGAGGGCTCCACGGACACGCTGACGCCCTCCGTCACCTCCGAGGACGTGGAGAGAGGGAGTGCCAAGGAAGAGGCTGCGGTGAAAGAGAAGGAGGGAGGGAAGGAGAGTGAAAAGGAGAACGGGAAGCCGGCGAAGGTGGCCCAGCCCCAGGTGGCGCGCATCGGCGGCAGGAAGCGTCTGACCATGGAGCAGAAGAAGATGTGTTACTCCGAGCCCGAGAAGCTCCACCAGCTCGGCGACGTCCCCAGCCACTCCGCCTGCCGTTCCCTCGGCAACGAATCCGAAATGTCCTTCTCTGTTGACCTTGAGCGGGACGAGCCTGTGCACCAAGGGGAGCAGGGATTGGTCGCCACAAGGAGGAAGATGTTCGAGACCAGAGGCCGGACTCTCTCGGCTTCCAACGTCTCTAAGAACAGCCTAAAGCACCTGCAGCATAAGGCCTTGGTAGAGTACATGGAACGCAAGACGGGCCAGAAGGCGGCTGAACCCCAGCAGCCAGGGCCTCAGATGCTAACACCCCCGAGGCAGAGGCATTCGCTGGGGGAGAAGCCGTCTGACTGGGGCCCCAGGCCACTGTCTGGAAGTGCCGAAACCAAAGGTCCTAAGAAGAAATTGAACAGGCCCCACTCCGCAGGCCGCATCCTCGATGCGCCGTCCAGCTCCATCAGGTATGCATGAGAGAGTGAAAACAGTGCATCTCAATGCAGTTCTGATAAAAAGAAATACGTGAAATATTCAGTTATGAAACGCACAGTTCAGTCTTTGCCATTTCGATTCTTGCATGACGACAGGTACGCCCAGTTCTTCGCCTCTCAGTCGGGCTCGGTCCAGTGTGGCGGTCAGCCTCGCCAGGCCAGCTGGAGGGAGAGCCAGGGTCCTCGTCAGGGGAAGTGTGCCTCAGCCGAGAGTCTGCTGGACCAGCCCGAAGCGCCCAGCTGCTTCAGAAACAGATCCACGTCCACCCCACATGCTTTTGAGGTACGGCTAGTTCAACGTCTGCAGTGGTTTTGAGCACTCCTTGGTTGTTGTTGTTGTTGTTTTTGAGGGGCGCTGTCCTATGCACAGCTTTGTGTTTGTGTGTGTATGAGCACAAAATGTGTCTGTAGCACGGAATGTGATGATTTGATTGGCTGAGCACGGAATGTGATGTATGATGATATATGATGATAAGAGCAGATAAGAGCAGAATTTATAGACTTTTTGAGGGGCGCTGGCCCCTCCTATGTCCAGCTTTGAGTGTTTCTATAAACACAAACATCGTGTAAACACAGACATTGAAGACAAAAGTGTGTATATACAAACACTGAAGACAAAATGAGCATGAAAATTGTGATTGGCTGGAATTAAAAATTGTGATGATTTGATTGGTTGAGTACGGAGTGTGACGTGTGATGATGAGAGCGCCGCTCACTTCACACGGGTGAAGATACTTTTCTGGGTGGGTCGGTCGGTGCTAGACTGCCACCATTGGTGTGAATGTAGCTAATGAAGTGAGGACGGCTGGCGTTGACTGTTCACATCCCAATGTTTAAATGAATGGACCATTGTAAGCTCTTTGAGTAAGCACTCAAAAGCTCTATAAAAATGCAATCCATTATTATAATTTTTTTGTACTCAAAACGTCATGTTTTAGAATATATATTTAACAACATTTGAGGATGATATGTTTGGTTATCTGCAGTAGCCGGTAGGCCTGTTAATTAATGAATAACATTTGTTTTAACATGTAGATGTGTAGTGAATAGTGTAAAATGGATGATAAAGTTTCATATCACACACTCTATTCCACTAGATTCCGTACAGAGATGTGCTAATAATGCCTTGTGTGTTTTCTGGGTCTACAGGCACAAGGCATCGAGAGGGATTTATCATCGGTCAACGCCACGGAGAGCTGCAGGTACACACGTACACCAGCATGGCACACGACGTCAGGCATTTGTATATGTTTTAGGTCAGGGAGGTATTAGGTCAGTGATTTGTGCCGTGGCACAGATTATGAATCTCACTTTGCTTATTCTATAGCACTGAACACCCACCTGATTCAGCAAGCCAACATTCCTTCCTGGAGATTTATGTGTTAAGAGGAATTGTTGCCTGACTAGGGGACTTAGCCGATTTCTCTGAAGTAGATTATCATTTAAAGTGGTAATTGACTTAATATCATATTAAATATATACCTGAGTCTTTACGTTTGTTTTCACGTCAACAACATGCCTTTTGCCATTAAAACTCCAAAGTCTGTAGTGAGTAGTGAGTCTAGAGCAGTTGTTGTGAGCTTGTAGATACGGCTATTTTCAGCCGCAACCCAGTGTAAAATATACTAGACCAAAACTAACACTTTTCAGAATTTCAGAACACTAAAATATGACTCAAACTAAATTCAACTTTTATTAACCCATTTTGGTGTTTCAAGCATTCTGGTATGCTTTAGCTATTGAAAAATAGCAGATCTACAAGCTCATAGCGTGCCACCGAGTGGCGCTATGAACTTGTAGTTCTGCTATTTTTGAAAAATCGTAAAAATGCGGCACAAATCTTTGAATAGGTATATATTCTTTCAGAGCGAACGTTTTCTTTTATTTCGACGTCAGGCCTAAATGGGTTAAAAAAGACTATGACTAAATCTAAATCTAAATTTGCTGTAAAAATTCACACAGCGTCACCTCATTTTACAGTCTCCCGACGGAGGTCGACGAGGAGCCCGCGGCGAGGCCGGCCCCCGAGGGCCAGCAGCGGGTCCGTGTGGTCGCAGAGAGGGGCAAATCCATGGAGGAGCTGGGAACCGAAAGGGTCACGAGGCCCTCGGCGCTGAGCAAGAGTTCTGAGCAGTTGGACCGGCTGAAGAACCACCGGACTCTGCCGGTGGGACTGGAGGAGAGGGAGAAGAGGAGCACGTCGTTCTTTGGAGAGGGGCCGAGAGAGGAGGCAGCCCGGGGGCAGCGGAGAGAGAGGAAGCACCCGTGGGGATTGGACAGAGAGGGACAAGAGAGTGTTGGCCAGAACAAGGCCCAGGGACAGGTCCAGAGCCAGAAGAAGTCCCCGCTCAAGCGGGACTCGACGACACCACTGCTGGGCAGCGAGGAGCGCACTAGTCCTCCCTCACCAAGGTCCACCTCCCCGGTCTCCAGAGTGCAGTCTGGGTCCCCTGGGTCGCAGGGCTCTGTGTGTGGTGAGAGCAGGCTCAGTGGACCTTCCAGCGAGGCCGGCTCCAACCCGCCATCCCCCAGAGGTCAGGAGACCGGCGAGAGAGACGTCAAGTCTAGCTCCTCTTCTCCGTCCACTGTCAACCACACAAAGGGGCCTTCTGAGAAAAGGCGCAGTAGCTCCAGGTAAGGATAGATACTAACTAGGCCATGTAATTCAAATGCAACTGCCAGACTGTATTGTTCAATTAGGTTATGTTCATTAATTAGTATTTCAATGTAAAAAAACGCAAATTATGCAAATAATTCTTTGTGATTGACTTAACCTCTTTGAGTAGAATGTCTTATATTTGGACATTTTGACCAGCATTTGTCCTATAGTGCTGCTTCTCATCTCCAATTTGATTGGTCCACCATCAGGGTCGTCAGGACGTCCCCTCCCGCGACCGCCTCCTCGGAGCGAGAGCAGTCGGTGGACGAGCCGACTCGGCCGACGAGCGACGAGTTCCTCCCGCCACCGGATTCCGAGCAGGAAGTGTCGCTGAGCTGCGGCGTGACCACGGACCCGTCGCTGTGGACACTTCCTCCTCCTCCCGAACGAGGCGGCAGAGAGGAGGACGCCCGGGTCCCTCCGCTAACCAACGCCGTGTTCCTGGACGACTCCACGACCTCTGGCCCTCCTGTGCAGGCCCTGGAATGTCCCTCCACCTCGGCTTCTGATGCCGACTCCAGCCAGGGCGCCGAGGACGAGAAAGAGGACGAGAAGAAGGAGGAGGAGGAGGAGGAGGAGAAGGAGAAGGAGGGGCAGACGATAGAGGAGAAGGCCGCCCCGGAGGGAGAGACGGCGGAGAGCCCGGGGAATCCCGGCGAGCGGCGGCCGCGGTGGGCGGAGCTTGTGGAAGCGGTGGTCGGGGCGGACCAGTCGCTGGCCAGGGCGCTGTACCCGCTGACCAACCGCAAGACGGCGCTGATGCTGATGGAGCAGCTGCTGTCCGAGGACACGCTGCTCATGGAGGAGCATTACAAGAAGAAGCAGGAGCACCGAGGAGCTGCAGAAAGGTGAATGCTCATATCTTTACCAGCTCCTTGAAGGCACTAGTTCATATCTTTACCAGCTCCTTGAAGGCACTAGTTCATATCTTTACCAGCTCCTTGAAGGCACTAGTTCATATCTTTACCAGCTCCTTGAAGGCACTAGTTCATATCTTTACCAGCTCCTTGAAGGCACTAGTTCATATCTTTACCAGCTCCTTGAAGGCACTAGTTCATATCTTTACCAGCTCCTTGAAGGCACTAGTTCATATCTTTACCAGCTCCTTGAAGGCACTAGTTCATATCTTTACCAGCTCCTTGAAGGCACTAGTTCGTCGGATGAAAATGAACTTATTTTTCCCATAGACATACTTAACCACTTTCACTTATTTTAAAGATAAAGAACATAAAGAAAACTTTATTGTCCATTATATTTGACATAAAACGGAAATTTGTCTTTGGCACGCAGTCAGTTTACAATAAACACAACAAGATTTCAACCAGAGCGAATGACTAAATGTTAAATGTTAAAAAGCATCCCATTAAGATGGAAATTTAACTTGCTTGTTGCAGGTGTTTTACACTCCAGGCTAGTCCACACAACTCTCCCCCATTGTCATGTGCTGGCTATTCAAAATGAGAAATATGGGCTACAGTTATCGCAAGTAGACACTAGGATACTGTAGGTGAGAGTTTCCTACTCTTAGCAAGCCAGTAGCTAAAACCCTCAACTTCTATCCTTACATAAGCAAAACACACATCGTATTCCACAGTTGCATCAGTGTAAAGTGCTGACCAATTACCTTAATGATTTAAGTTTACAGTAGTAGACGAGGCAAAGTTCATTTAAGATTCATGGTGTGGTGTACTGTGTCTCCAGGACACATCATACAGACAGACAAAGCCCAGCTCCACCAGCGCAGTGTTTCCTTGTATTACATCACATGCACAGACACACCTGGGTGTCTGTTCGCCACATGCAATTAAAAATGTCTGCTAGCTTAACCCATTCTGACCTGAGATCAGATTTAAAAAATGTCTTCTGCATCCTGACAGTTTTCTGAAAAAGCTATGTTTCTATGTCAGTGGTTCTTCGATTTTTCAAAAAATAGCAGACCTACGAGTTCGTAGCGTGCCACTCAGTGGGGCGCTATGAGCTTGTAGATCTGCTATTTTTCAATAGCTAAAGCATAACACCAAAAGTGCAGAATCATCTTTCCAAGAATGTGCAACGGTAGCGCAGTGTATCGTAACCCCTCACTGTATAAGCAGCAGCTACATTACTACATTATGCTCAGGTGGCGCCACAATATAATAATGTATTGGACAATCTGATATGAAAATGAAATGTTAGTCATGGCGCTTTGTCATGCAGGCTTATAGCTACAATCCCTACGTTTCATTCTCCTAGCTTGGATTTGAGGACCGATCTCTTGCTTGGGAGACCAAACTACTCCAAAACTGTCTAAAGGGAATCCCTGGCCTGGGCCGGCTTAGCGGTCCAGGCACCTTGGCTGGTAATCCAGCATGACAGTGTCGCGGTTCGAGTCCCGATCCCGATGAACTTTACTGTGTGTCTTTCCCCATCTCTCTCTCCCTGTTTCCTGCCTATACCTACTGTAAATCTATCAATAAAGGAAAATAAGTCCACAAAAAAAAGAGGGAATCCCTGCTCGGTTTGGAGGAGATATTGGGCTCCATTTCATAATGGAAGAGTAGCGATACCACCTCAGCACATCTAATTGTTACTGTATACTGTCATTTGTCATACAGATTGACAAAAATAATAATGTTGTATTCATTGAAATATGTTCCGGATTGCCGTTAGAGCTCAAGGTGAATGACATTATCTCCATGTTTCTAGCGCTGAACCAGTGGATAATGGTGGGGCTGCTCCCTGTCCCCCTGCCCCTGACAGCCAGACGCCTCAGTGTCCTGAGCCCCACAATAAGGCAGACATCCTTGAGAAGAAGGTGATTATGAACGAGTGTGTGTGTGTGTGTGTGTGTGTGTGTGTGTGTGTGTGTGTGTGTGTGTGTGTGTGTGTGTGAGTGTGAGTGTGAGTGTGAGACGTTTTGAAGGCGAGAATCATCCCTTTTCTGGCCATGTCATAAAAGGCAAACATTTGGCTGAAATTAGCCAATCCGCAAGATCACAATGGGACGCATTGTCGATCAACTGTTTTCCATGGAGACATTTGGTGTACAGAGAAATAATTAAGGGACCAAGTATAGAGCATCGCAGTGCTGCCTCCTTCGAGGGCGCCGGAAGAGAAATTCCCATTCATTTTTCCATAGACGTTTCAAAAAGTATAATTTATTTAAAGATCTTTAAGCCTCGGACAAAGCCAACTCATGGGCACTCTTTGGGCAGAACAAAAAGAAAATAATTTGTATTTGTCCGGCCCAAATAATTAATAATAATAATAAAACTTTATTTGTATAGCACCTTTCATGACATGAAATGCAGCTCAAAGTGCTTTACAGAGCAATGGAGAAAAAATGAAAAGAAAAGCAAGGTATAAACATAAAAAAATGCAGTAATGCAGTAATGCAATACAGTGAGCACATGAATAACAAAAAATAAAAGATCAATTAAAAGCAAGGGTGTAGAAGTGGGTCTTGAGCTGTGCTTTAGAAATGTCTACAGAGGCTGTCGAAGGTACAGTGGGCGTTTGTTCCATGCCGTCGGCCCGTAGAAGCAAAAAGCTGCTTCCCCGTATTTTTTAGTTGCCATTTTTTTTAGGCAAAGCAAGCAGGCCAGCAGTGGAAGACCTTAGGGGGGCGGTTTGGGACATATTTAGGCAGGCAGTCATGTAGGTAGGAAGGTGCGAGACCATTGAGAGCTTTATACACAAGTAAAATAATTTTAAAATCAATCCTAAAAACAACCGGAAGCCAGTGCAGTGAAGCCAAAACTGAAGTACCGGTAATATGTTCTCTCATCTTAGTTCTAGTTAAATCTTGGCTTTGTCCGAGGCTTTAAAGGTCTTTAAATAAATACTTTTTGAAACGTCTATGGGAAAGATGAATGGGAAATTCTCTTCTGGTGGCCTCGTCGTTCTGAAAGGGGGCGGGACTGCGACGCTCTATAGAACCCTGTTGGGAGGCTGGTCAACTGATGTATATAGGGTTTAATTGGTTAACTGGTTGACGCCTATCCTAAGCTTATTACAACTTTATGAGAGTTACACATTTTATCATGAGATATTGAAGACGAGATCAGAATATTTCCAGCGAGCGACGGAATTGAATCCCTGGCAGTGATAGTAATACTCTGTTCCTATTGAGCACAAAACAATAATGCTTTCAGAACGGAAAAAGAGACATGGCAACGTCCATACCACAGCCAAAAATGAGACAATCTCTTGCCAAGATAATTCATTTTTTATTACAAAAGAAGACGGAACCGTGCCAAATTCAGCGCATAAGGAGAGCAAATGAAATTTAGAAAAGGCTAAGACACATCAGAGAAGCCTTTTCAGCGGCTGTGTCTGTTGCTTTACTTTCACAATGGAAAAGAGAGTTTGAAAGTCGCTGATGATTTCACATGGATGCCATCTGGATGCCATTTGGCCATAATTGGATCATGTCAAACCATGATAGTTGTTTGACTTATCGCCTGATGAACTGCCTGGCTCCTTATCTGTGTCTCCACTTTGTCTGATTTCTGCTGTGGAAAACTGGCACCCCTCACCTCCGGACTGACCCCTGCATATTATAATGCTCTTATTAACGCAAACCCTCTTACTATACTTAGTTGACCACTTGAGTCCCTGCCGGGCTCTCTACTATTGCCCTTTACACTAAATGTTGTTTAAAGTAATTTAATGCAATCAAATAGGTCTTTTCTGTTTGGATGTATGTGCTGTCAAGGCCAGAAAGTAGTGGTTTGCCACTCAGTAGGCATTCCCACATAACTCCTGGGTATGACGATGATACAAATTTACCTCTTACAAAAGTACAAAAGTCATCAAAATATACTTCATCCAGAATGTCCCGTTTCACAAGTTATCATATGTCTAAAGTGTATTTACAAAAACGCATTGTGAGCTTGCTTTCAAATGGGGCTGAAGTGGGTAATGTTTTGTAATAATAATTCAAATCTACAAAGTATCCATTAAATAACTCAAGTTTTCAAATAATTGTAGTGGAGTAAATGTACAATATTAGTTACTTTCCAGTTTCCACCACTGCAGTCCCTCGTGGTTCCCTCTCTCTCTCAGTGCAGGCACACCTTCCGGCATTTTTAAGACAGCTGGTGGATGGAAAAGAAGCTCCACCTCCGCGGACAGATTCCCGGAGACGCTCTCCTCCGCGTCAGTCAGCCGCGGGGGTGGAGCTTCTTTTCCATCCACCAGCTGTCTAAAAAAGCCGGAATGACGTCGGGCGTCCGCTTCCTCTGTCCAAGGCTGTGTGCGAAGGTGTGCCTGCAGCTCTGACAGTCGTGCATGCAGTAACCCTAGTAACCCCTAACCCTTCTTCCTTGGTTCCTGACGACAGCACGCGCTGGTGTCCCACATCGAGGAGCGCCTGCGGGCGCTGGAGGAGACCCGCGGCGCCCTGCGGGCGGAGGTCCGGGAGAACGCGGGGCGCGGCGACGCCGTGGAGGCCCTGGTGCGGGAGCGCTGTCTGCCCGTGGAGCTGGAGCGCTACGGGCTCTTCATCGGGGACCTGGAGAGGGTGGTGAGCCTGCTGCTGTGCCTGTCCGCCCGGCTGGCCCGCGTGCAGAACGCCCTGAGCACCACCGACCACAACACGGACGCCGAGGAGAAGGTGAGGAGAATCCACTTGGAATCGGAAAAACAACTTTCCCCCGCCGGGGCCACTTGTTTTGATAATTTACCCATTCTGACCTGAGATCCCTGACAGTTTTCCTGAAAAAGCTATGTTTCTATGTCAGTGGTTCTTCGATTTTTCAAAAATAGCAGACCTATACAAGCTCGTAGCGCGCCACTCGGTGGCGCGCTGCGAGCTTGTAGATCTACTATTTTTCAATAGCTAAAGCATAACATAATGCTAACACCAAAAGGGGTTCCCGCCCCCAAAAATGGGTTAACTTGAGCCCTATATATTTTTTGCCGTACACTGAATAGAATCAGTAATAATAATAATAATGATTTGACCTATTTGATCCCGCAGGGGAAATTCAGTTGTCGGCTTCACCCAGCGGATTGCTGCTCAAGCGGTCAAACTGAGCGCACTCACACTGTGTGCATGAGGAATTACTATAGCAGCAACAGGGGGGTAGCTAGCGTCTGGATTATAGAATGTGCAATAGGGCATAACCTTGTATATATACTGTACATTGTGCAATATCAGTTTGAGCAATCTTTATAAGAATAACTACACTACAATCCTTCTTGATTCAATGCTTTTTCAACCACGGAAATGACCTGAAACAAGTCCTTATTTTAGAGCTGCTATTTCTCTCACGTCTTTTTCCCCTAATGCGGTAGAAGAAAGAGAGACATTCCTGGGTTTGTTGAAACTGTGTTTGCACAGTTATGGTTCAGAGATACATTACATACCACTGAGTGTGGCTAATGACGAGCGATAAAGATCTACTAATGTACTCTAATGCGCTCTAATGCACTGCTATGATGTGCGTTTGTCTGTCTTGCGCAGAACCCTTTCCTACACTCAAGTGGTGTACAGTCATTCAGGGGCACTCTTGGGCGGGAACCTTGTATGTACATCCAGAGCAGGTTACTTTCCAGAAAATAGAAAAAGATAACCTGTGTTGAATCCAGTGTAGTTATTATTTTGTCACAAGCTCTTGTTAATGAAAACATTCTTGGCAAATGCTTTCGCTTTTGTGCGTCTTGCGCCGGTCCAAGAATTTCACCTCTAGCGGCGCAATACGAATGCCCCCGGCCGTCCCTCGTAATACTAATTGCGATGCATTGTGAGCTCATGCAATTCGGCTATTTTTGCTACTTTTTTGTGACACTGTATTAGTGTATTATGACAGTAGGACATTAATTTACAGAAAAGGAAAGAAGTGGCTGTAGTTGTGTTTCTCATAAGGACAGATGCTCGGTCGGGGCTAGGGTTCAATTTGCTTCCCTCCTGGTTATTAAGTTTGCTTTGTTTGATATTTAATATCACATTGATAATATCGCATTTGCACAATTTAATAAAATATCTATGTTAACCATGTTAACCCAGCTCGTATCCCTATTCGAGTCTATTAGAGTAATGTTAACTCCATAGACACATGCAGAAAAACACCTGGGGGCCTATTAGAGTAATGTTAACTCCATAGACACATGCAAAACACCTGGGGGTCTATTAGAGTAATGTTAACTCCATAGACACATGCAAAACACCTGGGGGTCTATTAGAGTAATGTTAACTCCATAGACACATGCAAAACACCAGGTCTATTAGAGTAATGTTAACTCCATAGACACATGCAAAACACCTGGGGGTCTATTAGAGTAATGTTAACTCCATAGACACATGCAAAACACCTGGGGGTCTATTAGAGTAATGTTAACTCCATAGACACATGCAAAACACCTGGGGGTCTATTAGAGTAATGTTAACTCCATAGACACATGCAAAACACCTGGGGGTCTATTAGAGTAATGTTAACTCCATAGACACATGCAAAACACCTGGGGGTCTATTAGAGTAATGTTGACTCCATAGACACATGCAAAACAGAAAAAGTACAAAAGTCACGGCACTCCATCTTTAAGAAGTAGGGCTTCAGTGGTTATCATTTTTAGACATGGAATTATTATACTATACCATTCAATCTTTTGTTGCTATGCACAGTATATAGCAACATGTTTGCTTTTTTGTGCGTTGTTAGAATCGGCCTCAGGCCTAAATGGGTGAAATCGCCCCTCTGTGTTTTTTGTTTAGTTTTTAGTTTTTCGAATCGGACGCTGCTAGGGACGGCATCTCGAACAAAGTCTCTCTAGCGTGAATTTAATTCAGAGAGAATAAATTAATACTCTGGTGTTGTGGACAATCAGCCAATCAGCCAAGAAACACAATCTGTGATTGTATTCGAACTGCTCAAATCCTCAGTATTTGTGTAACATTATAACCCCTGCAGGCAATAAAATATGTCGACGTGTGTGGAAAAGAGGATGATCACGTGTCCAAAACAAACAAACAGTGAAACCATCCCAGCATGGCTGTTTGTCTCAGCAGGCACTAGGGTAGTGGTGTAAAGTAACTAAGTACATTTACAGTACTTAGTTACTTGAGGTAACTAAGTAACTAAGGTAAGGTAGGTTGAGATAATGTTGAGGTATTTGTACTTTACTTGAGTATTTTCTATTTCCAATACTTTTACTTCCACTACATCTCAGAGGCAAATATTGTACTTTTACTCCACTACATTTATTTGAAAACTGTTGTTGCTTTGTAAATGTTGCATTACCCACAGCCCTATTCGGTCATTTGAAAATAGCAGAGCTAGTACTAGTAGATCTGCTATTTTGCTATAAGATGTTTAAACGTTTGAAAACTTGAAATGCGACATTCTGCATAATGAGTACTTTTGTTACTTTAAGTACATTTCAATACCAATACTTTGGTATTTTTACTCAAGTAAATTTTTAATGTCTGACTTTTACTTGTAACAGAGTAGTTCTCCATTGCAGTATTGATACTTTTAGTACTTTTTCCACCAGTGTCAGTGGGACAGTTGCACCATCGTGAGTGCATTATTGTTGGAAGTGCTCCCATGCCCTCAGCCACTACTTATTTGCTCAAGAACAGCAAACATGCCATTTGAGAAAAAAGTTGAAGGGCAGCTTGTCAGAGTCAAGGTTCCTCACTGGTTGGAATTCAAAAAATGCCAGGAGGTTATCTCTGTTTAATGACCAGTCTTTATGTTATCTTCAGTTGAGCCTAATGATTTGATGGTTATTTCAACATTTATCTCATTCACTGCTTAATGGATGGCAATGTAAGGAGTTTGTTTTCATAACTAGCAATACTATCCTTTTTCACATAGGAAAACGTTACTTGCTATCCATACTTGAATATCTCTGAATAATCCCCAGTCTGTGTTATCATTTTGTCAACCGAGGACACATGTTGTTTGCTGTCCTTGCATCCCATGTGATTTCATTTTGCACTTTCACTCA
Source organism: Protomyctophum bolini (assembly GCF_963924005.1). NCBI lineage: Eukaryota > Metazoa > Chordata > Actinopteri > Myctophiformes > Myctophidae > Protomyctophum > Protomyctophum bolini. The sequence goes on along the minus strand of NC_137874.1, from coordinate 11,662,191 downwards.
CTGTCACAATTGTTCCCAATGGGACTCGATTTCTCCTGAATTCACAATGAACTGGGTCACAACAATTACTATGACTTGTGAATGTGTCATTTGAGCCCACTCTCGCTTTGTTCCTAGGTAGACATTGTGTTTTGTTTATGCATCCCAGTTTTATTTTTCAGCATCCACTTATGTTTGCATGGACACTGTGAAAGGGCTCTTTGTGAATGCCGTGTCAAACACGTTGCACACTGCGAGCTTGTTAGAAGCTCATTTGCTTTCTCGCTGTTATCAGCAACACTGGTATTTACACTGACTCACCGAAACTCCAGCCCGGTTTCGATGACATTTGCATCTACCCTGCCCTCTGTTGACAATATGAAATACTGCACCTCTTTTTTCCCCCTCTTGTGGACATAAGCTCAGTAATATGAGCGCACAACTGACATGTTCTGCTCTCCGTTACAGCTGCTTGGGATAAAACACCTTTCACCCAAAACACAATAATCGAGTTGTTAAATATTAATCTGTGTGATATGATCCACAAGGTTTTAAAATCTTTGACTTAATAACTAAGAAGTTAACCATTTCGGTGGAGGGTGTCCATGAGTATGCTGTATTTTGCGTGTCTTAAGTACCAGGTCTTATTACTTAACTTAAGACCTGGAGGCGTGTTCAATGCTCTTTGGCCACTCAGAATAGCCAAATGGAATTGATCACGCCTCCAGGTCTTAAGTTAAGTAATAAGACCTGGTACTTAAGACACGCAAAATACAGCCATTATATGAGTCAAACAGCACACATGCAATTACATTAAAGTGACCATGGCATATACCACTCCTGTTGCAGGACGACTGCTGGTATTTTAAGTAAAAGTAACTATTCTGACCATTGAATGCAAGACTCAAAACTGCCTCTCCCGCTCCCTCACGCTTTCTTTTGCTGTCGATCTCCACTCAGGAATCCCTGGACAACCGCCATCGGCTGCTGTGCAAGCAAAGGGACGACGCCAAAGACCTGAAAGACAACCTGGACCGGCGAGAGAGTGTGGTCTCCAGCTTCCTGTCGCGTCAGCTCTCCATTAACCAGCTGCAGGACTACCGGCGCTTTGTGCAGACCATGGCCTCGCTGCTCATCAGGCAGAAGGACCTGGAGGAGAGACAGAGGCTGGGGGAGGAGCAACTGGAGGCCCTGCGTAGCACAATGCCTCTCTGAAGGAACAGAGAAGGGTTGGACGGGGGGGAAAAAACACTTTCTCGCTTGGTCCCGAGTTGAATGTCTCCAATCTCGCCTCATACCTTTTTTTCTCCACACACTTTGACTGTACTTGTGTAGTTTGTTCAAGAAGACGTACTCCCCACTTTATACTCCCCAGAGACATGGGACATGGAGGGGTGAGTTGCCGGGATGGGTCCCTATTCTGTCCCTTTGCAGACAGTAGTGAAGAAACTCACATGAGGTCGATGCTCATGAGTCTGCCTCTTGCCATTGGACCTTTGTTTTGCCCTCAGAAGAGGGGGATAGGGGCGTTGCGATATACAGTATGTCGCTACTCTCCTCTCAGTCCCAATAAGGATCCAAACTCCTCTACTACACCTTTTCAACTAAAAAATCCCCACACTGTCCCAAGACCAGACATCCCCTTGATGTCAGCGTGTAATCCCCTGAAACACTCACCCTCCGGCCCTAAGGCTGTGGTCAGCCAGCACAATCGTCCACACCTGCCTATTGGAGAACTGTTTCGCACCTCCGATGCGTACACATGTCCAGTACTTTAACCACTTTAAACCTGGCATTCCTATTTTGAGCGTGTCCTTATAGGCGAAGGTTACAAAACCAACGCGTTGCACAACTGGACGACAGTAGCTCAGGAGGTAGTGTGGCCGCTTGGGAATTGGAAGATTCCTGTTCCGATCCCCAGCTCCCCCCTGGGTTAGTGTTGAAGTGTCCTTGAGCATTACACGTAAACCCTAATTGCTCCCAATGAGCAGGCTGGTGCCTTGCATGGTTTCCTTGACCGTTTATGTAATGCACATTGTAAAGAGCTTTGGATAAAAGGTGCTATATGAATGCATCATGTACCATTTAAACTGACGTCAAATTGTGACCCGTTGTGAGCTATTTTCACTAATAATTTTGAACATTTCTGTGGTTACGTGGTTAAAGAGAGGCTTATGCTATATTTCTGTGTGCCTTGATGTTGGTGTTGCTGTGGAATGACACTTAAGACTGCTGTGTTGAAACTGTATACTCCCGTTAATGCCGTTTCAGTTAATTGTCCATTAATTTCGTTTAGTGTTACGGTCCTTTTGCCTTCCGACTTCTGGAAATCCGTCATAAGCTTTAAGATTGTATCTTGACCTGGGAGAGGAATGGCAGGTTCTCACCCTCTGAGTTTTGCATGCCGGCGAACCTGGCGAGCCTGAAAACGTACTGTACTGTGCTGTGTCATCTTCATTACAATGTACATGTAGACATAGAACACCTTTTATAATGTTCTTTCTTAATTTTTATATATATATATATATATATATATTTCAAATTGACGCACTAGGTATAAAAAAAACCAAAAAAGGTGAATGAAAAAAGCACTTTGTGATGATATGTAAAATGCACAGACATTTCCTGAAATCAAATTCGTTTTGGAAACTGTTTAAACTTTAAACTAAGCCTTTTTTCAGTGTAATGTTGTTTTCTTCTCATTTTGTTTTTATCGATTTCGAATAGGAATATCGTACTAAGAAAGGACATGTAGGCACATCGGGCAAAGCTGAGGACTGTATTTGTTGTGTTTCTGGCTAATTTTGTAATTCAAGTTATCGATAAGTCATGATAGTTTGTCCCATCTGGACAGAGTTCTACTTGCAAATGTAGAGGTAAACAAGTAGCCGACAGTTGAAAAGCTCTTTGTTGAATTGTTTTGAATAACAGATACTGCACTCTTAAACTCTAGACCCAATTTGTTTTAATAGGATTTCAAATTATGATACATGCATCCGTCTTTACACATTATACATTTTGTTTAATAATTATAATGTACAATGTATTCGGACCTGACTACAAGGGAGTGTTGTTCTAATCTAAAGTGTGTGTGTGTGTGTGTGTGTGTGTGTGTGTGTGTGTGTGTGTGTGTGTGTGTGTGTGCGTGTGCGTGCACGCGCATGTGTGGGCGAACGTACATCTACTGGTGTGAGATGTTGAATGAATACGCGTAAATGGTGTGTAGGTGTTAGCTGGCTAGCCCTCTGTGTTTGTGCTACTTCTTTGAGAAAAACAAATCTTATTAATATACGAAATATCATCAAACTCCTTCTTTATGGGCTTGCATTCACGGTAGGCTTATGCTCTGCTGAATGGCATTCTTACAACTTGTGGGCTGTCTGTGGCGTACAGTACTGCAGTATATTTTTGTAATCTTGCAACATCAGAGATGCAGTCACTACAAAAGGTCAGTGTGTTCACTCAATAACAAAATGCCTAAATTAATCCCCCCCTCACAAAATGTCATGGAACTGAACTCCAAAATAACATGTTTTCCCTTGGGAACTTGAACGCCTCACATCCTGAAAGAGTTTGTTTCTTTTTTTTATATATATATATGTTTTCTGCTAAACAGTTTCACCACCACCCCTAAACATTTCTTTGGAGATTTACGTCTCTGTCCGTTTTTCAGTTTGCTAAACAAATGTCTGTTTGTTTTGGCCATTGTTCATACGCAGGGCTGCGGGGTTAGTTACTCTCGTGTTGTTCCCTATACCCTGGTGGAATTCCTCAGGCATGCAAAAGACCAACACTTTGGAGAACAGGCAGAGAGAGGGGGAGAGAGAAAATGGTTGAGTTGAGTGAGAACTTTCTCAACAAAGAAATGGCACATTCTTATATTCAGAAACATTCCTTTTTGGTCTTGCTGTTCTTGTTCACATACAACTTCTCAAGTCATTGTCTTTCATTCCCATTCATCGGTGAGTTGGTCCAAACAGTACTGGGAGATGGCTACAGGAGCTGATAGGGGGTAGGGTCTTTAGCTAGAATAAGCAAGAGAGGAGAATGACAGTCATACAACTATGCTGTCTTCAATTTAAGGACAGATATATTGGATTTCAATCTGCCCCAGATGTTGCGACAGCAACATAGACATTTCTTCTTAATTCATTTTATCGACTCTGCTCTCTGATGTGTTTCCGTGTGTGTGTGTGTGTGTGTGTGTGTGTGTGTGTGTGTGTGTGTGTGTGTGTGTTTTTGTTTGTTATTTTGTGCTTCCTTGGAGTTGTGAATTCCATGTTTGTAATATTGTGAATAAATTAAGCTCTCTCGTCTTCCTGGTGACTTCATTTAGCTGTTTAACAATAAGGTTAAATGATCTTCCACATTCATGTTCCCTGAACTGCAATAGTGCTAAGGCATAATGCATGATCCTGATCCATACCTCGATACAAAAAAGGCATTTGTTTCTCCCAGAGGAATCTGTATTTGTCTGTAGTGGTGGCAGCCATTTTGTGGTGCCACATATAGAAAACCCATTCAACTTTTCCCATAGGAATTATTTGAAGCCTGGAACCATTAACCAAGCCATCCAAAATCATCATGAATCATGACTCAAATCAAAACATTTGATTCTGTGTCAAATTATTTAAACATTGAATTATATGATATACTATATAATACTTTTTTTTGCTGTTTTCTAATAGTTTTGGACAGAATCTAGTTTTGTGTCATGATTCACCAGGAGCCTGGATGGCTTGTTCTAGGCTTAAAATAATGTAGGCCTATATAAATATTTTTGGAAATCTCTACAGGGGGAATGAATGGGTTTTCTATCTGTGGCACCGGTCCATAATATGGCCGCCACTGCTATGCCCTAGCCTAGCCTATACACTTGCAATAGTTTGTTGCTCATTGTCAGTTTGGCAGCTTGTTTCTCAGCTCTTCTATGCCCTCTGCAGGCACAGCTACGCAGGTTATGAGAACTAAGTACACACTGCATAGCCACTCATTATCACTGATTGAACCACACTGACAATATGAAGTAGGCTACCCTTCAGCTCTGGGTGAGTGAGTTAGGTTAGGCATGTACTATGGGAATGTGACTGCTAGGCACAGACAAGGGATAGAAGGCCTACTGAACGACTCAATCCCCTCTCAAGAAGCAAACTTGTGCTCATACCTGCCCTGATGAAGACTCCTGTGTGAGTTCCTTAATTTTATTTCCACCCTCTCCTCATTTTTATAACATTTTGAGAATGTGAGTGCTCGGATCGCCGCCTTTTCCTTAAGCTTCCTTAACCTTAACTTGTAGCCTACATTTTGAGAATTTTACATTTCCAAGTTTAGTTTTAGAGGACCTGGAACGGGTAAAGCTGCAACCCAAAACCTCCATGTCCTATGGAGGGACAGGGACTACTGCTGCGATCAGGGGTCAGTGGATGTAGTGGCAGTGCTATGAGCTTCAGTCAGTACTAGTTGTCAACAGTAGGTGTCCTACTACTACCTGACACCAGTGTCTAACTTTCTCAATGGAAAAGTAGGGAGACCACCTCCAACCACTGCAGATATATAGCCTACTAGTAATATTGTATTAATGCTGTACCATACAGACTTTCATTTAAATAAGTTCAAGATTAAAGCTTTAACTGAGAGTGTAAGACTTGACCCAGACTTTTAATTTGATTACAAAAAGTTTTTCTTTTTTATCCACGGATATTCTGTGCATATCCACGGATAACCCCTGAGGAAGAAATGCCACTTGACAGTTTTCAAATCAGCCTCATGGTGGCGCTACAACAGGCCAATTTGCGTCTCACACACACACACACACAAACCCAAACAAACATGTTTAAATTACTCCTAAACATTTTGCCAAACATCACACACTCTCCTATCCTCCTGGTGGAGACCTGTGCCCAGAAGGGCATTTTTTCTAGTTAATTAATTTCTGCATCTCTTAGGGCCCATTTAACCATATAACGCGCATTTGGATGGCAAAAATGGAGGGATGGCAGATCTGCAAGTTCAGTGTCTTGAATGAGATGTGCTGTGAGTTTTCTTTGTTTGTTTAGTTATGTTTATTTATAATATGCCAATAAAAACAGAAACAATTCAAAATTATAAAGAAAAACAATTGAAAATAAATATCAGGTTAAATTATAGCAAAAAGGAAACAAGGGGGAAAAGATAAAGCATATAAGGAGTGAGATGAAGTAAAAGGTATAAATTCCCACCCCTCGTTAATTAAGTATAGTTACGCGCTGACTTCTCTGTGTAAAAAAAGATAGGCTACTCTTCAATTTGATATCAAAAATGTATATCCCATATAAATAAGTAGGATTTATACACAATACATAATACATTCATATCATGCATATTGTCAAAGATAATTATTGTATTTAACATAAATGTACATATCAACATGTATACATGTATACATGTTGATGCATACACATTAATTCATACATGCATACATACTGACAAAAAACAATTTCCCCATAGCCCATATGCTCCCCATCTGTAGCCTGGATTCCAGCCTGATTCGCTGCGTTCCACGGATCTGAAATGTCACTTGCGAAGTGACATTTCAGATCCGCTCAATGCAGCAAAACAGGCTGGAACCGAGGCTACCCCGTCTGACCCTCGATCCGGAATTCTACTGCCTATAGCCCTATGGTTAGATCAGGGCTTACATTAACAAAAAACTGATTGAAGCGATCTGCCACCTCATCCTTATTGTAGTTTTCAGTATCATTTTCAATACAATGTTTAGCTGTTTTGTTTTAGTCTGTTTACTGCACTGACGCATCCTTTAGAGAGCCTGTGGACTCCTTATATGGGCATCACTGTGAGGACATGATAGCTGCATATTCTGGCTAGGCCAGCCGATCTCAAAGAGAGAAAGGATTCATCCCCAGGGTGTTGAAGAATGCAGACAGTGGCTGCCACTGGCTGGGACATGTGTGATGAGTCAAACTGATTGCCAGTGTGATAGCGAAGGGAAACGAAAACATTTAGTTTAAAGAAACTATGACAGAACAGAAGTTTTATGATCAGCTGAATGTAGTTATAGTAAATGTATTGCTTTCAAAGATGTATACAAAGTCAGTCAGACAGGGAAGATGTTAATATTTCCCAAACTATTTGAAATGTAAAGTTTTGTAACTTTTTTCCACAAGTGGGGACTTAAAACAACAAGAGAAAAAAAAAACAGTTGCAAATAATCCCTCCGTGATTGACAGGGTGTTTTTTTTTACTGTATAAGCCTTGTCTCCCTCCCTCCCCATAATGTCTACACTTTCGTGTTTCTCTGGCCCTGTTAGCGTGCAGTCCAACAACGGTGTAATGCTGCCCGGTTTGTTTGTGGACAACAACAAACGGTTATTATGAGACGAGGGATGTCAGAAGGGAGAGGAATGAGGATGAACCAAAAGACAGCGTTTCATGTCGGCGTGTGGCAGAGGAAAGCCCAGGAGGAAACAAGTGACACTGTGACACTGTAGGGCACTTTTAATCTGATTCCCCAAAGAAAGCAGTCGGGGGAGGATATGCAACACAATGGCATTTTCCATGTGGTGGATTTCTGAGCGTGTCAGATCAGACAGAAAATGTGGTAATCCTACGGTAATTTACGCCGATGGCACTGCGAATGCTGCTGAAGCGAAGTAACTATGAGAACACTCCAGACAACGAACTGGAAAGAACATGACTCTGTGGGAGGAACACGGCAATCTTCACATCAAGATGGAGTTGTGTCACATGGTGTGCGACGTGCGTGTGTCCTTCTTGCCACTGGCCTAGTGGTAAATGAAACAGCTGTGGACAAACTAAGCACTTCACTCAACACCAGCATTATAAATAAAGAGCTAGTAGGCCTAATATTTGTAGTACAGCATCAGTTTGTGTTTCTGAACATTCCTACTTCATAATGTACTATGAATGTGTATCACAAACGTCACAACAGTTAGTGATTCACACATGAAACTGTGAATTAACGTATGATTTGTGCTTCCTCATCTTCCCATGACCTTGTATTTCTCCTCTCATCTCCATCCCTGCCCACTGATGACGACAACGACAGCAGATGGGAACATTTTGCTTCATCAGGCCCTGAGGCCTGTGTGTGTGTGTGTGTGGGGGGGGGGGGGGACTAGCTTGACGTAACAGTGTTATGCTGCCGGGTAAATGACATCATGAGAGAAAGAGAGAGATGCAAAGTCGTAGGTGGAAGATTAGAGAAAGAGGGAAACAGAGGAGCCCTAAATAAAGGGCAGACAACGACACAAGAGGCCTACTGTGGGACATATTAGATTCCAAGTGGCTCCTCTCACCTCCTCATTCCCTCTTTCTGACAGAACTGATGTTTACTGTTGTTCTGCATGTGTTGTGGACCCAGTCGGCACCGTGGGATCATTTGCTGATGAGAAGCGACAGGAACACACAAAGAAAAGAGACCGACATGCACAGGAAATGTTCCTCTCCTCTCTCCTCGTCTGTCGCCTGCCAGGTCCTGTGATGACATTAGCACACTTTTCCAGTCAGGCATTGATGTCCCCCCCCTCTCTCTCTCTCTCACATACACACACACACACACACACACACACACACACACACACACACGTGCGCACACACACGCACACACATTCCACGGCAGGCCGTCAGTCAGTCATCTGACTGACTCCCTCTGGGTCTCTCTCTCAGCTGTCTCAACAAGCCAGTAGAAGGATGTGAGCCGTATTCCAGTGCTGGTTTTGGCACGCGCTGAGAGATCTATGTAGCACCTGTAACCCGACCATGTACAGAAAACAATCCATCCCTTTCAAGTGGGATTTGTGGTTATTCCTGTTAGTGGAATTCCTTCAGTGAAATCGTCATTCCATTCATCATGTTTCATGTTGAAAGACATATTGTACTATATTTATGATTCTCATGAGCATTAATAATTAATCAGCAAAATGAGTATAGCAATGAAAATCCAAGTCATTTGAACACTCAAGATTCTCTCTCTCTCTCAGGAGATACTGTATTAAGACAATATAAACATTTTCCAACACAACATATATGTATATTTAATCTCTGCGATTTCATATAGATTAACATAATAGAATAGAGACACATTAACATTATCAATGTCATACAGTAATGCAGAGATTTTGCTCAATGAGGATTTGATGTAGACATGTAGTAGCCTATATGTATAATCTCACTTTAGTTTTGATACATAATGTTGTAATGTAGACTGTATGAGAAATGAAATACGGTTAAATAATAAGTTAAACACGCATGATGGTAATGATTGTGAAATGTGAATTGAAACAAATCTGCTTGCTACAATACCTCCTTCAATAAGTTATGGAATGTACTAACTTCATAATCATCTTATAATCACGGGATAATCACAATAGGTTATGCAGCTCATATGGCACCACAGAATGGACGATGAAAGCTCAACAGTGTGAAATAAATGTTTTGTCTGTTTGTCTGTTCTTAAGTGCTTCATTTTGTTGGCCCCAACAGAAATGGAGTGTTGTGAAATGATACAAGGGCTCTATCAGTCCCTTTTGTGCTTTTCGGTCAATGTCAGTGTAGAATAAAACAGTAGTGTCGTACAATGATACAATGGCTTCACCTAAAAATTCTGTCTGTTTTTGTGCTTTTCTGTTAATGTCAGTGTCCAGTCCACAACATTAGTATAAGACTAAAGAAAATAAGGATTAACGTTTATGCCAGTACAGAGATATCTCAAATAAGTCATGATGAAACATAATATTTCACTGTGGCTTTCTTCACTGGCGGACATTCAATTCAGAATAAGGTAAAAAATCACAACTGAGGACGACCTAGATATAGAAACCATGCTTCCCTATGGCGATCATTTTTACATGAATAAAAACGACCTATTTGTTATTCAAAGGCTCTTGTATCATGGAAATAAGATGGCTAGCGGCCATAGCTCTGCGATTACATCAACAACACATACTGACATGACTCCGGGCTATTTACATGTAGGAGCCACTCTCCTCCCTCTCCTCTCTGGGGTCATCGCCCACAGAATAGATCCCTGGTCTCTGCTTGTGCTTCTTCTTGTGCCCCGTCATGTGGGGCTGGAAGAGACGACTTATTGTATGGAGACCCTTGGACAGATCCGGAAACAGATCCACGTCGTCCTTCTCCTGCTGCATGGCACTCTCCTGGGCTGGTGGGGCTTTGCAAGGCTCGCCCAGGAGGCCCCTCACCCTCTCTGAAATGCCTTTGTGGAGATAGTGATAGGCCCTCTTGCCGCAGTTGTCCCTCACATTCACGTCAGCCCCATACTCATCCACCAGCTTGGCCAGTATGAATTCCTGATCATGCAGCGCTGCAATGTGCAATGGAGTGTAGCCGCCGTGTGCCTTGGCGTTAATGTCAATGTCAGCGCCTCTGTCTCTGGATATTTCGATCATCTTAGACAGCATGTCACTGTTTCCGCTCTTGGCCGCCCAGTGGAGAGCGGTGAACCCCGACATGAAGTCCCTCTTCTCGGCCAGCTGGTGGTCATTCAGTAGCATTCCGTAAACCTGGCTCCAGTGGCCGGCGGCGGATTTGACCAGCCACTCGTGCTCGGACTGCTCTAGGGGAACCGCAGAGGGGGCTCTACTGGACTCTTTGGGCTCCTCTGAGGGCTTCGTGCTCTTCACTGACCTCCTCGGCTGAGGAGAGTTCAGGTTGGTGCTCTCCACTGAAGGCTTTCTCTTGTGCCTGAAGGAGTCATATGGGTCTGTGTCTGGGTTGCTTTTCTCCGGGAGGTGGAGGTCGTCCGATTCTGAGCCTTTCAGTCTGTGTACTTCTATCTTAGTAGTCGGTGGCATCCTCAGAGGCAACGCAAAGGGTTTGCTCTGTGTGGCAGTGGTCTTAATTAAACCCAAAGCCTCTCCACTTGGACGACTTTCCCCTTTTGTGTCTGAGTCCTGGACTATGTCAAAATACAGGGCTCGTTTAGGTTTTAAACTGAAATCGCAGAATTTGCTTCTTTGCAATGCCAGTGCTATAGGAGAAGGCAATTCTGCCGGTGTAAGTGGCTCGTTTTCATTTGAATTTACCTCTTCTTGAGAACTCTCACAAACAGATGTCTCCCCTCCTGCACCCTCAGCAGGGGTCTCTTTGTTAGCAGCAGTCTGTGGGTGGTGCTCATGCTCATGTTGTGGTGCGGCCACCGGGAGCAGCTCTTCGTCAGTGTTCTTTTCTGAATGACGTTCCTCACCTTGGTTCTCCTTCAGCAGGTGCTGGTACTTTTTCCTGACCACAACATACTTGACGTCGTCGATATCTTTCACGACGGCGACGTTGTTGACGATTGTCTTGAAGAGTTCCCTGTTGCGCTTCTTCTCCGCGGGATCGGCGCAGTTCACTGCACCTTTAAACTTACTTAAGAAGTCGGAATTCTTTACTTTGCCCCCTTCTTCTATCAACAAGGACAGGATCGCGTCTTGAGTCACCGCCATAAAGAAAGACTGTCTAAAGCGATAGACTATTTTTTTAAATGTATTTAAAATGTGTTTTTCTAGCAGAACAATATAACTTGTGTGTCACTGTTGCAGACTAGAATTCCTTTGTCATGTACCCAGTAGCGCTATAGCCTACCTGACGTAGGTTACCTGTGACTCCTACTACCTGCGGTTTCCGGGGAAAACGCAGACGTGGAAACGATTTGAATAATTTATGCACATCCCACTCTTGTGGACAGAGTACACTACAGACAGTCTAACACATTTATCTTTTTAGTAGTTGGCTATAATATTGTAATAACATCCATTGGTCCAATTAGCCCTAATTTCATATCAAAATGACCAGCTTTGTTGTGTTCATATATTCCTCGTGGGTTGCAGCCAGGATTTAAAGCAAATTAAGAAGAAGGGGAAATAATTCGCACGCCACAATTATTCCATGCATGCCATGGATTATGGATACATATCTTTGCAGCATGGTTATTTATTATTAGCCTACCGGTATTATTATTACGTCTATATAGCCATTGCCCCATCACTAAGTGTGATTTCATTATGGCTATCTCTGTATCTCACGTCTATTTATTCGTATATCTAGTATATTAACAAAAGGGCAGCAAAACTAATTATCATACATTTGATTTATTTTTCATCAGTGTTGAAAATTAACTGAATCAGTTCTAACAATATTATTATGAATATTATTATTATTTAATACTAGGCTACTACATGTCTAAAGAGAGTTTTGGGATTGGAAGCAACAGTGCATGAGAATTTGAAATGTGCATAAAGCTTTGTATTGCAAATATGGGCCAGCCAGCTAGGCTACTACTACATGATGAACAGATGAAGAGAATTCTTACGAGACATTGTAATCGTTCCATATTTTCTCGCTCCTGTCCTGGCTTGTAATGCGCGTAGGACGACACATTCCTATGAAGTATAGTAGATCCCATGTTCCGGATGGCCAGTCCCGCTGTGATTGGCTGGTTAGTTGTCAACCGCTCGCTCACGCGTGGAAACTGTCACTCAAAATGTGAGGATGTGCAGACTAGAATGTAGAGTATTTTTTTTAAAATCATGTCAAAACCAAAAAGGGGCGCTCCTATATACAGGTTTAATGTTTGTTTTTCCTTAGACAAACATTAAAAACGCCATTGACAATGGACAGAGTTTAATGTTTGTTTTGTCACTAACACAATTACACAAACATTAAATGCCATTAACAATGAACAGAGTTTAATATTTGTTTTGTCTGTTACTGCGCATTTGCGCAAATCGTCCTCGATGTTGTAAAATGATAAGAGCGCCCCTCACTTCACACGGGTGTGATTTTTTAAATATAATTTGGTTTGGGTTATACAAACTGTAAATACATTGTTAAATATTGCTAATATTTAAGATATTTTTTAAATTTAGATAGTTGTCAAATAATATAATAATTCTGATTTGCGCTGATATGCATTAATAGATATAATACAGTAGCCAATCGCAGCGCGACTGAAACGTCCCGCCGGGCTATGGGATGCAGAAGATGCAGACTCTACCATTCCTCAAGCAGAATGGGAGTTTCCAGGAAGTGGCCATATTGTTCAGTGTGTGTTCCGTTCAGCAGCAGACGGACTGAACTGAACCAGGCTCCAGTGAGCTCAGTAGTAGCTAGGCTTCTGACTGAGTCACAAACATCATCCATTCCGCACCATGGCTGCCACCGACGTTGACATATTTTCTGTAAGTAAACGCGATCGCATACGTCTCGTTGTGGGCGTCCTGACCGAGACGATTGAATACCTTTTGGCTGCATTCTTATTCTTATTTCTTGGTTAAAGTGGGTAAAGCCTCACATAGCCTGATGGCCAGAGAGACGACTGACGAGATGGTGGAAGTGATTTATGTGGTGGTGATTGGGTTCGTTCTAGGACAAACGCTTGTATTTAGAAACATCACACACACACTATAATTAATTACTTTTGCATTTTTGTGCATAACTGCTGTTTTTGCACATGCCAAACGGATGTGGTTGTTGCACATAATAACGATGTACGTAACGTGTAGTAGCTTCGCACAGAGAGAGGGGCCCCAGCGATTCTGTTTGGATAAACTGCTACATTGTGACGGGTTGTCTTGTCAGTGTTGTGGCGGTTGGTTGAGCAAACAGAACTATGATGAGCATTGAAAAACAACCATATGGCATGTGGTTTGGGTGCAACTTCCTGACTGACTGAGGAGTCACATGAATCATACTACTTCATGTCCACTTGTACTTGTACTTCACTCATAATGCTAACAACTACTTACCATTAAGAAGAATAGTACTATTACTTGATTAACCTGGCTGATACTATGTATTGTAACTAAGTTAAAACTATATGGCATGAATATCTTAACTTTCTACAGGCTTAGTTGGTGATCACATATCGGGTACCTTTTGTATGGTTCCTCACTTTGCAGATGCAGATCACAAGAGGCCCCACTAGAGATTTGAGAATGGCATGTATGCTTTATTGTTTCATAATCCCATCTTCAGTGCTATAACAACTTGTGGAACTGTGTCAAAAGAGAAGCTCACTCCGCCCTTTTTTCAAGACACATTTACAACGAAAGTAATTCTGTAATTCATGTAATGTGCAGTAGGCTACATCAGGGCCCTGGGGTGGGATATTAACATTTAACCAGATGATCCTTGAGTTGTTGACCGTTGCAGGGATAAAAGGATACGATTGATTACAGTAGAGCACGCTCATGGCCACTCCTATTATCACTTAATGTCACAACACCAGTCTTTGGGGAGAGGAGGAGGGGGTACAGGAATGTGCAAACAAGTTTGGGATACTGGCCAAGTAAGTTTCCAAAAGAGGGTGCTAAGACATTGCAGAGTGGCCATTTCCTGGACCTCTCCTTTGGAATACAAAATTAGTAAATTGATTTGGTGGTGGAGGTGAGATGAATGCAGAGACTGCAGGCACAGAAGCAGGCATTATGACCTGCCTAATGCAGTCAGTGTCTGTCTTGACTGTCTGTCTGACTGACTGACTGTCTGTCTGTCTGTCTGACTGACTGATTTTCTGAACTAAGTGAGACCACATTGAATAATTCACTCGCCTGACAGTTTGCTTTAAGGTCACTCACTCTGTTAATTATGTCTAGATATCGATAGGGATGTGCGGTTGGTTGGGTTTATTGGCCCTACACCAATCAGGATTGGTCCCGATTGTGGTTAGTTTAGCTTGAGGTTTAGTTCTGCTGGCAGAGAGCCACACCAAGCTGATCAATATCGGCTGCTATCCAACAATGTGTATGCTTTTCCTCATTGATCTCATCCTTGTGTGAGCAGTGAGCCTATGAGGAGATCTAGTTGTTGATATTGTTACATAATGAAATGGCCCATGGCGTGTTTAACATGTTATGCTTACTGACCCTTGAGAAGATTGCCTGTATACCATGAGGCCTGCCTGCATAAAATTAAATTAGCTTCAAAGACTGCCTTAAAACAAGCAGTGCAAAATGAGGGCTTATTTGGCAAGCCTTTGCATACGAAAGCAACTTGTTTTGTGTACAGAAAACTGAAAGTCCTTTGGCCATCTCTGTCAGGGAGATAAAGAGTGACATGCCACGTCAATTCAGTTTGCATTCACCCTGTCTCAAGTCTCAACATTGTTTTATCATCTACTTCAGACACATGTTCCTGCCAAAGTCTAAGTAAAAGCACATTGTAATGGTCTGAATGTGGTTCTTGCACCCTGACTCCAGTGTCATAATTCTTAGAATTCCTTACAGTAGGAGACGGGTGAGGCTCTGCGCTCACTCTGTCATGACTCATGAGTTAATATTCATCTATAGATACACCCCACGCTTTTTCAAACTGTGGGTGTAGGGGTTTGGAGAGTGGGGTCCAAAAGTGGAATGCAGGAAAATGGGAATCAATTAAAACATTCCACTGCTATATTTCATTGCCAAAGTCCATACATAGTTCTGAAAGAACAACGCAACGTGTGAGGCAAGTCCAAGGCAACACTTGATACTCTTATCCTAAAGGAAAGATTTACATGGGCAGCTACATTATGTACAGCAAGTATGCTCAATACAATGACACTTTTTACATTACAATGACCTGTTGAGGAATGTTTTGGCTTTTTCATTCATTGTTTAAGCGGTGCAGATGTAACCGCTATTGGCCATTGACAGGCTCTTCGTGTTTTCCGCAGACCTGGTTCGAATAGCAAACCTTCCATTTGCCAGCACAACGTGACCATGGCATGTATGTTGACATTATGCATTGTCTAATCCAGTCTGCTACCTGAAAAGGGTCCAATTTGTGAGGCAGTTGAGTTATTTTCACTGAAGTGGGCATTAGGCATGTTACACAACCCTTAAGTGTTATAAAAAACAAATACTGTAAACAGACCTCACTATTTCAAACTGTAAGACAAAGCCACTATACATTCAAAATGAGCTGCACTTATCCAACCCTTCAAAACCTCACGCATACAGTTACAGTAATCATACATCAAAAAAATGATGATCGACTCAAATTCTGTGTTCATATCATTGCTCACTCAATTGTCTGAACATCAATTTCCAGTCTCTCCCCCAACGCTACAACCAGGCCATCAACGCCATAATGCCATCATAGACAAGACTAGAAAGGACATAAATAAATAGATATATAATCATGTTCATAAGAAGATGTTACTAGGAGCAGTTATGCTTTGGGAGTGCCCTTGCACTAGTGACACAGATTCGATCCACCCACTCACATTTTGTAAGTCGATGTCCCTCTGCTAGAGATGCAAGTGCAACTGTGCAACAGTTGACTCATATGCCATTTTGGTCTCTCCCTCGTCAATGCGAGTGGTAGTGTTGTTCCGCAGGTGTGTCCCATGTTTCCATGGGGATTCTCTGCTCCGACACGGTGCACAATGTGTGAGATCTAGTATCTACCCAATTGTCTTCTGGGACTTTGCTATATCTACGCATGCAGCAGTAAATAGCTGCAGAAGCAATGACCTCTGCCTCTATGAATTGCACAGGCTTCTGTGTCTGCCTAATTGAACCCCTGGCAAGTACACCGCAAAGTTTTGTTTTCCAAGTAGCGTGCATTATAATGATAGTGGACAACTGGACAAAGAAATAGTTGTAAAACCCTTTTCATTTTCCAGGCTCAATGTTAAATCCCAGTCAATATTCATGGATCCAATGCTATTGATTGATTTCGTGGATTTGCAGGAAGCATTCGTCTATATATCAATCCATGTTGTAGTACTTTACTCTCATGAATAGAGGAGAACCTGTTGTTAAAACCCTCTGAGCATTACCTGATGAAACTAAATACTGTCTGCAACTATTCTGGGCATCTCATAATCGTCAAACAATTCTTTTTGAAATAACAGATCTTCTGTAACAAGCTCTCTTCGCTTTTTTTGGTGAAGATATTTGTAGTAGGATGAAAAGGAGGGCGCCTAGTGGTGCAGACCCCAGGGGGACCCCAGACAAAGTATATACCGTAAGCGTGAGGTGGTTTAAGTGGTTAATTCTCAGTTTCCTCACAACAAGAAGGCCCTGTGTTCCAAACCAGCTGGCCTTCGGCCCCTTTTTCTTTTTGTGTAGTGTACTGTACATATTCATATTCATGTGGGTTTCCTCTAGGTCAGTGGTTTTCAAAGTGTTTGGTCTTCAGTACCCCCTTTTCCTGATTGCTGAATCCAAGTACCCCCTTTAATCGTCAACAACATTTTGATTAGAAAATATTGACATAAAAAGTCCAGTGTTTATGTCGTTTTACAGAGCACCACGTTCATGTACATTTGTCAATGTTTTATCATTTAACATGACCGGAAAATAAATGTTTCCATTTCTCATATCTGATACTTCCGTGACCGCGGAGAGCAAAGGTCCGTTTCTCAGTGGATTTATCATCTATGAAGGTTAAGAAACACATTGAGCCGCCATGCCCCTCGCAAAAATGTGAGCAAAATTCGTGAGAGCCCCAAATCCATATGGCCACCATTAACGACAGCATGTTAAGGCACAGTTAGGCAAAAGTACATTCTGCTTTAAAGGGACACCCTTTTTGCAAAGAAATATATGATAATGATGTTTAGAAGATTTAGAACACTTTCCTGGGGGTCTTTATGTGGTTTTAGATATTTTAGATTTTAGCAGTGAGCCCAGTGTCAGAGCCTAGGTATCGCGAGATTTGGCTGCCAGACAGGAAACGGCGGACAGTCTTGCAATACTTGGCACGTTCAGAAACTTACTTTTTGCTCTTTAGATACCTCTATAAAATTACACAGTGTACACATCGAAAAGCAACACAGCAGACAATAATGTGTTGTATGTCTTCTGTTATTTTCCAGAAGTGATAACTTTTTACAAAAGATCTCAGTCATTCAGAAATAGTGTTTGTTCATGAGCTGGTCACTGGGCTCTCACTGCATCCAATGCATTCCACCGAACTTCCGGGTGTAGTTTGGCTCCCGTCGTCGTTAACATATATTTGTGTCCCTTTAACCCATTTAGACCTGAGGCCGATTCTAAAAACGCCTCCTAAAACCCAATCTGAGAATCCCATCGTCAAATATTCGGGAAAACAGCGCCTCCGCTGTTGTTCCTCGAAATTAGACTCTGGGGGCAACGTCTGTTTAGAATTTCGATCAACCGGAAAAGGCCCTTGCTTTTCCGCCGAGTTCCACTACTACCGCTGTGTCGCACTGTTTTCATTCCTACTTTCAACCATTCCTTTGCGGAACAAAACATGGATGTAACGGAGGAGGAAAAGTTGCTGTTCTACACAATGTTGAACATATCAAACCGCTTCAGCACATTTGTTTGAAATATTTAATCGATCGACGAGATGTTTTATTATGTTTACCTACTGGTTTTGGAAAAAGCCTCGTATATCAAGCTTGGCCAACGGTGTGTTCCCTACTTTCCGAAGCCTTTCCAGAGAGATGGCTAAAGGACGCTATCGTTTTTGTTATATGCCCACTCATTTCTATAATGGAAGAGCAAGTGAAAATGTTGACGGAGCGAGGCATTTCTGCAGCATATGCTGGGCAGAATGCATCTACAGACTCTGAAAACATGCCGTTTATTAACATTTAATCATAATAATGCTAGAAAATACAATTTAACCATGTGTACTACTACTTATGCATGTTGCATCATGGCATGCAGAAAAACAGCCAGCTTTAAACTCACGAGTCACAATGCATCTCAGTGCTAGTATTGTGACCTTATAGATCACCCATTTTGATCAAGTGCTGAGTATTTAAGGGATTAGTGTCTAAAATAAAATACACTGAATGTACTTTTAGTACTGTCAAACGATCATATGGACCCAACCATCCATTAAATCAAGTTTATTATAAATATGCAACACAATTTGAAATTTAGACAATAAATGTAGCTAATGTAAGAGGATTTATATTCATTGATTACACTAGATAATGGGTCCTTGTTGACCTGTAAAACGTAATGGACCCCTTCTCAAAGTTTAAAGCAAAAATATAGATAATACCACGTCTGAAAGGCTTTGTATCCTAATGTGATTTGTGAAACAGTGTGAAAAGGAGCCCCCGCGGTTTCCAAATCAATTCACTTTCAGATTGAACACTAAACCAAAGCTTTTATAACTTTAATTTGTACTGCAAAATACATTTGTTTTACGTCCGTTATATTTGTACGTCACGGACTGTTCTGAAGTTGCTTAAATAAAGGGGTAATTTGTTGGGAAACGTAAATATTAGCACACAACACAATTAACGCATTTGATTGAAGTTAATTACACTTAATCATAACCAACGCTTTTATTCATACTTTGTACTGTACACAGTTTACATTACATTTAGTTTGACGGAGTTTACACTTATTTGTTCAACATAGGACAACATTAGATAGCACTTCCCCGTTTTTTTGAGGTGAGATGGAGATGCAGTTGCACAACGCTTATGTCTAGCATTGTTTCGGTCATACAGTTATTTGACCGAATCGCCAACCTTTTCCAAAATTTCTTTGGTGCGCGAATATTTCATCAACAATTGTTTGCAGCTTAAGCAAATCGATTTCAGTGGATCGTCTGCAACAACAGGTTCTTCGGTTATAGCTTCCAAACTAGTCTCCAATCCCTGATTTGTGAATAAATTAAATACTTGTCCTTTTACTCCATACTTTAAATAATCTCCACAAACTCTACATACATTCGTAATAGGTTTATTTGGTGTTGTTTGTTGACCAGAGGAAGCCATGTTCAATAATAATGGAAGCGTGTAGGTTTGCTTCCAGTGGGACGAAATGTCCTCGCTGCACACACATGTAAATCCCGCCCACTAAATGTGATTGGGTGATTGCGCGGCTGACTTCCTGAACTACAGCGTCCATACTTGTAGGCCAGTGATACGTTTCTTTCTACTGCTTGCCGACAGACTAGTTGACGCGAGGCAACAGTCTGTCTTGAGAGACTACCTAAAACCTAACCTAAGGTTTTGGTTTTCTGAAAACCTTCAAAATCTGATTAAGAAATATAATAAAAAAGAAATGAAGTTGCTATATATATATGAGACGCATCCATTCCAAGTTTTGCACATGCAAAGTGACACAGAATTCGATCCACCCACTCACATTGTGTAAGTCGACGTCCCTCTGCCAGAGATGCAAGTGCAACTGTAATACATTTGTAATGAATGCACTTTTTACACGGCTGTTGAATTATGCAGCATGACATTTTGTCTGTCCCTATATGCAGTGGTCATATGCATATCAGGAAATGGGAGCTCGCTTAACATCTGTCTCGTAAAATTTCTCCAGTCTGTCTAGTCTTTTTTTTTTGTCTTTCCTGTTGGGCATATGAGCATTGAGCAATGAGACTTGGGAGAAATGCAAGGCATATGACGCGTGTGTGTGTGTGCGTGTGATCGTGTGTGTGTTGGTCTGTGTGAGTAGCGCAGGCATGGGTATGATAATAATCAGACAGCCACCATGTTTTACGTTGCTCCTCATGGATGACTGATGACACACTCATGACCAAAATCTCAGCCATCTGCATTTTTTTTTACTAAACTCAGAGAGTTGAACCAGCAGCTAGCCTCGGTCCCAGGCTTACTTATCTGCGAAAAGAAAAGCCTGGTCACAACGTAAGGCAGAGAAGCTATCGGCGGTTGTATCCTCCGGGAACATCCGTCAAATGTATTTCCCCCGGATACGATATTTTCCCGACCAGCAATACCTTGAAAAAATCACACTTGTGTGAAGTGAGGGCTGTTCTTAACATCATGCAGGTAAAATGACATCCATTGGTTGAGCTGTTCTGATCAGCAGTTCATGTCATGCACATTGTTAAGTATTAACAATGTGCATGACATGAACTGCTGATTCATATAGAAACTATATACCATTTATGAGATAGGAGTAGTGGTACCAGTGTCACAGCCTGTTGCTGTCTGGCTTAATCTATGTCAGTTCTGACATAGACACAAACTGTTTGTTTATATGTGCGTGGGTGAATGAAAGGAGATGGAGAGACTTTGGAGAGATGAGAACTGAGACGGGTAGGTAGGTAGAGTAGTGTCTGGAGGAGACAATTCATGAATAGGAGTATTTCGGATACAATCAGGCAAACTCGCTGGCAGAGGACCAATGTGATTGTAGTTGTAGGTCCCATATGCAATGTGCATGCATGTGTATGAGTTGACCCAGTTTTTGCCTTCAGCATACATTGGCGTTGTGCGATAATTGAGAATGTATGGGTCTATGTGAAAATGTATCTTTTTTTCACTTTAGCATTTCATAAAACAAACAGGAGATCCATAATTTCACCAGATGCTCCATTTGGAAGTAATTTATCACTAACAATATGGTGTTTTTAGAGTGGGATAGCAAGTTATTCATTACTTCAATAGTCTGACGACATTACACCATTGTATTCAGTACAGTTAATGGGTTCTTCTCACCCATCAATCCAAGCTAAAGTGATCATCAATTTCATCTGTGAATAGATGAAAAAAAGGTGATGTCTAGAAACGATTCAGGAGACTAGACCGGTGTCCGGCTATGCAATACCCGTTGTACCCGTGTCAGAGTACCCGTTCCACCCATCTGTCTGTGTCCCTTTTATGCCCATATATGGAGATCTCTGTATCTGTCTCTCTGTGTCCCTTTATTCCTATATATATGGAGTTCTGTCAGGAATGCCCAGGTATGAAGTGATGTCAGAACAGGCCAGCTCCATATATGGAGATATAGGGGTGTGTCGAAATTTGAAGTCGGTGGGGGTGAACGGTTCTCGTTACGTTACGTGGATTACAGATGTTGTACACACACGTACGTGCGGTGCCCGTTGGGCACTGGCCTACTTGGAACGATGCTAGTTGGAACTCCATATATGGAGTTCTTTGTCAGAGGCCTTCTGTGGGTCCGACCGACTCGACACCGGGCACTGCACTCCCTGTGGGGGTGTGGAACGCGTGTGTGGAATGTGAAGTCGGTGGGGCGACCGGTTCTCGAGTTACGTGGATCACAGACATATTACGTACACACGGAGACTTGGTGCATTTATAGATAAGATAGATTTCCTATCACTGTCCTCTAGTTTAAAATGACATCACACACTTCTAAAGCTGTAGTATGAGTTCAGGGCATTAACAGGAAGGAAAGCATTTGTTGTGTTCATGGTGTGGTGTTTATTAGTGGTGCATTCAATTAATCAATATGACAAATCCAATATATATATCGATCGACAATCCGGACGATAGTACCGATACAGCAATAAAACGGCATGAATTGTCTGGGTGACGCAGTGTTACCAAACGTACCTCTGTTTAACGTTATCAACGCCCCCCTTGCAAGTTGCAATGCACTCCCTTCCCAGACCCCTTGTTAGGCTGTTTAGACATTTCTTTTAATTTAAAGTTCTCTGTGGGCCTGAAAGTGCATTATTGTATTTGTGCAACATGGTCATTATTTTGAATAAACGTTTAATCGATATGTATCGATATATCATATCTATATATATATGGTATTGTGGCCTCTGTATCATGATACATATCTATCGTGAGATTGCAAGCAATATCCACCACTAGTGTGTAGCCAATGTTAGAATTTTACATTGCAGCGTTGATGCTGGAACAATACATCAACTGATCCTATTGCACGTTTTCTTCCCCTCTTGAATACAGTATGTTTGGGTTTTTCAGTCAAAGCTGTTTCTTGGCGAGATGTCTATATTATATATCCGTTATCAGCTGTTTAGCCTCGGGGGAACCGTGGACATACTTTGGTATCAGTTTGACTAGACCACTCTCAGCACACACACACACACACGCACACACACACAGTCACACACACACACACACTTAGTCATTTCCTGTTGGGCCAGCGACAGCGATACGCTGGCCTGGGAAATGTGTTGTTTACTCAACGTGGGACAATTGACCTGAAAACCTCCATTCCACTCATACCTGGAAGAGTATTCTCTGCTCTTCTTTGCTCTATCATGGATGGATGGATAAATATATAGATGGATGGCTCATAGTTTCCTCAGTAGCCCTAGCATGGGTGATGGAACATTTAGCTGCCACATGTGACTGCATGCTTGTCATTCACTAGCTCACACACACACACGCACACACACACACACACACACACACACACACACACACACACACACACACACTACATTGTTCATGTAGCCGCTGTCGAAAATAGAAAACATAGCTGGCCCGGAAAGTTAACACTTTTCTCATTTACCATGATTTAGTCTACCTACTTTTATAAATTACCTGTTATATTATGAATCTGCTGATGGCAAGAAAGTCACTGACTTACAAAACTTAACTCAGGTAAGGAAAAAACGGCAACACTGCAATTACTTGGTTTGTCTGAGACCGCAGTGATGTGCACATGCATGCACTGAAAGACTGTACACACGAACAGCACACACACACACACACACACACACACACACACACACACACACTGAAAGACTGTGCACACTAACAGCACACCCACTCACACACACACACACACACACACACACACACACACACACTGAAAGACTGTGTGCATGCACATGCATGCAGCCACACACACACACACACACACACAGCTTGTTGGATCTTGGCTCGGGGAATTTGTGTCCACGTCTGCAGTTGTCTGATCCTTAAAGATAACACAGGCAGGCAGGTTTGGTCTGCATGCCCCTCTGTGGCCCTCATTCATACATACTCCACATCCTCAGCTCGACAGGTTTCCAATTCATACACACATCCTCGGATAAATACATTGTCAAAATAACTTGAGTTCTTTTTTTAGCTTTTTTTTTACTACACGTTTCCATTCCAGGCTGATGGCCACACCACGCCTTCCCCTCTAGCTATCTGTCAGTCCAGATCCGTGGCACGTCTCACTTCTGCTTTCTTCCAGATTAGTATCTCCTCAAGCTTCAGTCACGGCGTCCTCCGCACTGTGGGCTACCGTGTTTTCTTGGCTTCATGTAACAAGCATTCCGTTAACCCATTAAGACCTCAGGCTGATTCTACAAATCCCTTCTAAATCAGCAGTTCTCTTCCGATTTTTCAGAAATTTTTAAAAATAGCAGCTTTGAGCTTGTATATCTGCTATTTTTTTAATAGCCCCTGCAAGAAGAATCTAAAATGACACGGATGCTTATTTGGTTTTAATGGGTTCATTCATGCGTGAAGTGGTTGAACAGCAGAATTATCCCCACCTCTATCTAGTTATCGTAGCTATGGCGTGTCCCCGTGGAACTGAGCATTATCTTTGATTCATTCATCTTTATGCGTCTCCTTTGCCTTCATCCAATGCATTATTGTTTTATAACATTTACTGCAATCAATTGTCACTGCTATTCGAATTTAGAATAGTGTAGCCTAATTCCTATTTACAGACCCGGAGCACATTGATCTGTCCGTCAACTGGGGCCATTGTTATAAATAATGTGCGGTTGTACAACTGTTCAGTCCTGTATTGCCTTGCTCAGCTCAAGTCGGATCACTTCTGTATGTGTGTTGCTTCACTCGCTTGACGTTAAACCCTGCCTTGCACAAGTCAGCCCAATTTTCTCGTGCTCCCTTTCTCTCTCTCTCTCCCTCTCACGCTACCCCCATCTTATCACGCTGTACAGTTACACGTTTGCATGCTGACTGAGTAGGGAAACAACAGTTAATCAAACGTACCGATTTAATCGATTATTTAAAAAAAATGGTTGATTAATTTAATAAGAATTGATTGTTTAGGGTAAAACAAAGTCTTATAGCTTATAAATCAGGTATTTGCTAATCCAATCGCTATCTTTGTGCCACACAGTTGTAAGTGTATAAAAAAGGGTTTTTAAGCAGTGAATCAAACCTATTTGATTTTCTTTGCATGGAATAATAATTGTTAAGAAAAGAATGAATAGTTGCAGCCCTAATGCTGAGCGTGCTCAGGTCTAGTGGGCTATGATAGAGTTGTATTCAGCTCCACTTTGCTCTGCGTTCAGGCAGACTGTGTCCAGTGACATCAGCTCCTAAAAATGCAGCCCTTCTGGGAATGACTGAGCCAGACATCCAGTACTCTGGTGGTGGTCCCATGCACCTCAAGGTGCTCTGTCTCCTTCCCACTCAACAAGATGGGTCTGGTAAAAGAGGTGAAACAGATAATATTCCACTGCACTAACTTAAAACTAACTCTTTATAAGAACAGTTCAATATTTCATATTTGCGACATTGAATTGAAAGTAATTTGTGGTAAGGTTGCTATGAATGGCCATGCCTTTAAAATAAAATACTGTAAGTAAAAAGAAAGAAAAAGAAAGGTCAAGAAATCTTTGCATTGTGAGCTTGTAGATTCATCGTACAACAAAGTGTATACAGTATGCATTCCTAACTAGTTTGTTTCCAGACAGACATTTTTCTTTCTATGGTTTCTGTCTTCATTTTCCAGCCCACCATATCCAACTTGCTCCCCGAATTCTATAGCCGTTTCTCTGTGAGAAGTCCTTGTGGCTGTGAAGTATTATTCTGAAAGCTCACACCTCCCACAGGCCGCGATTACTTAACCCTGCTGGAGAGGATGGGTTTTTCATCTGTGCAACGTATGGAAATACTTTGCTGTTCATTTGCATAAGAATGAGAAGGCTTTGACAAACCTATGGTCTTAACCCATTCTGAACGGGAACCCATTTTGGTGTTGGCACTATGTTATGCTTTAGGTATTGAAAAATAGCAGATCTACAAGCTCATAGCGCGCCACCGAGTGGCGCACTACGAGCTTGTAGGTCTGCTATTTTTGAAAAATCGAACAACAACTGACATTTTTAGAATCTGATCTCAGGTCAGAATGGGTTCATCAGACCATTGTGTGTCCAGTGGGAAACCTCGTATGAATCTGATCTCAGGTCAGAATGGGTTAAGCATGAGTGGGTTTTCCCAATTTTCTCACATGCTGTCAGTGTCCGAGGAAAATCATGCTCCCGTCGAGTACTGTAGCTAGTACAGTAGCTACATTTCTCTGTTCTACTTCACTTGATGATTTTCTTTGTCTTGGAAGAAATTAAATAACACGAAAGAAATGCAAAAGCCCTCTAGTGTTGAAGTGGCCTTAAACAAGTCACTAAGAGAATGTTAATGTATTAATTAGTCTATTAAATGTGGTGTTTTGTTTTGTTTTGTTTTAGAATGAAGAGAAGCGCAACCTGACTTTGGGCGGCCATGTTGGATTTGATAGCCTACCTGACCAGCTGGTCAGTAAATCGGTCACACAGGGTTTCTGCTTTAACATCCTTTGCGTAGGTAAGTAGCACATTGTGTGTGTGTGTGTGTGTGTGTGTGTGTGTGTGTGTGCACGTAACTAGTCACAAAAAAATATTCTGCTGGTTTCTGTTCTGTAAATTTTCTCTTGATCTCTTGGACAGATGTAATTGCTCAAAGCACTTTAACTGCGTTTAACTGAAACAAACCCAGCACTGTTGTCTTCTGTTCCCCTGACATGAGCGACATGTACATGCCTTCCAGTTGTATTGCTGCCCTAAACACTTTTGTCTGAGAGCTGAAGGATTGCCCCCCTGTGAATCTTACACTGCTTGACTCTCTTTCTTTCATTCTGCCTGTATCTATTCCCCCAGGGGAGACGGGCATTGGCAAGTCAACGTTAATGAACACACTCTTCAACACCATGTTTGAGAACGAGGAGGCCAGCCACTACCAGAACGGAGTGTACTTACGACCGCGAACCTACGACCTTAAGGAGAGCAACGTCCATCTAAAGCTGACCATCGTAGACACAGTGGGCTTTGGAGACCAGATAAACAAGGAGGACAGGTATGGGCGGAGCATTTCAACCTAGCCCGAACACCAAATGCATTAGGATAATTCCAACATGGTTGGTTAACCTGTAGAAAAGAGAGTGGTTGGTTAACCTAATAAGACCTGAGGCCAATTCTCCAAATGCCTTCTAAATCAGTAGTTGGTCAAAAATGTTCAAAAATAGCAGCACGGCACGAAGAGATGCACTGTGAACTTGTAAATCTACCATTCTTTTTTTAATAACCAATGTCTAAAACCTCAAGACGGATGCTTCCCTGGTTTTAATGGGTTAAAGACAAATATGAGATTGAATTATTAGAGTGGAGGGGATTCATATAATTGTATTATGCACAGATTAGAGATCCAGTTCAAAAGAGATTCATGCATGCATGCGTGTGATGTGTGAACGTATGATGTGGCTGTTTTTATGAGGGCCCTAGGAAGAGTAGTTGTTACCTTGGTAACAAATGCGGATCAAAATAAAATGTAATCAAAAGTAAGTACATGGAAAAGAGGCAATAACTAAATCTTACAATGCACTTAAATAGAATCAGTAACAAATCCCAACTCTAAAATAAGGCCATAATGCTACCTACCGGTAGATTACATCCTGGTTTCTTTGGTGTACCACTGAGACACAGACTGACTGACAAACCATTATCAGTCCAGACCTTACTCCATGAGGGGAAAGAGGCAGGGCAACGCTAACAGAGGACAAACTTGAATACTTGGTTTGAACATTAGCTGCAGGACGGGGCGTTCTCGGTCTAGCATGGGGCTCCCGACTCACGCAAACCCCCCCACCAATAGCCTCTCCTCTGTGGGGAGGAGGTGCCAGGAAGGCCATAAAACGCGACGTGACAAACCCTTCCGTCTAATGTGGATGGACGGGCTTGGAAAGGTCAAGAGGAGAAGATGCATTCCACAGGGCCTGATTACTGTAAACAGGGCTGTGTCTGACACACCATATGGATGTTTTTTTCTCTGAGCCGTGTTGTTCAATCAGTGGAGATATGGGGCTAATTTCACCAGAACACTGGGTTAATTAGGGTATTTGTTATTATTAAAAATGTTACGTTGTTAGTATGGTATTATTAATGCTGGTATAAATGTAACTACCGTAATAAATTAAAGCAGGGTTCTTAGGTAAATATAACTGCTTAAGCTTTTAACAACTACTCTGTCCTTGGGAACCAAGCACATTAGAAGTACCCATATTAAAATAGTACATGGTCACTTTCCAGAAACATGTTTGCGTCCATGTTTGGGTCCCAACCCAGAGTTTGAGTAAGGCGCGATTCGTACTCTTATTTTAGAGCCGAATAAAAGTCGGTTCGGCGGGTACCGTCCTAAAGTCGGCTCTTCGGTGCTACTGAAAATTTCTGACGAGCCGAAATCATTTCGGCACTACAGCGGTAAAATAGGAGTATGAATCAGCCCTAACTCTGACATACTGTGTTTAAGTGAAGAAGCCGCCTGCCGTTGGAATGCAGGTCACACGCAGTGTGGAGGAATCTCCTTAGCCCTGTGGGTAACCTACATCAAAAGAACAAGACCAATGGAAAGCTGAGAATATAATATATCGGCTTTGCAATGATTAAGTCTGAAATGTGGGACTACTACTACTTCAACTACTACCGACTACTAGGGATGTTAAAATGACCCACTTTCGACAGTACAAGTAGTAATTGAAAATATCTATTTTTCTAATGGCCTATTCAAAACATTCAGGGCATGAATGTGGTGGTGGGTTCAATAATGTTAGTGGTGGAAAAAATAGCCTTGCTCTAAATATAATAACACAGTGAAACATTTCTGAATGATGAAGTGTTGAGTGCAGCTGGAAGTGACGGGTGGACAGAACAAAGTTAGAGCATCTGCCAGTGTGGTTCCTGTCTGCTGCATAGGAGGAGCATTTACAGACTTCTTGTTACCTTTGGGAATTGTGAAGAAATGTGTTGGATAAAAGACGAAACGTATGGCTTATGCCGGGGCAATACTACCAATGAGATGACCTATTTACTTAGACAGCCCCCCTGTTTGTCCGTTTGACAGCGCGAGGAGGTTGAGTCGGACAGGCAAGACTAACTCCTCCTCCCTGCAGACTTTAAACTGCATTTCCATGCAGATTTAGACCAAAATCCACAAGCACTGGGGGGTTATAGTAAAAGATATACGGACGTTGATATTATATTGAGGGACAGACAGTAGGCTGACAGGAAATGGGGAGAGAGTGGGGGGTTACATGCAGTAAAGACCGTCGGGATCGGGAGTCGAACCCGCGGCACACTGCCAGACTGGATTACCAGCCAAGGTGCCTGGCCCGCTGAGCCAACAATTGTAACAACAATTGTAATATTACTTTTTGTTTGCTATTGTTAAAGCATTGTTTTAGCTCATAGGTCTACATACTGTAGGAATCCAAAAAAGGCACATAAAGTCTAAAAGAGCCTGGTTAGTGCTGTACATAATCTCCTTATGAGCCATGAGGACTTGAGTTTCACGTCGTACGGTACGTGCACTAATATGTTAAAGTTGTACCAAAGTACATTTTTTAAAGTTTCTGGAGACTTATCAAACAACCCAAAGTGAATGGGATTACTGGAACAGTAGTACAGGAAAATGTCTCTAACATGTGGACTAACCCAAAACTGTGCCATCCCGTGGTTGGTTGACTTTGTAGTATAAAAAGTAAAATAGTAAAAAAAGTGTAAAAATGGGACCATTTCACATGTTAAGATTCGTAAATCCCTGGTGAACAGAATGAGTTTTTGGACAGCCGTTCAATTTGCTTCCCAACACCCAAATGCAAGTTTCACGCACTGTGATTTCATTATTGTGGCATTGAACCAAACCAATTTGTTACTTAAATAAGTCACTCACTTTGTTCTTTTCTCTAGCGACAAGCCTTATGTTCCTTTCATGTTAATTTGCAATGCATGAATAAGAACACAAATATTGATGCTCCTGGCCACAGATATAAATCCTTGGTATTAATGTTGATCTCTCTGGCTGTGCAGCTACAAGCCCATCGTGGATTATATCGACACCCAGTTTGAGAACTACCTTCAGGAGGAGCTGAAGATCAAGCGCTCGCTGTTCAACTACCATGACACCAGGATTCACATCTGCCTTTACTTCATTGCTCCCACGGGCCACTCGCTAAAGTCCCTGGATCTAGTGACCATGAAGAAACTGGACAGCAAGGTATGTGTACATATGAACGCACGCACGCACACATGCACACAGACCAGGGATTACTCTGAGGGGGAAAAGCGCACACTCCCACACACTCCTTTCCCGTCTTTGAATGGCTTTTAATGACGATGAAATTTGAACTGCCTGTCACTGTGAGTGGTGTCGATTCACTGAGGCGTGGAGATCCCTGATCTTTGTGCCAGGGTGTGGACTTCTCTGTGTCCCGCTAGACAACAGGGGGAAAAGCCTCCCAGCTTCCATGTCATCACATTTCAAGGGGGGGGGGCTATACGTTGGCTTTCTTCTAAGTCACCACATCAGAAGAATAGACATAGACTTTTATCGAGTATTGTTGGGGATTAAGGGTCTTGTATCTGGTAAACGGAAATACTGGAAGACTGGGTGAATATAGCCAATGTGTGGATTTGGATGTGGACCGATTTTTTTCATTACACACATTCATGCGTTCTTAAACGTCATGTGATCCTTTATCAAGGACATCGGGGAATATACTTACGTTCTTGTTTGAAGTCTAGCGTCTTGAGAATGAAAATACTGCAGCTTGTTATTTAATATAATTCAGAACAAGACAAGACATTGGATTTACAGTGACATTGAATCATGAAGACTAATGCACCATCATCATGAGCTAAGAGTTAACGGGAAGATCTCCTAGAAGACCGCCTATGAATCACTCTCCCATTCTTACCTGGGACTAACATTGGGACAGTTTGTGCTCAGGTCTCTAGACTAAAATCACACCCGTGTGAAGTGAGGGGCTCTAATATATTAAAGTCTAACTCATGTTGATTAGGTGATGTAATCGTGATGTAACAAACTGTGCCAACACAAACATTAAACGCCATTAACAATAAAGAGACAATATGACGTAATGAGGGACAATATGACGTAAATGTTCCTTTCATTGTCAATGGCGTTTTTAAAACAAACATTGAACAAAAAAACAAAAATTAAACCTGTGTGTGTATATACAGTAGGAGGGGCTAGTGCCCCTCAAAAACACACAAGTATTCTCTGGTCATGCGAGGACCCCGTGTAAACGGTCTCAAAAAGTGGTTCTGGGCCCTGGTCTATAATGTAGGACACACACATTGATGTGCTTCATTCAGGGCAGCTGTGTGAGAAGCTTGTACATTCCCCTTTGGGCATTGGATGCAAGGTCTGACATCCATACATCGACAGTGGGCTGTTGAGGACATGCTCACTGGATTGTTCTCAATTAGACAGCCTGTGTGAGTGGGGGCAAAAGAGCGTGTGAGAGAGGACAAGTTGACGAACGAGTAGAGGGAGGATGAGAGACCAAAAATAGATGATCATACTTGACCACAAAGTCATTCATCAGGACAGGAGGAGCGTGTTTTCTGTGACTGTTGAACTGTACAAATGTACAAGCTGCTTTTCATCAGGGTGATGTGGACAAGATTGAAGTCACACAGCCATTCACTAGAAATATAGGTGTAGTTATAGCTTATCTAACTGAGATGGCCAATGAAAACTCAAGACAGAAATAAAAACATTACAGATACTAGAGAAATGCCACATAATTTAGCCCCTCCTATGTCCAGCTTTGAGGGTCTGTGTAATCACAAACATTGTTGACAAAAGTGTGTAAACGCAAACATTGAAGACAAAAGTGAGGACGCAAATTGTGATTGGCCAGAATGAGATGATGTATGTTGATATAAGAGCGCCCCTTAAATATAAAATGTTTTCCTCAATTATGGCCCCTTTTGGAAAAAAGTGAAAAGGAGATAGTGGCAATTACATGGTGAAAGTTCAAAGTGCTGTTGTGAATGCTGGTCCATGTCTCAAATCATGTGTGATGGGGGCAGAAAGAGTGCAAAAGGTGGCGAGAAGAAAATTTTATTGGCTTTAAATTCAGGGGAATTATACGATTCATAATGCTGTGTGTGTGAAATTCGACAAACCAGCTTACCACCCCCTCATCGCGTAAGTGACACTTATATGCTCGCATGCTGTAGCAGTGTTGTTCATTAGTCCAATGTGGTTCCTCAATTTCTCTGAGTCTACTTAATGAGCTATGGGGATGTTGTGCTTGCATTGGCTTGCTGGTTGCATCAAACGAGGGAGATGCACACCACACACCAAACTTTTAATTAAGAAACTGAAAGGAGTATATATATACTGTATATATTAGACAAAAACGGTCTGCAATGAGTTGTGGAAGTCAGAATCAGGGGTGTATGAAAGTTTATGGATGTAGTGGCTAATATACTGTAATTGTATGTTGTGAATATAAAACCAGAGTAAAGGCTATGCAAAAAAATAGCTGAGAGCTGGTGAGGGCTGCAAGAACCGACACACTGACGGGCTGTAGTTGCTTAGAGAACACTGGCTAGATGCTCCCATTGACCTCAATAGCACCTCAGCTACACCCAGCCAAGGACCTGAAAGACACACAAAAATGCAGTCATTACAGGTGACAACAGTGCCTGTCTTACCGGGTGGCAGTGACTCAGGAGTAGCGGCCGCTTGTAAACCGGAAGGTTCCCAGTTCTCCCCCAGAGTCGGTGTCGAAGTGTCCTTGAGCAAGACACTAAACCCCTAATTGCTCCCGATGTGCAGGTTGGTGCTTGCATGGTTTCCGCCGCCATCGGTGTATGGATGTGTGTCTGAATGGGTGAATATAATGCACATCTCCCAATCTATGTAAAGCGTCTTGGATAAAGGTGCTATATAAATGCACCATTTAACCTTCTGTGACTGTCAGATTTTTTGTCACTGTTTATATCTAGTAGTGGTTTCCATACAAGGTTTCTATACAAGCGTGCCTTTAAAACTACTAGAAACTAGCACACACTGCGAGTCATGCTACCTTACTTAAGACATGTCATTTCTTAGATACCACAAATGACTACTTGTTTTTCAGGGCAATAGCTATTAGCTACCATAATATAGTGTCTATTGTGAGGCAGCGATGTGATGACGCATCAAGACGAAACAGATGGCCAGGCTGTGAGCAAAACCTTGGCAGCTTTTTGCCTACTTTTGCCACCTGTCTCCTGATGCCATCCAAAACGGTGGCAGCCTGGCAGCCCATTTCAACCAGATCTCGCTGTTGTCTTTCTAAAAAGCCGTACGTTTTTCAAAATTGACATTGATTTGCTTGAAGAAGAAGACGCAAAAATGAATGCTATTCTACTCTTTGCCAAGTCTCTACACTTTCCAAGAGAGCAAAGAGCAAAAAATAGAAGTAAAGAATAGAAGCTCACCTGAGCTAATGCTCTCCTTGTGTGAACCAAGCCATTGTAGCTTACCCTATTTATCTTTATCCCCTGTATGGCAGCTTACTTACTGAGACCTACACCGATGTGACACAGCTCACAAACACTAATGCTGTTTAGTGTTTAAACACCAGTATGAGCCAAAGTATAGCCGCTTAACTCAGCCAAACCTCTCTCTCTCACTGTCGTAAGCCCCTGGGGTAAGGACGGAGCAGATTTTATTATGAAATGTGAATGAAATAGTATTGACATGATTTGGTTTTACGCTGTTGCCTTGAAAGGCGAAACAGCTGTTACAGCGAATGCATTCATCCAAACCGATCTGCAGCAGTTCCAGTGCAGTAACATGCTCGTTAGAGTATAGTAGTCGAGTATCCATTTATTTGTTCGAGTGGCATAGGCATAAAATCTATACTACTACTACACACCAATGTGAACACAGGCAAACGTTGATGCATCCCACTTTTCTTTAGCATGCATGACAGGTGTGTTTATTCGGTGCCCTCTTTCCAGACACGACTGAAGCAGCGTTATGATTTTGTCAACATTTTCTAAAACGTCTCATTTCAGAAACATTTACTTAAGCAAACAAATAAATAAGCTTCAACACTGTAGAGTGTATGCGCATGCATAAAGTGAGTGGTAAAGTGAGATTAACATTGTTTAATGTCGTTTAAAGCAATCGTATAGGACTTTTCTGTTTGGATGTATGGGCTGTCAAGGCCAGAAATGTGTTTCTTTGCCACTCGGTAGGCGTTCCTGCATAACTTCCGGGTATGATGATGATGTCACATGCTGCACGCATACCCTAATAGGTTTCCAAAATAGCTGATCTACAAGCTCACAACATATCGCAACACGAAACGTTGTGAGATTGTAGATCAGCTATTTTTGAAAAGTTTAGAAAATTGGTGAAATGGTTTGCCTATAATAGGTATGCTAAATTTAACATGGTAAAATTTGGCTTTTTTTTTTTGCTAATACCAATGTAGTCATAAGAGTCAAATGATGATCAATATATGGGTCTGGTTGGCTCTGGTGATCCCCATAGTTACGACTGACTTCAAGTTAAAGTTCTGACTGAGTATACAAGTAATCCTTGTATTCCGATCTTCCAGGAACAAGATGAGTCAATTCACTACTGTGCTCCAATTTGGGGTCATTTTGAACACTGATTGAGAGCATTTAAAACATTAAACAAACTTAAAGGGCACTCTTAACAGTGGGCTTTGTTTTTAATCTGAGAGCGCTGCCAAAAGCGAGTCACCACAGACATGAGGGCCTATCGGCCAGCTGAGTCAGGAAGCAGGTTAGTAGACCAGAAAGCAGCCAACATTTCCTTCAGAGAGCGGCCCTTTGCTGTCAGAGGAGAGACAATGGTGTTTTTCTTGTAACTGGGGTGTGTGCCACTCACCCTATAAAGGATATGGTGGTCTGTAGATAGCT
Source organism: Protomyctophum bolini (assembly GCF_963924005.1). Taxonomy (NCBI): domain Eukaryota; kingdom Metazoa; phylum Chordata; class Actinopteri; order Myctophiformes; family Myctophidae; genus Protomyctophum; species Protomyctophum bolini. Next base: position 11,627,535 of record NC_137874.1, on the reverse strand, counting down.
GAGCAGGCCATTGAAAGAATTATTGCAGTTGCTAGAATCAGGCCTGTGGTTAAGAGGTGGCTAAAGGCAGGAAGAGAACCCAGCAGAGTGTGAAGAGACTAGAGAGTTATCGTTTTAAAAATGTGCACTGTACAGTGGATGGCCTAGTGGATCTCAACCGTTATTTCTTAACTCAAGACCTGAGGCCGATTCTACACACCGCTCTTCTAAACAGTTAAACAATTCTATATCGGTGCTTCTCACATTTCTTTCACGTGAAGGACCCCCAAAATGATATGTATTTGGCCCCCATCTCAAAAACCTTTTTGTTCCGGCAGGGATGAAAAGATTTGAGTTAAAATGTTAACTTTAAAGGTACAGTATATATATATATTTTTTTTAAACATTACATTTTTCGATTGATTGATGGATACCTTTATTATACTGTGGGGGAAATCAGTAAAGAGAAAGGAAAAAGTACAAAGAAGGCTAAGAAGCATCAACAACGGTAAACGGAGGTAAAAAGCCAGTACATTGTCAATACAGTTAGTGCTTCATAAGTGTCTCACTGTATCTTGTCCTAAAAGCAAAATTATTGTCAGTGCAATGCAGTGTCCGTTTTGTTTTTCCATACCTGTAATTATGTCATTGACCATGGACCTCTCTAGTTGGGGAAACTGGGATAGAGGAGACAAATAATTCTGTTGGAAATAGTTGTTGGCAAAAGTGTGCTCCCAGACATAAACCGTGTTATCGTCAGCCAACTCTGGATGAAACCCTTGTGTCAGCATATTACTGCAGGCAGGCGGTCTCGCTACCCTGACACAAGGTAGCCTGAAGGTTGGGCTCGTGACAGGAAAGTCTCCCATTCAAATTCCTGGACTGAGTGGGAAAGGCTTGGTTTCCGCGTCTATCAACAACTTCTCTTGTAAGCGCTAACAAGGAGGCCTCCGGGAGACAGTGAGGCGTTGATGACTTGAATCTTGTGTGAATCCTCGTTAGTGATTTGGTTAATGCAGTCGTGTCTACAGGGCATTACCGGGGGGAATGCAGACAAACCGTGTTTGTTTGCTCCTCCACTATGTTGTACATCTCTGTTGGGGTTCCTAATTTAATAACACAGACCTGAGGCCAATTCTAAAAAAGCCTTTTTAAATCCGTACCAGTAGTCAATATTTAAAAAAAAATAGCAGTTTCGTGCTGCGCTGCTATTTTTGACACACAAATCTAAATTGCTTTCCCGGTTTTAAAGGAAAATTCAGGTGCCGCCTATATTCGACTTAATTTCACTTGGGTTTCAACTTTCTTTATGAGACAGTCCCAAAGAAACAGTGCCTTCCCAATCTCATCGACGGCAGTCGCATGGCTCCACACTGTATGCAGCGTTGCCAGTCACATTGAGCATTTTATTTTTGTCCAGTCAGCGGCGCTCATTAGCGGGTCTGGAGGAGTTCCAGACCAAGCTAAACTAGGCCAAACCACCACAACATACCATACGCAGAATACTGTATGTTATTTTACCTTTAATGTACTCTGTGTATACATGAATTTTTTATGTGTACTCTGGCACACCCCATAACCCTAGCAGCAGTGGTGGTGCCGTGCTGTAGTAGCATGTCTAAACAGTAAACACACAATATGGCGAGTGTGTATTCTCCAGAGGCGACCAGAAGGTGCTCATTCTAATAACGAGGAAACACAAAATGTAAGGAAAAGACGTGCTGGACGCTGTCACTGGGTATGCGCCATGAGCCCATGGCGCTAACTCGCACCGCTAGTTCGCTAACTCGTAACCGCTAGTTACTGTAATAACAATGGAATCTATAACAGTCTGAGCGATTGTGACCTTTGTCATATAATTGGTTCAGGAATATAATAGAAGACGGGTTGTTTTCTAATCACTTGCTTTTCTATGTGCACAGTACAGAATTTGTTTTGAGGCATATTTTATTTCCCTGAGCCGAGTATTTTCTGGTCTGAATCGTTCAGAAACGGTGTTTGTTCATAAGCTGTCCGGCCGACTCTCATAGACTCCAGTGTTATTTCACCCAACTTCCGGTGTGAGTTTGCCACCGCAGTGCGACAAATCTGCCGGTCTGGAATCGCTGGATGGAGGAAGTGGTGTCGGCGACCTTTGTTTCCCTTTGTCTAATAACAGGAAGTCTTTATGTGGTCTTTTCTCTTTATCTCCGTTTTCCCTCGTCTCTTAATCCATGCCTTCCGTGTTTTTCTCTCTCGCTTACCGTCGTCTTCCCTCTCTCCTCTCTCAGGTGAACATCATTCCCATCATCGCCAAGGCGGACACGATCTCGAAGAGCGAGCTCCACAAGTTCAAGATCAAGATCATGAGTGAGTTGGTGAGCAACGGGGTTCAGATCTACCAGTTCCCCACCGACGACGAGGCCGTGACCGAGATCAACTCCTCCATGAACGTAAGCTCCACTCTGAAACCGCCACACACGCATGCTTAACCCCATTTAGGCCTGAAAAAAATCTTCTAAATCCTCCAGTTTTCTGAAATAAATATTTTCACGATTTGTCAAAAATATCAGACCTACAAGCTCATTAAATTAAATTGTGACTTTAAAAAAATGTATAAGCGTATACCCCGTAGTGTAACTGTATCGGTTTGTTTACTGTTGAGTGAGTAAACAATATTGCACATCAAGCTATTCATCCCCAGGAGGTCCCACAGAATTATCCCAACCCCCAGTTTGGGAACCACTATTCTGGACCACCTTCCATCCTTTTGTTGTTTGAACTATTCACCATGTGTTCGCTCTGTGTAGACTGAGCCAAAAGCACTAAGCCAGATCCTTGTTGGAAGAGCTGGTCATGCCTCCCGCTGTTCCTAAGTGTCTATTGAAAACCTGTTTGACGTGCGGACCAGAGCATCTCTTTGCTTGAAGGGGAATATATATATACATTTTTAGCTTAAGACGTGCTGAGCTTTCAGCGCTGTCATAAAATACTGCATGCCCATTCCTCTGACAATAACAGGTGGACGCAAGGATGAGCGAGGTGTTCATAACACAGGCTGTGTAGCTGTTAGCACGTGTTGAAAAGACGTTACATGGGTGGTCTGTGGTCCGCAGCTGAAAAGGATATAATTAGTGAATACTTTTCATAGATTGTTTAGTCCCACATCGTTCTGCTGTAGATGGACAGTGAATTGTGCGGAGTGTCAGAGACGGTAATAGAAAATGATTGTAAAAGCCTTTATAATACCTGTGCTATGATGACAGGACTTAGAATGGAAGTAGTGTTTTTTTAAGACATTTTTGGGGCTTTTTGCCTTTATCGATAAATGTATTATGTAATAGGTTGACAGGAAACGGGGAGAGAGATTGGGGGGGGGGGGGGTAGACACGCAGCAAAGTTTTGTTTTTAGTTTTAGTTTTTAAGATATTTTTTGGCTTTTTCTGCCTTTATTGATAGGTTGAAAGTAATCTGACAGGAAATGGGGAGAGAGATGGGGGGGGGGGGGGGGGGGGGGAGAGAGACAGGCCGCTGGGATCGGGAGTCGAACCCGCGGCACGCCGCCAGGCTGGCTCAGCAGCCTAGGTGCCCAGACGGTTGAGATAACCGTCCGACACGCAGCAAAGTTCGTCGGGATCCTGTCTCAAATAGCCTTACCAGCCTAGGTGCGTGGATCGCTAGGCCGGCCCGGGGCCAGTAGCACAACCACACAAATAGTTTCAATTCAAACCATTTTTTCCATTGCAAGAATTTCAACCAGGTCACATACTGGACATGTGTGCGTATCCCTCCACATTCATGTACACACAGAACTGGAACATGAGGGCTGGTTTCCCCATTCTGTCACTCTCTCCATACTGCAGAAGGGCCTCATGGCGGTGCATACTTTCCTTTGCCTTCCCTTCATAAATACATATTTATAAGTACATATTTTCCAGAGTTGTTAAGCGGCTCTGAAAATAAAACCGCATCTGAAATGAACTTCATTAGTGCAAGTCAAAGTTATTTTGCAGGCAGATATGGGCCCCACACACGCACGCACACGCACGCACACAACAAATCGTGCACCAGAAACCCATAACCACTTGATGAGATGGATGGAGGCCCCGCCCCACATAGCGTAGTCCTGTTTATTCCTAGATGATGACATCATCGCCCCCAAGCTCACCGACCGTCCTGCGGAGCGGCGGCTGTGCTGCTCGCCAACTGGTTTAAACTCGCCACCTAATTTTCTGTGGTTGCGCGCCGGGCGTGCTTTCCTGGTGATGCAGCACTCTGTGGCCCAGCGGGAGGATAGTAACTTCTGAGAGCAATAAAGAACCGTGTGTTTAATCATGTCAATGAAAAATGCCTCCGAGCCCAAGTGGGCCACATGTTAAAACGTAAACAAACGGCTCCGGCGTGGCTTGCATTGTGTAAACAGCGTTCAACTCTGCGGTGTGGTCGAGTCGTGAAAAAGATAAGTCAGGAATTCCTGCAGTGAAATTGGGTTTAATTTGAAAGTAAAATGTGAAGCTCTCTTCCATCCCTCCCAGTTCTCCAGTCGGTGGATTATTTCTCCACCAACAACATCTGTAAAAGCCGTCACATTTGGCGGGCCACAACATAAAGTTGGTTGCTAGGGCGGTGACCGGGAAATAAACTCTTTTAAGGGAAGTAAGAATCTGTTCCTAGGAATCGGGCCCCAGGTACTCACTCGGGTTACACTTTGTTGTAACTTTATTTATTTTTCTTTCATTTTCTTTTATTTTCTTGTTTTAATTAATTTGACCTCTGACCCCTACCAGGCCCATCTGCCATTTGCTGTGGTGGGGAGTGTGGAGGAGGTCAAAGTGGGCAACAAGACGGTGAGGGCCAGGCAGTACCCCTGGGGCATTGTGCAAGGTGAGTACCCTGACAAAAGGATTATTCAGAGGGGGGAGGGGTGTCTGTGTGTGTCTGTGTGTCTGTGTGTGTGTGTGCGCGTGCACGAGAGTTAGTTTTCCCATAAACCAAGGTGAGCAATGTTGGCCCGGAGTCAAGTAATGGTCAACATCTCTTTCTGAACTCGTTAAGCCTGATTAATTCATCGCAGCTTGCTGCTGTCTCACCCTGAAAAAAAGCTTCTGCGTGCAACCAAGTATACTGTAAATCAGGCCTTAACAGCTGGAGGCCCCACTGGGGTCCATTTGGTTACATTTGTACACTCTCAGAATTAAATGTATACTCGGGATTGTTAGTCCTTTTTTTTAATTTGGTAGGCACAGACTGATAAATGAAGGCTGCATGAATGAGAATTGTGCTGGGACATTGGCCCCTTGGCGGCGAGGTTCTGGTAGAATGCATGCTATAGGTTAATCACGGCTGGGGAAAAAAATGAATGCGTATTAGTGGCTGCATTCTAGCGACTGCACATATTGTTACGGGACTGTTGCGTGTACGTGTGTGCGCGCATATGCCGTGCGTGCCGTGAATGTATATTATGGATGTTGTCGTATGCCGGTGCCCACAGGGACGGACGGCCTGTCGTCATTGGCTCGTGAGCTTTGTTTTTACGTCACTCGTCGTGGCTCTGTCGTTGTCCTCCCAGGCTCAACAGTGTCATTTGATAATGTCACATGCACAGTAGTTCCGTGAGAATATTACTGCTCTGCTGGGATCCTTAATGGCCTCCTCCCAGAGTGTCCACCCCCCACCCCCTGGCCCCTTCTGCCTCACACATACAGTTCACCCCCTTCTATCTCTCTATCCACCCTCCCTTCTCTCACTTTCTCTTTCCCACCCATCCCCTTCTTCCTCTTGTCCTCTTCCCCCATGCACTCTCTCTCTCTCTCTCTCTCTCTCTCTCTCTCTCTCTCTCTCTCCTCCCTCCCTCCCTCCCTCCCTCCCTCCTCCTTTCCCCTTCCTCCTCTTCATTATTCTCTGACCGTCTCATTCCTCAACTCTCAGAGGACACTCCATGGTTATTTATAAACCCCTCTGGGTCTCTGAAGGGATGAACTCAGTTGGACTTCATCAGTCAGTAAGTATGGATATACAGTCCACCCCGGCATTAAGACAGAGCTGTGCTGGCACCGGTTTGACTCTGAAGCCTCTCTCGACTACGGCTTCATCTCTGCGCTGTTTGTCCATCCGCAGTTTTGGTCACATTTTAAGATTTTCTTTTTACTGTGGTCGTCACCCGGCTGACAGGGTCTCATGTATCTTAAAAATCTCACGGCCGAGCCAATTGGTACTGGATCATAATATGTCAGAAACTACATGGGTGGCAATAAGGGGGAAGTGGGATCAGATGAAGTCCCCCAGTTCCCCCCATGTTTCATTCTCTCACTGCTGTATTATCTAATCTTAAATCCATTCTTCTGTTCTTCCATCGCTGAATCTTTTGATATGGTTTATGTGGTTTTGTTTTGTGAACCACGCTTTATGTTGCCAGTAACGTTTATTGCCCTTTTTATTTATTCTCCTTAAAGTAACATTTATCATCATTTATCTCGCACACTCACGGGGAGCTGTCGAGTCTTTGCCACCGACCATAATAGTTTTGGACTGATAGCATCTCTGGCACACCGGCGGCCCGCCGCTCACAGAAGACACTTTATCTGGAGGGGGTCTTCCATTTTGTCACACACACTTAGCCTATTGATGGTAGGGTCGTCTGTGTTAATGAAAACAGTTTGTAGTAGATGCCAGATGTGGTATGGATGGGTTATTATGGTAACCCTTGCAGAGTCATGGGAAATGTCCATGGCTGTGGGGAAGACAGTGGGGCGACTGTCTGCTGACAAAAGAAGTGTGTGAAAGGCTGAGTGTTTTATTTCCTCTTCATGCCGTGTTATCTTTGAACTCCAGATATTTGTCCTCTTCCAACTCCAAGCGACAACTCTGTTCAGTGTGTCTGTGCATCTTTGTGTTTTTGTGCGTTTTGTATGTCTGCATTAGTGCATTCAAATATGTGTTTTTGTCTATATTCTATAGCATTTGCCTACCTACCTATCTTGTGTGTGTGCATTCCTTGGCTCTTAACCAGGCTTCAGTGGTGGCAGTACAGACGAGACCAGATGGGCTGTAATGATTAAAGCGACAAAGTTATGAGAGCTACTTCGATAACCGTGGTACACCATGACAAAAGTAGCTTCACTGTCTAAACATTGGCCTAATATGTAAGCTGTGAGTCTGTCTGTCTGTCTGTCTGTCTGTCTTTTTCTCTCTGTCTCACTCACCCACTAGTTTGATCTGATCTTCCATCACCTGTGAGATCTTAGTTGAAATTAGCACAATTATGGCTAAATTCTATTTTTCTTCTTCGTCAGTTCATACCTGACGAAGACCCACAAGGGTTGAAACGTTGTTCAATAAATAAAGACTTTTCCTGGGAGCAGTGAAACGGTGTGCGGACAATGTCCCTTCCTTTTCATTGTACGTACATGTTTGACCAGCACCTGTAGAATTTCTGGAGATGTGCGTGTTTGGTGGAAAAATATGTTTTTGTGATTTTGTTTCTCATTGTTCTTCCATATGCCTACAGTATGTGAGCATGTGAGGAGATGAGGTATAACACCTCATCAAATATTTTTTTCAGATGCCAAGTTTCTCCATTATACTTTTTTGAAACGAGATTTCTGATTACTTTTGATAATTGTGCTGCCGTAGTCCGTCCCCACTCCTTGCCGTTTTCCATGCTCACTTAAACATTTAACTTAACTTCTAGATCTACAAGTTAGCTTACTATAGTTAGGTTGTAGATCTGCTAAATAATTGCTATAGTATTTTTCAGCTATATTGACCAAAAGTCCATAAGTGGGACACCAAAACGGGTGTCAACTTAATATATATATGATATTGTTTACATATTATTGTAACTTTGCAAATGCTGTTTTAGCATTGTAAGTGTGTTTTAGTTGTATTGTACCCAGTGCCTGTGTGGTACTGTATGCTATGAGTCGGTATATGTTGGGCTTGCTTTAAATCACGTTCTAATTGCCTCTTTTTCCTTCTTTCTAATGAAAGCACATTGTCGGTGATCTTTCATCCCCGCTGCTCCCTGCTATCGCTGGTATTTAGACTGAGAGGATGTGTCCCTGCTCCCCTGCTGTGGGTTCATGGTATTTAGATTGAGAGGATGTATCCCTGCTCCCCTGCTGTGGGTTCATGGCTGCTATAGGTTCACCCCCATGCCGCCTCCATCCAACGTAACCTCCACCCCAATTATTTTGCCCGAGATCATCTCCTCTATCTCTCTGTTCCTTAGCTATTTAACCTTGACTCCACCCGCCAGTGCGACTGCAGATCACTTAATTATAATTGTTTTGTTTTGTTATTAAAGTAAATCAGCAACTATAGTCATTTTATTTGAGATGACTGACACACGTTTCTCCAATTCTCGCTCTATTCTACTTGGTTGCACATCATGACACGCTCTCAGCGTGTAGATCACCTATGTTCAGTGTGAGACAATGCACGACTAAGTATACATCTGGTGTAATCAATGGGCATCGTAGTAGGGGATTGAGGCACATTGAATGTTAGGCTCTACTAACGAGTTGTCAATTGCCCAGGTAGTAACTTTATTGGCCTTGTGAGGGGAACAAAATAAGGACATTGTGGGAAGGAGTGATTATGTTTTCTTTAAGGGAGACTAGGGAGTAATATCTTCTTTATGAGCCAGCAAAAGCTAAGGCTCTTGGGAGCCATGAAGGTCATGACGGGGGTTGTTGTTTATGTCTTACACGACCTCCAGGCACAGCGACAATAATTGCACAGTATGTATGTTCTAGAGAGACGTTATTAATAGATTTAGAGATGGGGCATCCGGGTGACGTACAGCTGAAACACTCGCCTACCACTGCAGAGACCCAGTTTGTCTCCGGCTTGGCCTTCTCGCTCCAACCCAACACAACTGCATGGATTCAAGTTGTCAGTTGCCACGGTTGATTTCAGTCATTTGGATTCTGAGAGATCTTCCTTTGCTTTTAATCCATTACGGGTGCCGGGAAAGGTATACATGAACTTGTCGCTGCACTCCTACTGGTTGGTTGGGGTAAATGTTCTGCAGCGGAGGGGAATTAGAGAAGATGGTGAAGCTCCTTACTGCTGGGTGAAAAGAAGCGGCAAGTCACTGGAGGTGGTGTGTGTGTGTGTGTGTGTGGGGGGGGGGGGAGGCTTGTGGGTGTCTCTGTTAACCTCATTCTGGTAGCATCGTCCCACCACCCTCCTCGGTTTCCTTATCACCTGATGGTGTGAAGACAGCCGTAGCGAGTACCAAACAGTTTCAGCGTTATGACCAATATCATATGCACCACAACCAACAACCCCTACCTAGTCTAAAGACAAGACGACTGGGTAGGCCGCAGCAGAGTTCAACGTGGAGCCTATTATACAGAGCAGCGAATGGGGTGACATGCGAGTAGAATGGAACCATCGACACCCAGGGTACATTCTCTCCCTCTGATGTCACTCCGCAAGGCAGGAAACACTTCCTGTCACTCACCCCCTCTTTAGGAACTGGCTTTACTTTGAGAATCACTCGAACATAACACTAGAACAACACTGCAAGGTTCCAGGTCTAATATAGTTAACAAAACCCAACGAAATAACTCAAACTAGAATTGAAACAGTTAATTGAAATAAAAACTAGAATGTGGCTTTACAAAAAAAGATAACTAACTTAAACTCTGTTTACAAAACTGCATTAACTACAACTAAACTTAGTCAATATTTCATACATAAGCCTAATAAAATTACCCCATTACAATAAACTAACTAATAAAAAGTAAACAAACTAAGCCTTTTAAAAGAAATTCATGAAAATAATATATAAACTAACAAACTCATGTAGAAAACGAAATGCTAAATGAAATAAAAATAAATAAAAAAACAATGAAAATCAAAACTATAATAACCTTGCAAGGAGCAAACGCAGCAATAATGCTGGCAATGCTTGCATACAAACACGCTCAATGCCTGTATGTTATCGATGCGGTTAAATTAAAACAGACGTGTTTTGTACATGCTGTTGCCTCACATTCCTCTCGGAGATATGATTTGAGTTCCTGCTTTTCAAAGGAAAATGGAGAGGGAGGATAACCGAGACGGATGAAGCGAGAAAATTAGCGAGATGCTGAGAGAGAGGCTCGAAGCTGAGAGAGAGAGAGAGGGGGTGAGAGCTGACAGAGCCTAAGAAAGAGAGATACAGAGAGGGGGAGAGAGAGGGGGAGCTGGGGTTATAGCTGAGATACTCTATAGTGTATATATTGGGTTGGCAGTTAGCAAAACGACAATGTTTAGACATTGGCTTTAATTAATAATGCTTTATGTCCTAGGTTTGTGTATCGATCCTGAGAGAGCCCTTAAGACTGCCATGCAATACAGGATTTGAATGACTAATGCTTGGCTTTAGGTAGGCATACACAGCCTTTGCCTCCCAGAAGTTCAGTATGTCCTCCCTGCAAGATATCATTCATGAAGTGTTTGAAAATGTGGGTGTTCAACACTCATGCAAAAGGTGTTGCACACGCATATGCAAGGGTGCGATATTTCTCACACACATGCTCGCACGCACACACACACACACACACACACACACACACGTGGCATATTATATTGTACAGTTTTGGGGCCCTGCAGTATTCCATGCCTTTGTTCAGTGCACAGCTCTCATTCCTCCCCGTGTCGGGCAGGAAGATGTATTTGTGCCAATGAATGGAAAGTATGCACGCTCATAGTATTTTGTGGGAGCTGCCTTACCCTCACGAGACATACAGATACGGAATGGATTCAACAGGTTACACTTGAGTTCACAAAGCACATAATGCGTCGTCTTGGAAAATAACCTGCATGATCGAGCTACTTGATGCTACTTAAGTGTTATCAATGTCAAATGTGACAATGCGCCAGCTGTAGTATTAAGTATCCTTAAACCATTTTGACCTGAGATCAGATTCTAAAAATGTCTGTTTGAAAATGACAGTTTTTTATTTATTGCTTTGCTGGGCAGCATAACATTTACACCCCCTGAGTGAGAAAATCAATACGTTTCAATATGTCCGTCCCTGGACAGATGTAGAGCACACTACCACACATATTTACGGCAAAACATTCATCTTCATTCATTCACATAGAGTGGTACAGGATTTATTTTAGCTACACTACTAGGGGCTCTAATGATGCATATGTTGGTCTGTTCGTTCGTCTCCCCAGCCAACACTTTGGTTACAAACAACATATTTCAAAATCAACTGACTGGATTGCCAAGGATTTTCCTACAGTAAACCTGTTCATGTTCACCAGAAGATGTATTGGCAATCCCATGGACTTTCCTTTTGTGCCATACAAATATTCACACAATACATAAATATAAAATGGGTGAACTGCTATCAAACTATAACTGAGAACTTCTGATTGCTGTGTGGATGAACCATTTTGTGTGACCCTATGATGTTGCGCCACCCTCAGGCCAAAATGTCAGCTTTGAAAACAAGATTTTTTTGAAAACAAGATCATTATGTATTAGCAGATTGGTGAAGAAGAATACACAGTAATAATTATTAAAACATTTCTGTTTACTTTTGTTTTCCATTTTCACCCCCACTAGTTAAATGATGGCGACGTCAGTTGGTTTGGTTGTGTGTAAGGAACAGTACAGTTGCTAGTTGCTGCTAGAGGCTTTTAGATTGTTGATTGTTTTACATTGAATGAGAGTGACTCAAAGTGTCACTCTCAAAGTGACTCAAACTGATATATTTCAGTTGATGATTATGGTGGTGGCAACAACAACATGATGCATAGCATACCTGATGCCACACTCTCATCACACTCTGTGTTTGTTTGCCCGCAGTCGAGAACGAGAGCCACTGTGACTTCGTGAAGCTCCGAGAGATGCTCATCCGGGTGAACATGGAAGACCTGCGGGAGCAGACCCACGCGCGCCACTACGAGCTCTACCGACGCTGCAAACTGGAGGAGATGGGCTTCAAAGACACAGACCCCGACAGCCAGCCGTTCAGGTTAGGGAGGAGCAGTGTCTGGTCCGACAGGTCTACTTTGTTCCACTAAATGGATTTGTCGACAGTTTCCGGCGGAACCGATGCAAAGCTATTTCATGGTGTCGAGTCCAATTTATTTATAATGTAAACACTGTGTTACAGAGCAGAATACCTCATTTATTTAATTATACCGGTATGTGATTGTATTTAGATGTAGATAAGATATGAATTGTGTGCGTGTCCTAAAAAGTTCCCATATTTCTCTTCCTCGCCAGTCTTCAAGAGACGTACGAAGCCAAGAGGAAGGAGTTCCTGGGAGACCTGCAGCACAAAGAGGAGCAGATGAGGCAGATGTTCGTCAACAAAGTGAAAGAGACGGAAGCAGAGCTCAAGGAGAAGGAGAGAGAGGTCAGGGTTTGGGTCCCGGAGGGTGTTGTAGTGTTATGCTGGCAGGTCACTGGGGGTTTTCACCTGCACTTTGCTTTTGAAAATAAATAGTTGGGGAGAGTTGGAGTTGGGAGAGCTAGTTCCTGTCATATTGTTTGTTCAAAGAACCTGAGAAAATGTCTACATACACTAATGGAGCTATTTCAAAAAGTATAAACTTTTGCAAGTCAACAAATTACCCTGAAATGTTCCTTTAGTCTCCATCTTGTTTTGTGCAAATCTAAATGCTCATGTCCTAACTCAAATAAGCCTGTAAAGAATTGCTCAAAGACACATTTCTAGATGAATATGCATTAAGCAGTAAAGTTTAAAGTTGGTTAATCTGTAGAGTTAAGCCCTCCATCCTGACCGACGTTGGCTCTGTCCTCCAAAAATTATATTGTATTATAATTTAGAAATTCAGTACGCGTCGCATGTAGATCGCCAAATGTTAGCCGAATATTCCCCTACAATATGGATGCAAGGTGTCAAGTGTATAAGAGGGATACACGTATTGATTTGACACTAGGTAATGATATGAACATTGCACCATTTCCCAAGTGTGTCAGTGATTAACTGCAAAACGACTGTAGGGTCATTTCGGAGGCCTGCCTGCAGTATATATAATTGAATTCCTCTGGTGGTTTGTTTTGGCACTGAACTCGGATCAGCTTGTTAAACGTGTACACAGTTCTACAGGCGTGATATATATATATATATACTATACGGGAATTGAATGGAAAGGGTCAGGAATGCACATGCTCAAGAGATTATTTCCACCGTGTTCTTTTGACCACAACATTTCCGTCTTCTTCCTCTTGTCTCTACTTCTCTTTCTCGCGCCCTTCAGCTGCACGATAAGTTTGAGCAGCTGAAGAGAATGCACCAGGAGGAGAAGAGGAAGGTGGAGGACAAGAGGCGGGACCTGGACGAGGAGATGAACGCCTTCAACCGGAGGAAGGTGGCCGCCGAGACCCTGTCCCTGTCCCAGCCCCTCAAGAAGGACAAGGACAAGAAAAAGTAAGGACATCTCCTTGTCTTTCCACTGCGTTCTTCTGACTCTGCCCTCCTCTTAGCAGGGACGGAAGCCGTCGTTTAAAAAGACATCCCAGACTTAACGAGTGCTAAAACCAACTACGATTTTATTTTATTTTAAAGCCCCTTCGCATGGTGGTTTTAAACAAATGTTACTAAAACTTGTGAAAGTTGCCACGGGTGACAAAAGCTTTAAAGATTGCCCTCCAAAGTCCAAAGCGACGTTGGCTCAACGTTGGCTTTTTGCCTGGAGTTGGCACCTGCCAGAAAGGCTGTTATAAAAGACAGTTCATCAGCTATACAGCCACAAGGCATGTCCTCTAACTGCCAGTTCATTTCAGGTATGATCAGCAAATGCTGATTCACAGGGTTCAATGCTGCTTTGTTCAGTATAATGGTGTGAACTACATATTTCTTTCTTTAAAGATGAATGAAAATTAGACATGAATTAGTGTGTTGGTTAAGGAGTGATCGATTCACCATAGCAGCACAAACAAACAAACAAACAAACAAACAAATAAATGATTCAATTTCATCTAATGGTAAATAGCTCTATTCTATTTGAATGAGTTTCTACCCTGAGCCTTTGTGCTGCACTCATCCAAATAACAACACTGATGTCTTTTTTACATTCATCTCCATGCCTCCTCTTTGTCTGTTCACCGGGTTGGTTGAGGTTTCCAGGTTACTGCTTTAGGCTACATCCACACTAAAACGTTTAGTTCCTTTGCTACGTTTATGCCTCCACACCAGCCTGGCTTTTTTTTTTTTTTTTTTAATCCCTACAACTTGTCTGAGACGTTTGCAAACGCTGATGACACCCTTATAGTTTAAAACGTAGAGACTGTGTTTTAGTCTAGACTTGATGACGCAAACACCCACATGTGCTTCCTGATTGGGTCGTGTCAGTCACAGGGTGTCTTCCCCTGATTCGTCACGTCTCTCTGTTATGTACTACCTTTTCCAGTAGGAAACTAATGACATCAACCTTGACTAAGTGGATTTTCCCCCAGACACGTTTGATCTATATCCACTTCTCCATAGCCAAATCTTTTACCGCTCACCCTGAGCCAGGTCGCGTGGACGTTATTTAGCATCCACAGAGTTAAACGTAACGTCTCATTTTGTAATGGCATGCCACCTCAGGTCTGCCTGTGTGTGTGTGTCGCGGTTAACTCGGGGAAAACACTGAACCGATCAGTGCCTGCCTGCCAGGTACTGTGTAATGCCATTAGGCCAAGGAAATCAATTCTCAAATATTTTTCACATAATTAGGAATATATTTTTGTGTAAATATAAATATATATTTTTTGAAACCAGTGTTATTAGACCTGCGTTGTTTTTGTATATTTATTGAGCTCTATTTAGTGAAGCTTCACAGAAGATGCACATAGATGACAGTAGTAAATACCGTACATTTGTACGCGAGACCCGCCTTGTTTTTTAATACACTAAGTACCGTGAAAGGTCATGTGACATGCATTTTCAGAGGTGTATATGGATGTAGATTATTCTGAAATGGTGCAAAAATGTGTGTGTGTGTGTGTGTGTGTGGACGGGGATCGTTTAAGACAAGTTTTTAAATTAAAACGTATTAGTGTGGGTGTAGCCTGTGTGTGTGTGTGTGTGTGGAGTTAACGGGTACCTCTCTGTCTCATGCCTAATTAAAGCCTGATTTATACCTGCTGTGACGCGTTGTGAGCTTGTAGAAACAATTTCTGGTGTGACACGCTGGTAAACAACTAACTATGAATCAGGCATACGTCATACTTGAAGTTGTCCTTCTCTGAAAATAGCAGATCTGCAAGCTCACGACGTGTCACATCACGATTCATTGTGTGCTTTAGATCTGCTAATGTTTGCTGTGAGACACAGTTGAACATTATAAATCAGGCTTTGCCCAAGCTTAACATTTCCTTTCTTTGTACTCCTTCCCTTTTTTGCTTGGCAAGCGTCCATTTTTACAATCCGGGAGTAAAATGAACAGGTAATTAAGAATTAGATGTGGTTCATACTGTGGCCTTGTTGGCCTTAACGTTTTAAAAAGAAACCAACAAAGCTGATTATAATTGTTTGGTCAATGGAGCTATTACATAACGGCCACGAAATCAAGTGTCAATTGGTACACAGGTTCTTGTGTCCACTGAGAGGACCCCTCTCATATCAAGGTTGGAAATCCCAAGCTTGATTTAAAGCTAACTGGCTCCACCTTGTGGGTGCTATGTGCATTATCTGGCTGGATGTAAATTGAAGCGATCATCCATTTTGTGCCTTTGCTCAGGCTTTTCAGTTAGAAACTTTTTTGTATTTTTTGTATTTTTATAGCAATCAGTTAGAAACCTTTAAATAGTTATTTAAATTTAAACTTTTGAGAAGAACTCATCAACAACCCTGTTGCTTGAGTGTATTCCTAATGACCCACTCGGTGTCATTTCCATATATCTTCCAAAGATTGTAGACATAGACACCAGTGGCGGAAGGTTCCTATAACGACAGTGGGTGCCCACCTTAGAGTAGCCTATATATTTTAAGGTGCCCACCCGCCCCGCAACTTATTATTATTGGCTTAATATTTTGCCAGTGGGTGCTTCTGCTCCTGAGCACCCACGGAGTTGACGCCACTGATAGACACTACACTGTTGTGTTGCGACTTCCAAGCTGCTATTGTAGAAGACTGTCTTATATTCCATGCAAATTAATTATTTAACAAGTTCATTTGAAATGAACTCAAATATGTGTTGTCTGTTATTTATTATTTTTCATTTCATTCAGTCATTTCACCACATTATTTTCATTCTAATTATTTGGTTATTGTTTGTCATTGTTTGTCTCTTTCAGTTAATTTATGGTCCCCCCCCCACCCGAAAACACGACCATGGATTTGTCCTCCATCAACGTTTGTTTATTCTTTTTTTTTTTTTTTTTTTAAACATTCCTTCATGACCTTGTGCACATGGACCAAAGACACTTGAGGAGGAGGATGATGATGATGATGATGACGGTGAAGCCACAGAATGGAAAAAGAGGGTAAAGACAGAGAGAAAGTAAGAGAACGTGGCTGACATCTCATATTATTCAGGATCACTCTTTTTTTTTTATGATTTGGGACACTTTTTTTATATAGTTATTTTTGTTCACATCACCAGTTCATGGACGTTCAACCTTTCATAACACTTTGGTACTGTAGCTGAACACAGCTGGGGACGTGCTTTGATCTTCAAGCATTCCCTGTAGTTTTTTCAAACTCTTCGAACTGTTTTAATTATATACTTTTGTCCTGGTGTGTCTGGCCAAGGAACCCCATTTGATACGATTTTCCCCAATTGACGCTGAAAGACCCTCGCTGTTAATTTAACACTGAGAACGTACAAATGTACAAAAGATAAATTTTTACACTCTCAGGAGTTACAGGCCCGAAAGGGTCCATTTGGTTCCATTTAGCCTGGAATGCTCTCAAGGACCACTGGGAGGTCCCCGGACCTAACACTGAAAACCAGTGAGTCGGGGTAGTATCTTGCGTCTAGTTTGACAACCTTATGTAGATGGACTCACCAGCCATAACCCAGGTTCTATATGGAATATGGGCCCACGCTAAGGCAGACATAGCGTTACTAGCATCATTGATAGCAACGAAACAAGCAATAACATCCCATTCAAGTGTCTGTTTACTGTATATATGTTTTTGCTGCGTATACATAGCCTAGGTCCTAGCTAAAACCTAGTCCAAAGTCTTAAAATAAACGTATGCAATATTCTGGTGCTGTTTTGTATTAACCCAGAAAAACCTGTATGTGAATATTTTTCAGAGCTTACCTGGCTTTTTGTTATAATACCAATATGCAAGAAAAAGTATTAGTTTATGAATATGATAGTATAAATAGCACATGTGATGCTGTATGTTGTAATATTAGCAATGTCAGTTGACGAGTTCACGACTGAGTTTGTGGACATATATGCCACACACACACACACACACACACACACACACACACACACACACACACACACACACACACACACATCTCTCATACTCACACACATAACATTCAGGAAATGCAGAGACTAGAATGCCTACACTCGTATTTACTGTCAATGGAAATAAATGTCAAAACCTTTTTTCTTTGTATCACTATGCCACGGCTTTTATTTTATATATATTTTTATTGTAATGAAATTAAATCTGGAAGAAGGCAGATGATGTTATGTATACTCTCAACATACACATAACCACATGGACCCTAGTGTTTAGTCGAATCGGCCTCAGGTCTTAAACATACGTCACATTCACAACCTGCATGCGTGCATATCTTGCCCAGTCACTCAGTCCCATACCTTGCTCACACATTCACACCGTTACTCACATTCTCTTCCACACATGGGACACTTGAGCTAAAGGTTACTTGTCCTATGACCAGGTCACTCTCCAAAAACAAAATAAGTCTCAGCCTAAAATACCAGTTCTCTGCCAACCACGCGGCTTGTGGTTGTGTAGTATGTAGACGTATGAGGTAGCAGCAGCTTGTCTACTGTTGCTGTGACAGAGTTCTGTAGGGCCAACCGCTGCCAGCTGTCTGTCGCCACGGTAACAACTAACGACTACACACTAGCAGTGTGTAGTCGTGTGTAGGACGTACAGTATGTGTACAGCATTTCCTCCTGTCTAATGGTCCACAGACGTGAAACATCCTGACAGAAAATCAACAATGTCCACATTGCTCTCACTACAGGACTGCTGACCGTGTGTGTGTGTGTGTGTGTGTGGGGGGGGGGGGGGGGTGAAATGGTTTTCTGTGTCCGTTTATCCAAGGTGGGGTGTGTGTGTGCGTGCATGTTAGAGCACTGCTTTACAGTATGTTTGTACTAGCTTAAGTGTGTGTAATGTATGCAAGAGACATGGCTTATAGTATCTGTAAAAGGCGGAACGACTGTTTGTAGCCTGTGTGTATAAAAATGCAAAACACGTCATTTGTCTTCATGCTTGTTAGTGCAAGTGAGTGAAAGACTTGTGCGTGCGTGCGTGCGTGTGCGTCACCAACAGAACGATAGCCTGACAGCTGCACGGTTGCCCCGGCTTGCATGTGAACGCAAACTGATGAACACCAGCCAGCATGCAACTCCCTCCTGGAATTCACACTGGATCCCCGGTATTTATTCAAGAATAAAACCTGTCAATCAGCAGCATCTTAGGTCGCATTCTCACCTAATACTTCGGTAGACTCGAATGCGTATGGGAGGAGAAATGGGATTCTTGCATATTTAATTGGCTACGGTTTGCCTTCACACTGTCATGATCCGCAGCAATTGGAAACGCAGCAGGGGGGACCTTTATCAATGTGTTACATTCATAAACTAGCCTACACAGTGAAATGATAAATCTATGGTGATAATTATACTCATAACGTGCATTATGTGTCGTGCCGACGGTCTGGGACTGCCCCCCCCTCTCTCGCTCTCACTATAAGCACGCAGCCACGCACGCACTGTTCTTTTGGGCATGGAGGCACAGCGCTGAGCGCACTGATATAACAGACAGCAGCGCAAAATGTTTACAAGTTTATCGAGATGAAAGTTCCTACTCCCCACTAGTCCCCACGCAGTGACAGCATTCCATGTTTACGGCACGCACAGACAGACAGAATATTCTGTAGGCTATAATACTATTACACTGCACTGCAGTGTTTGTGTTTTCTTAAGCAATTGATTAATGTACTCGTCCTCATTTCGATCAGGGCTTCAGTCTCCACTCTCCTCATTCGACCACGTCTATCCACGGTAACGGGACATCTTTGCGCTGCGTAAAATATGCCTTCTCCGTCTCCAACTGTGTTCAGCTCCTCACCCGCCTGACGTATGTTTGCTTCATTTCCTGTATTTGCTGCGGATTGCATTCACACCTGCACCGAATCGTAGTCAAGCGCGATTGGAAGCGAAGCGAAACCCCCGTTTTTGCTCGGAGTAAAATGCGGTTCTTTGTTGCGCATTAGGATTCGAAAGAGCCTTCACACCTGCCAAACGAAGCGCACTTTCTGAAAATGCGCAGCAGGATTCGTTTTAATCGCAGCAAAGCTCTCTGGTGAGAATGCGACCTTAGAGAGCCCTTGTCAGCACTTTGTCTCTCATACCAGTGACTGAGGCTGACTGGTTCCTCCCCAGTGCAATTAAGGAAAAGTAGCATTACATGAATGTAGAAATGCTATGAATACTATACATTTACTTGAGTAAAAATGAAAAGGTATTGTCATCCCAATACGTATACTGTTACCATACCAAATATAAAAGTAGTCATTTTATGCAGAATGCTTAAACTATAATAATCCATTTACCAGTATTTTATTAATCAGAATCCACAAAGTAATTAGAGGTAAATATTTAGCTTTCTATAATTAACAGCTTTAGTTACTAAGATTTGGAATGTGCGATGAGAAATATTTGAGTAAATTTAAAGTCTTTATTTAATTACACTTCCAAAAGCAATTCCATTTTCGCCCATGGGGGGGTGCCACACATGTGAAAAATTAAACCATTTGTTGCAAAACAAAAGCTTTTTGGAGGATAAATCCCCAACGAATTACTTACAAATGATCACAGGGGTGACGTGACATTGTAATTGTCTAGCAAAATTTGTGGGAGGGTCCTATATTAGCGGTCGAGGCAACCACACTTGTATTGTACCACCAGAATCGTATCTTTCTGCCTGCCTGCCCAATTGTCTATGAGTAGCTGTCTGTCTGTCTATGAGTAGCTGTCTGCCTTCCTGCCTGTCCAATTGTCCATGAGTAGCTGTTTGCCTTCCTGCCTGTCCAATTGTCCATGAGTAGCTGTCTGTCTACAATAAACACAATTTGCCTGAAAATAGATTACCCAGCTATGACCTTTTTCATGAAAAAAAATGAGTAGTGATATGGCTGACTGAGTAAAATAAAACAATCTACCTGAAAATAGATAGCTATAAGTGAAGAGCAATTTCCGCAATTACCACCGCAATTTCCATTTCCGCAATTTCCTTAATTTCCCCAATTTCCATTTCACCAATTCCGCAATTACCATTTCCGCAATTTCCATTTCCGCATTTCTGCAATTTCTGCAATTTCCATTTCCACCATTTCCGCAATTTCCATTTCCAACTATTAATGGCAGCTGGGTTTCATCATTCAAATAAAATAGAATTCTGTCCGTTTAGCTATAAAATGTCAGGGAATAAGGATACACAGTATATGTCTTTCATTTGCATTGCCCCCCCCCCAAGCTTTTATTTTCGTTCGAGTAATAGTACAACTCTAATAGTATTACTTATAATAATGTAATTAAAGATAACTTCATTCAGATTTATTTATTTTTATTTCATTTTCCAGATTTTTTTTTCTTTTTTTCTTCTCGGGCCTGAGGTTGAGTATCACTGTACTATAGAATATACTGCTGTAACGGTTAGATTTAAAAACATCAAAAACGTGTCAGTTATAGTAAGAATACATTTAACTCCTTGGTAGATTTACTCAAATGTCATTTTGTCATAATTCTAAACATCCTATAAAGTAAAAGTTTACTACTTTTTGAGGAAACAGAAAATCAGTCTCTGAACATTTGCTTTATCAAAGCTTTATTTCTGTGGTCAAAAGGATATAGCTGCCTTATCTGAAATAAGTAACCAATGAAAACAAAAAAGCTCTTCTACATTGGTCGCTGGTTTAAAAATCCAGTTTGAATGGCTAAACAGAAACATGGATGAAGATGACAAGGTATCTTAACCGATTCACATTAAAGACACAGGAACTGGAACTGAAACGGAGACCGCAGACTCAAATGCTCCTAACACTTGTTTGCATGCATTTCCTCTAAGCGTTGCACGGGCACTAAGCCAATCCACTATCTATAGACTTAATACAGTATTAAAAAATGCTTTGGAGGTGCCTGGTGGCTCAGGCAAATAGTGCACACAGACCATGTGTTCCTTGTGAACCACATGGACCGGGGTTCGAATCTGGCCCCAAGGCTTCCCGATCTTTGCAAAATGACAGATTGTAGCTTGGCTATTTTTGCCATTTTAAAAACGGTAACCTGCACAGAATAGAGACACCAGGTTGAAAATAGAGCTTAAATAGAAGGCTTGCTATTCCAGGTTGGATTCCGACAACAATGGATCTACTTGACACTTTGTAGCCGAGCATTTGACTGCGTCTCCATTTCAGCGGAAGTATCCAGAGCGCATTAACATGCATTCCGTACATCAAGGCCCAGGGCCTGTGTTGAAAAAGTGCAATCAACAACATGATTCTGACCTCAATGATTTAACAAAACAGCACTACCATTTATATATAGCCTACTGTATATCAACACAGGCCCTTGAGGTGGCTTATTTAAACATCTTTGTAGGTGTTTAATGTCATTTCTGATATGTTGCATAATAATCCAGCTAAGTGTTAATGAAATAAAAATATATTTGCAGCATCTAGTCATAAGAAATTAAAGCTTTCTTTTCATGGTCACCGTCGTAAAAAGCTGGTAGACAAATTTGTGTAACTTAAACAGTAACAGGAAATAAGATTAAAAATAATAAAAGTGAGTCTTGAAAAATATAATTATAAAATTATATGTATATAAAAAAGGTTATCTTAATAACAAAGTGCTAAATAGCTCTGGGGGATTAACAAGCACCAAGATGCCTCACAGCAAACAAAACAAGATAATTTCTCATTCTCAAAAAAGGTATTCTTGGCCTTGTTCACACTCGAAAAACACAAATTGCTTTAAACTCCTTTACACATCCAATCTCACTAGGAGAGAAGGCAAATGGTATGGAAAAAAGCTAATGACGGAAGAGCAATGGCAGTGTTGGTGGGTGGACAACTTGAATGAAATACACTGTCCACAATCAAACCTGCAGCTGTCCTGTGTACACTAAAGTATAATTTACTGTACATAGCATCATAATGCTCCCTACGCCTTCCAACTGATTCACATTTCAGCCAGTTGTCGATGTAGAGCTAGACTCCAAGGGGGAGAAACCGTTTTTCTGCTCATTTCGACTTTAGTGTGCACTGCTCTTCCAAGTTCCCCCTGACTCACACACAACTTTTCCCAACTCTCTCACCCTCCCCACATACTGTACATACGATTCAAAGATCAAAAGGCTGCAGTGCATGTATAGCATTTTGAGGCAATGGAACCCGGCAGTGCTGCCTGCAGCAGAAAAACAGGAACTGAGAACTAAAGACCAAAAGCGAGGTAAAACAAGTGGGCCCCATGATGAGTGATCACAATATTAATGTCATGATAATGAACGGCCGTGGCAATATACAGTCATAAGTGTTAGCAACGCTACCGTTCTCCATTGCCTCAATGTGCCACCGAGAGCACACTTCAGTGGAAGATGCGACGAGAGCTTTGGATAAAACGTGTACCGTCCGCTAGATCATGGGTGGGTGAAGAGGTGGGCACGGGGAGATGTTTTCGTGTTGGGTGTTGCGTGGTCTTTCGCCGCCGTCTCGTTCCGCCGCACCAGGTGCCACCATGCCCTCGTTATACAAACACCCAAAGCCGTCGCAGTACTCCAAGTCCCCCTGCCCGCCGTAGCCTCCCCTCCCTCGCCCCCGCTGAAGGTGGAGCCCGGGGCGGTGCCGTGCTGCCTCGTCCTCCTGGAGCCGGGCGCCGTTGAGGATGTAGACGGCGTTGGGCGGAAGGGAGAACTCCAGGTTGTTGAGATGTTGGTCCACCATCTCCTTACAGTGGATGAACTCGCTGCTCTCCACCTGACGGCGGAGGGAATGGATGAACGGTTAAGAGGGGGGTGGCAGTGGCTCAGAGCGGCCGCAGTTTCCTGGTTCAATATCGGGTTAGGGTTAGTATCGAATTGTCCTTGAGCAAGACACTTCACACCAACAGCTCCCAACGAGCAGGTTGGTGCCTCGCATGGCTTCCTCTGTAAAGCGCTTTGGATCAAACGAGCAATAGTAATGCAACATTTAAGATGGTTATGTGATGTTTGTTGTTGAGCTAGAAGCTACACAGTTCTAACCTCAATTTATTTTTCAAAACACCCCCCACACAGTATCCATGCGTAGATGCTAACAGCTCCCGCAGATGGTCAAACAAAAAGATAATATCCTGACATTTTCAATATTGCGATACCAAAAATATTGTTACATCCTTGCCACGTAATATTAGCGTTGTGTGAAATGGATATACTCGGGATGCAAATTTATCGCACAAAAAACACTCCTGGTGTGATTGAGAAATGTGGGACTTCCTTTTGACACTTGGAGGGTCATTTACTGCGGGTGTCTCACAACCTGGCCTGTGAGTGTTACACTTCATCTACACAGGCAAGGCGAGCGTTCCGACGGAGATATTGCACGAAAAACTGTCTCGATGTGGAGAGTCGGCCATTAGCGTTGCGACTTAGCCTGAACCAATCAAATAATTAATAAATAGTAGGCATGTAACGATATATCGTATATCGATATCAAACCCGACGTTTTTTTTAGGGGCTTTAGTCATATTCCATCATATTCAAGTGCTTTTGGAGAGAAATGATAGTCACTTTCAGTAGTAGAGCACTGTAGAGGGGAGCTGTGTGTGCCCAGGTGATGATGGTCGTTGATGCTCATCAAGGAAGACAATTATGTTTCTGCACTGTCAAAAGTAATGCTACTTGCTACTACTAAAATAAAAACAAATTTCTTTAAAATATATATATTTTTTAATATCATGAAAAATCGTATCGTGAACCTCATGTCGTGATACGAATCGTATCGTGAGTTGAGTGAATCGTTACATGCCTAATAAATAGTAGCGTGTAGATCTCAAACACAAGTGTTTAAGGGCCATGAAGCCTCGCTCAAATAGACTGCGAGCGAATATAGGAGGGGTTGGGCGACGTCGCTGCGCGGCACGTTGTCGCTCGCGGTGCGTCAGGACAATCATTGAAAAACGTGTATTTTAACCCAGTGTTAGCATTATGTTATGCTTTAGCTATTGGAAAATAGCAGATCTACAAGCTCATAGCGCGTCACTCTATGAGCTTGTAGGTCTGCTATTTTTGAAAAATCGGAGAACGACTGACAGAAACATAGCTTTTTCAGAAAACTGATCTCAGGTCAAAATGGGTTAATGGGAGGTCCTCGTTCGCGTGCGTCGCCGGCAGTGCGGACGAGGTGTTACGATGCCCTCACCTGTGCTTTCTTCAACAGCTCCGTGAATATGGAGAACCAGTCGGGGGTGAGCGCCTCCAGCTCCAAGGTGATGATGGCCAAGGCCAACGTGGAGCCCTTGAACTGCCACAGCTGGTGGCAGGCCATACAGTGCTGCACCTGCCTGGTCCACAACGCCACCTGGAAGCCCGAGGGCCTCTTCTGACGGCCCGGGGGCCCGCGGCGGCTGGGGGAGACGGAACCGGAACCGGGGTCCGAGCCTGACCGGCCCCGGCCGGAGCCGAGGCCGATGGACGGAATGAGGTGCGGGTGGCCGGAGACGAGCATGGCGTGGAACTGGATGGGAGGGAGAGAGAGAGAGAGCACATGGAAGAAGGGACCAAAAATTTTAGCATGACATCGTAATGACATTGTCGTCATGGCATTTCTGTTGTCTGTTAACGATAGATCTTTCAACCTCTTTACTCCTGCAACAGCCACGTCAAATCCTCATCCTAACCTTCAACTTGTCATTCGTCCGTTTGAGCCATCCATTTCGTATCCAAAGACCCCTATAAAACAGTCATGTTGATCATATCTATGGACGGTAGAGTATAGAGTATATATTTAAGACATGTCATGTGATTGTCTTGTATGTATGACCTTGCATTTTCATGTCACCATGCATTCCGTAATCTTCTATCCTTTCCCTAGTGTGCATCAACTACTGGACTCCCAGCAGTTTAAAGCAAATAGGTCGGTCTAAGGGTAATTATAAGTGTACAGAGACGACACAGACCCCCCCCCCCCCCCCACACACACACACACACACACACGTGTGTTGTTGACATGTTTATTATGGTAAGTGAAACGTGCAGTGCTTGTCTGTAATTCTGTACGTGTTCAGGATAACATATTACTATGAAATCCAACCAGGATGGCAAAGGAAGATTTGTGGAGAGTACATTAGACAGTTAAAGTTGTTGGAAAGCTGCACCTTGCATTTTGTGTGTGTGTGTGTGAGAGACTGTGTGTGTGTGCGTGCGACCTGCAATCTTGCAATGGGACATACGGTATCTGAGAAAAATAGTCTTACTATTGTACGCCTTACTTTAATTGTAGCAAAACAAAAGCCATTGCATTTTATTTTGACAGAATGGAATTTCTTTGAAGGCAGATTCAACAATGTGACATCAAACACATGTTTTCTCACCTTTCATTCATCCACAATCTCTTCCTACTTGACAGAAAATGTGACACTCTCCTCTCTAAATAACTTTCTCTCTTCACCTCGCTACCAAAGGTCAATGGAAGAAACAAACACAGGAAAGGCAAACTGGTATGGTTAACAAAGAGCATTTATATTTGATCACTTGATCAATTGGTTTTAGGTCAAGAGTATTACTCCTATAATAATTACGGAGTGTTGTTGAATCACATGGCTGATTCTGCCTTAATATACTGTATATCTGGCTGGTTGTTGAAACAGATGTATAATCTACTTATCTAATTCATATATCAATGTGTCATGGTGGCAACTGGCAAGTCTGACAAATGGATTTTATTGATCGCCGTTTTAAAAAGACAATGGAGGATTACACTTTATTTTACCTACATAAATGCAAAGTGATTTTCTTTTGGAAATGTAATGCTGACATGGTAGAGGTGCACATATTTATTAGACAACGGTATTAAGAGAAATTGTATCTTTATTTTATTAGAATATTGTAATGTATCGTTTATTCAAAGAGAAATCTACTATTCTTAGATTTTGTAATAGCCAATGGTGTTTTTTTTGGGAGGATGTGGAATCGGTCTTCATGCATTCACTGCAATAATTCCTTGAACGTGTTTCTGTCAGATTAGACACACAATCCATAACAGCAGTAGCTGAGAGTGCCCTGTCCTTATTAGTATTATGAGGCACTGAACCGCTCAAATGCCAACTTCAGCTAAAGTTGCACATTGTATCTGGACCTTTTGGGTGTCACCACCACCTGCCAAGCCTGTGTTTGACAACAGATTGTGGCTTTTAAAATCTTTCAACTCTACAGGAGAGAAATCCACATGGTACTTGGTGGGGTTCTACTGGTCCAGAACAGATATTTACAATGGTTCAGATTGCTGATCCACTAAATGCATAAATATTTCACAGTGAGGGGAACTTCATGGGGTGAATTTCCTGAAGAGGAAATTCTTTATCTCTGCAAGCATTTAAATGTAGGAGCTGGCCAAGTTTGGTCTAGCAATTTATGTACAGTCATGGGACTAAATTGGTGATACAAGACCAGGGGCTGTATTTTGCGTGTCTTAAGTACCAGGGCTTATTACTTAACTTAAGACCTGGAGGCGTGGTCAATGCTCTTTGGCCAGTCAGAATAGCCAAATGGCATTGACCACGCCTCCAGGTCTTAAGTTAAGTAATAAGCCCTGGTACTTAAGACACGCAAAATACAGCCCCTGCAGGAGTCTAACATAACCAATATAGCACAAATGGAGAAAACCATAGATTTAATGTATGCAATGGTTGATTGTGGTGGTGTGGTTTGATACGTTTGGTTGTTAGTGGCATGACCAATATTTTATGAAGGTTCACCAATTGTGGATAGTACGGTCTAAGAATACTGTGCCATAAATGTAATTGATAACACCTAATGGGACTTTGTACCAATGATAAACCTGCTTTGGCAGAGCAGTAATGAAAACCAGTTAAACAATGGAATCAATTATGCCAATGACCCCAAGTCACCCATTTATTAGTGTAGGACCTAGGGGATCGATACAGCCTAAATGGTCTATTATCCCTGAACACCTCCGCACGGCAGAAGGGTTGCGCTTTACGCAGTAAGGCTAGGAGTTAACGGTTAGACTGAAGTGCCTTGGCCTATCATGCGCTTGCATTTTTTGATGAAAGCTTGCAGTTACCGTCTCATGTGGCTCGGGGGGGCAAAATTGACTTGGCTCTAATTCAGACCAGTACTGAAATGTCACTTTGTTGTCGCTTTGTTCACTCGCAACATGTCCAGATCTTTGCCCCTGGCGTATAATCAGGGTCTTTGACAGGCTAACTCCTGTCAACTGCTGTTGTGCTTTGTATTAATTATGTGCCGTGCTGTTTATGCAATTGCAGAATACTGGCATGGGATTTATGACAACATACCGTACATTTGATGAGATGTCACGATGTGTCAAGAAAATATCAATGCACAATCTCAATTAGGACCAATTTAACTTTGTGGGTGCTGGGTGTAAGGGTTTGTAAAAGCCATCTTGATGCAACCTATATGTAGGCATGAGATGTTTGTCTTTATGCTTTTTGTATTGCTGTTTTTAGACACGACCACAGGGCCAGTATTTCACAAACCATCTCATAGCTACAACATTGCTATAAAAAGACAGAAACTGGGTCAGAGTATTTCAATAATTCTGTAAGATGTCTCAGCATTTGTTTAAAAACGAGCTGTAAATAACAAAATTACACTCTTTCTTGTGGTTTTCCCAAACTTCCCTTCATCTTTTGTAGCAACCCCACCCCTTGCAACTAGCATTGAAAACAAACCAGAGAAACCTTACAGTCTATTTGACCCAGGGTGGGGAATCGGGATTAACTGTCACGTAAGCGTGCTTACTGTAGTATGAGATGCTTTGACAACTCAGGTCCAGCTCCAAGGCCTGATTTATACTTGGTTGCATGTTATTGGCAGTCTACAAGCTCACAACACGTCGCGTCGTGTTGTGAGCTTATAGATCACCTTATGTTTGGTGCGCAACAAAGTATAATTCTGGTGTAAAGAAAGAGACATGTTCTTTTGCCAGTCTATATGTGTCTGATCCTAACTTACTATGTGAATGAAATCGACTGGTGTTGCGGTGTACAGGTCCCAGTTCAGCTTGTCCAGAATGATCCTCTCCATGCGAAGAATTTCTGCAGTTGAAAAGTTGCATTCACTCTGCGCAACCAGGTCCTTAACCGAGCCCATCACCTGTTTTAACAGACACCATGAAAAGGGAAGCAAATAAAACTTGTTTTAAATTAGCCTCACTCATACTTATTTTTTTCTTTTTCAGACATTATACTTTCATGAGCCACTTATCCAGCATTAGGTTAGTATAGTGATACAGCATTATTGAGTATTGTCGTGCTCAAACATGGGTAATATCTTCCTACTGTACCTCATCCTCCTCATTGATTTTCGCCGCCAGTATGAGCGAGGTGAAGGCGATGCATTTAAGGTATTTTGGTTGAGCCTGTTAAAAAAAAGAATAGTAAAGATTTATCGATGTGTCCAACCCACAGGATATCGTGTTAATTACCACTCAAACATTTACCTTTTTTCGTGCTAATATAATACAGAGTCTGGGTGATAATCTTGCAGCATTGCTTGGAGGACTGATCTAATGCTTTGATCTGATCAGATCTCTGCCTACCGAATACCGATATGTCTCTAAAAGGGACATTAAATGCGGCGGTCCAACATTGGTGAGATTACAGGACTCTATTTCAAATCAGCAGTACATCCATGCCATAGTTCACCAGACATATTGTTAAGAAGTGGAGATGTGCGATCGTTGCTACTAGCTCTGATCCACTCCCACAAACAATAAAAAAGCGGAACAAGAGTTTGGCAACAAAATGACTTGACACGTGCAATTTATGCTTCTTCATCAGACGGATTAATCCCCTTCTATCTTTAAGATAAGACAAAACAAAAAAACAAGCGCTCTGCTGTGACATTCCATGACATTGTGTACTGCATTTCGTGATTTGTTGTGACATGTTCTGCGTGTGCCTAACTCTTAGCCCTGCTTGAGTCTGGTATCAACTGATATCTGTGGTTCATTTTACTAAATTACAATCAGCACTCAAAAGACCGTGGGGACAAAATGTGGAGCATTGGATATACGGTGTTAAATGGTGTCTCAACATACCTTCACTGTAGACACAAGTCGAGTGAGCACGCAGGCTCCCAACGCAAACGTCTCAGGACAGAACTGGAATAGCCTGCTCATCTCTCCAAGCCACTGGATCACTTCCTGTTGCTCGTACAGAGAAATGTCAGTGCCCTGAAAGGGAAACCACCAACCATTAGTCTTCATCAATGCCGTTTAAGTGCACTCACAAGCCTCTTTATCCCATTGTTTATCATCGACAACCTGGGCTTGGCAATATATACCGGCATTGTGATATATGAGACTACTCGGACTAGATATCGCGACTGGGTTTTTGGATATTGTAATTAGGGATGCAGCGATATGGAAATTATTGGACGGTATCGATGTTTAAAATAGCAATGTGGCCGATACTGATACCAATATGTTTATTTAGTTTTTGTCGTCTTTATTTCCCCCTTTTGTGCCAGGGAAACAAATACATCTTCAATACAAAATCTTCAGAATCTACAGCTTGGTTGGCTACCGGATAACCGACATAGCCAGCAAAATATATGCTTATCAACAACAGATAAATATTGGCTACTGCCATCGGTTAATGTCAGTTTCATTTGCCAATACCGATATTGACAGATAACGTCAAATATCGGTCGGTACCAATGTGTGGGCGATACATCGGTGCATCCCTCATTGTAATAGGGATTGTGATGTGGTTTTATTTGATTTTTTATGACATTTAGTGGCATCTTATCCTGGATTTAAAAGGAATGAAATAAAACAATCATAAGTTCCATAGTGTAAGAAAGTCATAGATGACCGACATCAGAGGACTGCACACATGAAGCAGTCTAAAAAAAGTCTGTCTAAAACAAGTACTTCCTAGCCAGGGTGAGACCTTCTCCCCAAGCCTGGCTCTCTTCTCCAGGATAATGTAATCAAATGCACACGTCTCAAGGTCAATACCTGGATACATCCACCTTTGAAGACGGGGACCTTCCAGAGGCGTGCCTCCCTGACCAGAGCATCCTGGAGCAGCAGCACCAGGCGATGGCCCTCTGCTACAGCTGGGTTCTTCATGGGGAACGGTACCAGGACACGGGCCAGGCTTCACCCAGGGCAAGCACACCTGATGCACAGGGAAACGCTCAGTTAACGGAGGTCAGTGCATGAACTCTGAGGATACAAATGGAACCAAATAGACCTGTAACTGTCCAATTGTACCCCAAATTGAGAACGAGTGAACAGTGTCATATATTATTATAGTTTTATTAAGCACACACACACACACACACACACACACACACACACACAGAGAATATGTACATTTGCACAACGAGCTACATTATGTAGCCAGAAGAGCATATGATTGATAGGTTTTATTCCCCTTTATGTTCATGATCTTTTGCATACTCTGTGTAATAGTGTATTGTGTCTGATATGTTATGACCTAACTGTAAAGTACCTAATTTCTGTCCTGCCTGTGAAGCACTTTGAACTGCAACTCTGTATAAAAGGTTCTATATAAATAAAGTTTATTATTATTATTATCAGTAGCTATGGTCCACGATTTGACTTTTATACAGGGGCCAGTTTTGAATTGCAGCCGTCCGTAGGTGCTCTTTGAGAGCAGTTTTCAGTCTAGGGATTCACATTCCTTGATGGCTGTTGGTAGGGCGTGGAGCTAAATGAATTACATCCCTTGTTTTTTGACGAATATGGGTTGCGCGTGGTTTGTTGAACTCCCTCTGGTCTTGTGATTGTGGACTTTGTTACCATTAAGAAAGTATTTTGATATCTTGGTGGTGTAGTGAATTTTGTATAGACATGACCCATTGCAAGTTGCTGTAGCCTACTGTTGTCAACCCTAAGCCATCAGCAGTCTCCAGTCCCTACCAACTCATACAGAACAAGCAAGACAAAGCAGGACAGGAACAGAGACAGTTGAAGTACAAATTGTATGCTGAGCATACAGACAAAGTAGATAATAAAAGTACATCACATCTATCATAGATGTGATGTACAAGTGTATTATCTATGTGATTACACAGCTATGACTGACGTTTGGTAGATCGGTTTGTATAATAGATATAGTGGGATGGGTCACGCGTTGCGTGTGTATTGCAACTGTTAGCAAGTTGAGATAATTACCCTTTTGATTTGCATTGTGATCGAAGCTGATGCACTGGCTTTATTTTAAAAGACTGCATTTTAAACAGACATGTTAACTGTTAATCTTTGCATTAATGCTTCAGTCACATTTTACATAACGCACAGGGCGCCAAGATGTCCGTTGGCTATACATGAAGACGTTAAAGTATAGGCATAACAGTGAACAGGAAAAACCCGATTTATGACATTTCATATCCCAAAGCAGAGAGAGATCATCTTCATAAAGCCCCCTATTGATCAAGACGCAACAGCAAATCAGGAAATACGCGTTCATTTTGGTAAACAACATCGCCATTTTCCAGACTTTTGAAGACTGCCCCTGAGGCAAACAGCAGTCCGTGAGTAAACGACAAAGTTATAAACATAAGCGATTGTCGTGTTTTAATACATTTTGTGAATCATAAACCTATGCGTTAAAGTGAATCTAACGCTAGGCGGGATAATAAAGCTACGAGCTGCACAGGCAGCTGCAAAGGAAAGGCTCGAACAGTTGCTGATGATCTCTGCAGACTGTGAACAACATTTCTTTTGTTGAAGCTTGTCTTACCTCTTTGAGTTCAAAAGCAGGAGATTTCTTCGACGACAGTCGCATTTATCCTGCTTTTCTTTTAGTCGTCCATGATCACCAAATATTAAAAAGCGCAATAACAAGCAAAAAGGATACGCTGTCAACGCAACAATGTAGAACATGTGTTTGTGCGCGATGGGTACAAACGGAGCAGCCGCATTATTATAAACAAGCAGCGATCCAAATAAAATGTATATTTGCCCTATATTATTGACCAAAAAAACGGTCAAACAAAACAAGCGCAAACCAAGGAGACAGAAAACAAAATCAGAGAGGAGGAGGAGGAGGCTGGTACAATCACCACTGTTTTGAACGCCTCGGACTCCTCCCACATTTGTCACGTTGCCAAAGGAATTATTTAAAAAAAAAATGTGTTAGTGGGTCAAACACATAGACTGTAAAAAAAAATAAAAAAAAATAGGTCAAACATACGGGATTCTATACCTTAGACTAGTATATACTCTAAGGATTCTACCGGTATACAAAATGGAAGGATATATTGTAGTCCAATATGGTTCTCAAACAACTTAGAACCCCACATTGGGGTGAAAAAAAATCGAATGTAGGCTATTGATATGAAAATATTTTGACTGGGGTTCTTGTATAATTTGTATAAGATTCATCCATCCATCCATCTTAAAACGCTTATCCGTAGTCGGGGTCGCGGGGCAACAGCTCCACAGAGAGCTCCAGATTTCCCTCAGAGCAACATTAGTAACTTCCTCCTGGGGAATCCGACTCTCCCGAAGCGTTCCAAGTCGATGTAATCCCTCCATCTCATCCTTGGTCTGCACGGGGATGCCTGAGTCGCCTGACCGTGCCTCGAGGACCTCCCTATGGTCGAGAGGCATCCTAACCAGATGCCCGAACCACCTAAGCTGGCTCCTTTCCAGGCGAAGAAGCTGCAACTCTATACTCCGAGTCTCTCTCGCGTGACTGGACTTCTCACCCTATCTCTAAGGGAGATGTCAGCCGCACCCTTCGAAGAAAACTAATTTTGTCCGCTTGTATTCACGACCTTATTCTTTCGGACCCACACTTCATGACCATAGATACTGTAGAAGGAATACAATGGATGCACCTGGGACGTATCTTCAGTGATGAATCCCAAGGTCATCAGGGTTTCGGGTCTCGCAACATAATTTTCATACCCCTCACTCAGGTGACCCAGCCGGGGTGGTCAAGGCTCGACTTACGTCCCAGTAGCTACCCACGATCAGTCCCATTAGGGAAAGACAGGGTCACACAATCCGCCGCTCCCAAACTACTATGCCAGGACTGGGAGGTCTGGCGCGTGGAAGGACTAGGCTCTGTGGGTTGACTCCTGTCCGGGCCCCTCCTACGTCTCTCCAGGTCCACTCCTGCTCTCACCAGGTAGCGCAGGACCTGTGCGTTGAACCAGACTCCCAGCACCAGGACCTGTGCGGTGCACCAGACTCCCAGCACCAGGACCTGTGCGTTGCACCAGACTCCCAGCACCAGGACCTGTGCGTTGCACCAGACTCCCAGCACCAGGACCTGTGCGTTGCACCAGACTCCCAGCACCAGACACTTCAATCAGGAGTGGCGGATTATTGAGCCACAATGGTTCTGCAGGCTCCACCAGCAGGGAAGCGGTGGTGGTGCTGCAGGCTCTGCTTGCGGCTTGAATGCCCCCCCCCCCCCCCCCCTAAAGGCCTTACCGTGGGCTGTTGGGCCTCCTCCTCACGGAAGACACGGTCTGTGACGCCAACCCATACTGCTCCCGGACAGAAAGCTTTGCCTTCTGGCTCAGCTCTCTTTTCGGGTATCTTGGGTTTGTATAAGATCCCCAGACTGAACCCCCTTGGATCTCCTTCAAGGACACCTGGGATTCCCGGAACCCGCTTTGAGAACAACTTTTTGAAGGACCCCCAGTTTTTGCTATCAAGATCCTCTTTGATAATAATACAAATAAAAACTAAAATATCTCTGCGACCCCCAATTGTAAAATCGAACCAAAATCAGTAATTGTCTATTTGGTTGCATGGTTGCCAGCAAGAGAGCACTTGTTCTCTTCCTTCAAAGTAGGATTTCATCCAGTTTACAGATGTGTTACAAAAAAAACATCGCCTTCAGCTTATTCAGTAGAATTACATTAATTACAGTGTCAAACGCCTTTTGGAGGTCCAGCACGACCATGCCGCAGAATCTTCACGAGTCTACCTCGTGTTTGATGTAGTCGGTCAAATAGAGTAGGCATGTGTCATGCTTCAATTCAATATTGTGCTTCTGTTTAAACTGTGAACATTATTATGTTTTCACCATGTATGTTCATTTGTCTGAACGTTGGTTGGTCGGATTTGTACAAAACTTGGTCCTGGGCCGAGGAAGAACTAATTCATTTTTCAAGAAAATTGGAAAAAGTGGGTGTGGCTATGGGCATGGCTTGTCTAGGATTAACATGATGACACAAAAATACTTTGAATTAGGGCCCAGGAAGAACTGATAAACTGGTCAGTTCTATAGTGGCCAAAAGGGGATGTGGTGCCAGAAAAAACATAAACTGACACCTTGGTGGTGGAGGTCTGTGCTCCACTGTGCACATGTTCTGTTTGTAGTCCTTGAAAGACAGTATCACTCCATAGAATAACACAGCGGGTTCCTCAGTCTGTAACTCTGTATACTACTGCTATTTAGAGCTTCCTGTCAAATAAACTATGTTAGATGACCTGTACTGTCGTGACTCGTGTTCTTTCCCTGCAGACAGCAAACATTACTGGCAAGTCCTTAAAGAATATAACTTCCAGCATCAGGCGAGCGAGGAGTACGTGTTTGGTTTCACCACCACGGTTCGATCCCCCCATGAGTCTACAGCTGACTGATAAAGAACAAAGGTGGTCAGGCCTGAGCTGAGGTCAGCCCTTGGTATGTTGATAAGAGCAGACAGTCACAGCTAGTGGTCTGTCTGCTTGTTGACATAGTGTACCGAACTCTAACGACAGATGGCTGGCGGGTTCATTATTCCGTCAGTTACAGTCTGTGTCTACCTGTCATGTCCATTGTGTAATCTCTTCAATCTCAGAGGCCATGGTTATAAGAATGATACGTTTGTCTCGTCCAATACCTTAGGTTATTCACACATTATGCAATGTACACATCCGCATGCACCTATCCACATATACTACCCACCCCCCTCCCACCCTCCCTCCCTCCGTCTCAGTCACATTCTGTCTTATGCTCCCCACCTTGTCTCTGTATCCCATGCAATCTGAGTCTGGTCTCATTATGGTGTGCTGTGTTTGGAGATAGCTGGTTCTGCCGTTTGGACTGTGTTTAAATTCGTGCTGTCTCAAATTTATTCCCTCAACAAATTTGAGACAGCAGGAATAAATCTCTGCAGCATGGATATTCACACGTTGGTGCATGAATATGAGTATATTTTTATTCTAAATTGATGTACAGTACAACAATAAGCTCAAAATGCACTGTTATTTCCTGCCTTCCTTATTTATTTATTTTATTATCAGTTACCAGGTATAGTTTTCACCGTGTGAATCTGTGTGTATATGGTGTTTATTTGTCTGTGTATAGATTTTGTCAACCTGATACTGTCACAGTAACTGTGCAAGATGCAGTCACGAAACTATACAGTTGTAGTTCCGAAAATAATGAGAGTCAAGCTCGATACTGGGTGTACTCTGAGAAAGGGTGTCACGTGTAGGGGATAAATTGGTAGCATACAGTATGTCAGAGTTGTTAGACCCTTCAGGGTGCCATGGTGGGTCTCATGGGTGAATCCACATGGTTTACTCATGATTAAAGAGTTTAAAATGTATGAAAAGGTGTTTAGAGTATAATATCTGCCAGATTTGATAGTTTTTTTATTTGAAGCCTTGAAATGAAATGAGTCCTCCTGAGCAGAAACTGCATTTTCTCTTAATGTTCATGTTTTTTCCATCAGGTATTTGTGGTGAGTCCACAAGATGAATAGAAGGGGCAGTTATACATTTGTCTAGTAACCCTTCCTCAAGACAGCTGAATGAACAAAGCTTGAGTGTTCTACTGAATCATATCAGAATAAATAATGTTTTGAGTGTGCTTTGACAGGCATTTACATCTTTATATATTTCCCCCGTCTCCTCTCTAGCCCTGGGTAGTCAAAGAATGCTCAACACTACAATGTAAATCAGTGTCACCCATGAAACAACTTTGTCCTGTCAGCAAAGCTTGGTCTACTTGGATGAGCACATTATGTTCATGAAGTCCTGCTTGATCTTTGTCTTTGATCACTGTCCCTCGGGCTAAACTGGGATTTTTTCTTTTTTTCTTTGTGAGGCCCCCTATCTTCTGAAGCGTTGGCCTTGGGCATTGGCTTAGCTATTGCCAACCTATTAATTTGACATTTTATAAATGACTGGACCTGTTAATGTGTTTTGAAATAAGTTGCTTTTGCATGTAGAAAGTATAAAGCATTGCATTAGTGCTGTCTTGGTCCATCCGTCAGCCAATCATGTTGGGCTGCATGTACAGTACTTGAACACTATTGGCTAGATTGCCATGGAATTTGCTGTGTACCTTCATGATCCCCATAACCCCTTGGTGACCCCAATGCCCCTTTTCTCTATCGCCACCTTTAGGCCAACATTTCAAATTGCACACACTTTAGCTGAAAAGGCCATAATCTAAATAGGAAGATTCCAGGATGACCCCTATTGGACCGCAATGGAAACAAGCCGTAAGCTTTTTTTTGCGTCGTCCTTTTGATTGCGCTCGGTCAGATGGACATGTGACATATGTTTTATTTCATGATCAATCATGATCAATAAATCAATCAGTGATGGGTGTCCCCATAGTTTCCCCTCTATTACCAGCCTTTGGCCAAATTCCAGTTGTACAGTGTCAGTATGTAAGGAACAGCACAGCCTGTAGGCTCTATAGGGGCTGCTAGCAGGGCTTTTAGACTTTCAGTGTGGTTATAATACAACATTTGGAGTATTGCAAATGTTGTATTGTAAATGACAGGTTTGCAAAGGAATATGAAAGTGTGTGTGTGTGTGTGTGTGTGTGTGTGTGCGCGCGCGAGTGTGTTTGTTTGTGTCCATCACTTCATTAATGAGCACCTTCCAGGCAGGTCGCAGTGAGGACTGGTGCGCTCCTTTCCGCAGCGATGACTAATGTGATGGCAGCCTCAGTCTAATTATAAATATCTATATAAACATTCCTCCCACAGCCTGCGCCTCCAAAGCTAATTTCTTGCAATTTTGTGTGTCTGACACAGGCATACTCCACTCTCAAAATATGAATATTAAAAAAAAGATGTCAGCTGAGTTCTAATATGCCTCCAGCTCCAACACATCAGCCATAGTTCTCCCTGACCCTGACCCCTAAAAAAATACTTCTTCCAAGAACTCATGACATAGAAGTCGCTGTGTGTGTGTGTGTGTGTGTGTGTGTGTGTGTGTGAGCATGCGTGCGTGTGTGTGAGAGAGACAGTGTGCACGCGCGTGCGATTATGTACTGCAGTGGTGTACAGATAGTAGAATTCCTGCTGTACTGTAATCCTCAGAAAACAGATAAAGCCAGTTTAAGGAGATTAACAGATGTTTCCTGCTCACTTTATTCTTTTTATACCAGTCATTTTGTTTTTGTAGTGGAGATGCAAGGAAGAGTAACAGGAACTTAAAATAAAACATTGGTTGGAGAAAAATAAATAAAATAGATTACTGTAAGGATAAAGGGGTAGTGTAGTACCCTAGTGTAGTAGTTAGAGGCGACTGTGGATCAGGAGGTAGAGCAGGTTGTCCAATGATCCATGGGTCGGCGGTTCAAATCCCGGTTCCTCCTGTCTACATCTACATGTTGAAGTGTCCTTGGGCAAGACACTGAACCCCAAATTGCTCCCGATGTGCTGGTTGGTACGTTGCATGGCTTCCACCACATGAATGTGTGTGTGAATGGGTGAATGTTAAGGCACTATGTAAAGCGTCTTGGATGAAGGTGCTATATAAATGCACCATTTACCATTTATGTGGAAGGTTGTGGGTTCGAACCCTGCCTTGGGTCAACGTCAGCAAGTGCATGCACCATGCGGTCGCACCGGGTTCCTAACACCACATCAAATGTGTTCAGATATGAGCCAAGTCTCCTCCTGAGGAGCCCCTTCTGAAGCCTTTCCTGGACATGTATGATGTAAGGATATTAAAACAAAACAAACATCCTGTAGGGTGTTTCATCAACCACTGGAGGGAGACACAGGACACATAATAGTGGTGGAAAATAAAATGAGTAGCCTGAGCAAACTTCCTCTGCCCTGTCATGTTTTTCATCATTCCTCCAAAAGAAAGATGAAATTATGCCTTTTCCATTCATTGAAAAACATTGCAATCTTGTTTTTTTCCCATTATTTTTCAGCACCGTTTCCTGTTTACCCCCTCAGGCCCCCATCACAGTTGTCTCTCGGGTGTCAGTTTTCATCCTCGCCTGCCTTTTGAAATGGCTCGGAGGAGAGTGACCAAAGCAGGTGTCTTCACATTATTGGGGCGGCATGGCTCCGGAGGTAGAGTGGCCGATAACACACACTCGACACTAACTCCCCCAGAGTTAGTGTCGAAGTGTCCTTGAGCAAGACAATTGCTTCTACATCTCGATCTTGCTAGTCTCTCCCTTCGTGCCCTTCGTGGCTGAAGTATAGTAGGCCCAACTATCAGTATCACAAAGACCAGGTCCTAATATTTGTCTTACTGTAGCTGCCATGGCATGACTGATACAGTAAAAGCAACACATCAGGCCATAGGCATGCATCTCTATTCTCCATCTTATGGCACCAGTTTAGGCCTAACATCCTCATAGTTAATTTAACTCTGAAGTGTACAACTCCATATATGGAGATGTCCAGGGGCCCTGTCCAGAGTCCGGGCAGAGGCTTTTGTGCTGGTTCTGGACAACCGGCGATCTGACAGACGCACCGGGCACTGCACTCCCTGTGGTGGTGTAGAACGCGTGTGTCGAATTTGACACACGAACGGTTCTCAAGTTATGTGGATTACAGACTTATGTACACACAGAGACATGGTGCATTTATATTTGGATATCAAGTCAACACAAAGTCAACCCCATAATTTGAGCAGATATTGAGCAGCTCTTGGAACCTGCCGCAACTAGGTGAAAGTATGTTAAAAGACTACATTTTTTAATTTAAATCTGGCAATTTCAGATCATCAGAGAAACAACCTTTTTTTTTAAAATGAAACAAGAAATTGGTAGGCATGTTTTGCAACCATGATGTTTTCACAAAAGGAACATAAAATGTTTGTGTGGTTTGTATAGGTTTGTACATGGTACCTCG
Organism: Protomyctophum bolini; assembly: GCF_963924005.1. Classification (NCBI taxonomy): domain Eukaryota; kingdom Metazoa; phylum Chordata; class Actinopteri; order Myctophiformes; family Myctophidae; genus Protomyctophum; species Protomyctophum bolini. The sequence goes on along the minus strand of NC_137874.1, from coordinate 11,588,094 downwards.
GTGATCAGACCAGCACCACCTTTGTCTAGGTAGAGCCTGCAGAACCATTGCAGCTCGTATCCACCACTCCTGAATGAAGTGTCTGGTGCTGGGAGTCTGGTGCAACGCACAGGTCCTGGACCTGGTGAAAGCAGGAGTGGACCTGGTGAGACGTAGGAGGGGCCCAGACAGGAGTCAGTTATGTGAAATTGCAAGGCATAAAATTAGGTGAAATAGCAAGTCATACAAAGTGCTTTTTATAAGACAAAACAGGTATTTATTTTAAAATAAATAATCAAAAGCAATGATAGAAAAATAAAAGATTTAGTGCAAACAAACGTCAAATAAAGGTTAATATATATATACAGTATATTTCCCTCTCATCATTAGCAATAAAAAAAAGTCCATCAGGAATATCATATGCTATTGTATAGGAACATCTTTCTATCTTTCTGTTAAATAGTGTCATATATTGTAGAAACATTTATGCCAAGCAATGTTCAATAAACTCAATCATCAGGAGTATCCTTCAATATACTCCTGTTCATCAGGAGTATTATATTGTGTAGGAACATTTATCTGCATGTTCAAGAAACTTTTGTTATCTTTCTGCTCAGCCAAGGTTTCGCAACCCCTCAGGACACTTATATGTTACAAATCGTAGGACTTGCACGAACCCCCAGTCACAGGCTTTCTGGCAGTAGTAGATTCTGTCAAATGGCTTTCTTTAATAGGCATCACATCCTGAAGCCTAATTTATTCTCAGCAGTACAACGGTGACGCTGGCTGACGATAACTAATTTTAAAATATGTCAGTTCAGTGACCTTGTCTTGCAATGAGTATATAAATGAATAGAATCTGCATGAGACCAAAAGCATTATATTCCACTGATAGGTGGCAGTATTGTTCCACAGGAGCAGCATGTATTCTCAACAGAAAACACTTCAGAGTCTAGCATATCTAAAATACTAATAGATGTAGAGGAGCAATCACCCAGCAATTTCTGGAAACACAAATCATATCTTTCATCAGCTCAATGGTCTTTCTCCCTCTGTGATTCCCTATTAATGTAGCTTAACACCTTTCCAATTGTTTAAAATTGAAATGCATGGGTCGACGTTTCATTTAATTTCAGAGAGAATGAAGTACTTAGACTTTTCATCTTTTGATACACAGTAGACTAAAATCCTCAGTGGTGATTTAGCGAGTGGGTCCATTTGGTTCCATTTGTATTCACTTTGGAGTTAAATCAACACTGAGGATTTCTTCCCAAGAAAATGGTTTTCCAATGCGACCTGGTGGGTTGGTGGCTAGGGTACTAACTTACTTTACTTCCTGGTATTGGTTACATTTCCAGGTGTAACTGAAGGAACCTACAGAGTGATTACATTTGACATTGAAAAAGGAGAGAGGAAAGTATTCTCTCCCATACGATTTATTTTGTTCTCTTTGATTAAAAAAATATAAAAGTCCTTGGACAAAAATGTTATTTGAAAAATGCTGTATAACTTGATTATTGATGCCCTTAAATAAAGAATATAAAAAAAGAAAAAGGAGAGAGTACATCCGCACACTGTTTTAAAAGTTCATAAAGTAATTTATTGATAACAGAACGGACAAAAAAATACAATGTTTCGGCATAACAGGCCTAACCAGTATTGCCAACTCCTTACTCCCCATCCCAGTAACGGAAGTAGCTAGTGGCTCTCCCAGAAGTCGATAGAAGTCGCTAGGGGCGGGGTATCGATGCATATTATTATTATTTTTTTTTATCAGGTATTTCACTTGTGGATGATTTCCTCGTATGAAAGGAAGTTTGACCCCAATGGAAACGCGACAAAGAGATTAAACATCATCTTAGCAAACTTTGCAAACTGTTAATAAAGATGGATGGATATGGATGGATGCCTTGTGTAGCCTCGGCCGGGAGGCGAACCAGGGTTCCCCATTCCAAAGACACAGTACGTTATCAGTCAACTAAAGAGCTAATGAGCTAGGCTCGACTGACTGGGGGGACCTGTCAGTCGACGGAGCTGTCGACTACCTACGTTAAGGTCTGTGCCGCCCGGAAACATACTTGTAGAGGTTACCCATATCCCACCCGCTGCCTTTGGAGGGGCTAAGCCTTCATCAGAGGGCTCTAAAGCCTCCCCCTTGCCCCCCCTGTCAGAATCAGCCACATTTGACATTGGCCAGTTCCACTGCAATACCACCAATCACAGTACAACCCTCTGTTTTAATCAAACTCAGAAGCGTGTTCCATTCGGTTCCAATTGTACATTTCGGGAGTTAAATGAACAGTAAAGACTTGACTGTGTACCGCACAGAAAGAGTGACCTCACTTGATTTCAGCCCTGTTAATGATTCATAGCTTGACTTCTCTTTTCAGGATGTTGCTGAGGCTCTGTCAAGACTTACATTCATGACGCAGAGGTGACAAATGACTGGTACCATCGGGACTAGAAAAGAAATGTATGGCCTGGGATATAAGGAGCTTTGGTAAAATAATTCTCCAAACCTCATTATGTCATACGAAACTCAAGGATTCACCCTGTGATACCCAGTGATGGGGGGGGGAAGAGCGTACATCTTTATGTGATTTGGTGTCCTCCCATACACACCTTTGCAGTGTCATGGCAACTTGATCCTCTGCTGCTACACTGCAATAACCATGACAACCAAACTTTCAGGCAGAGCTATACAATGTCATGAATTCTTGGAAGGAGTCGTTTTTAGGGGCCAGGGAGGCTACACGGCTGATGTGTTGGAGCTGGAAGCATTATTAGAACTCAGCCATCACTTTTTTGAAATGCCAAGAAATTATTTTTTTAAGGCGCAGGCTGTGGGAGGAATGTTTATAGATATTTATAATTAGACTGAGGCTGCCATCGCATTAGTCATCGCTGTGGAAATCACTGCGACCTGCCTGGAAGGTGCTCATTAATGAAGTGATGGACGCACACACGTACGCACGCACACACGCACACACCATCTCTATACTTTATTTACTCTATCAGTTCAAATAATGGTTTGAACCATCCTGGCTTAAATAATACAAATAAAAAATAACAATAAATAGATATAGAGCTTATAGATTAGCTATTTTCAAATGATGCATATACAGTAGGCGGGTTAGAGACAGTTGTTAAACTGATTCTGATAACTAGAAATGCCATTAAATGGGGGTCCGTATAGACTAATGCATGTCAAACTGGGGGTCCTTGAAATTAAATGGGTTGAGAATCACTGCTAGAGCCATAAACATCTTCTCTTATGGGGGTCCCTGGCATATTTTCAAATGGGGGTCCGCGGGTTAATTAGTGTCAATTTGGGGTCCTTGACATGAAAAAGTTTGGGAACCACTGATCTAGCTAGCCTATAATTTTGCTGGGGACACCATTAACCCCCCCAGGACCTGCGGGTCTCCAGACCCCCACTTTGAGAACCACTTTTTTAAACCATTGCATATTTGAAACTTTGAAACATGGACATCATCTAAACTTTTTTTTAATATATATTCAAATTGAAATACCAATTTACAAATAGACACTGTGTAAACAAGAAAGGACTTCCTGTGTGCGCGCCATCAGTGAGAAAATCATTTGCGCTTTTTAGACGCAAATTAATTTTAAATAGCCTACATTTGTTGCTGCTGTGCTGTTTGACCATGGCAACAGAGAAGTTGGACTGGCTGAACACACGTAGGCCTACCGTAGGCCGCCTACGGTTGGCTAAACGTGTGTGAGCAGGATCCTGTCAAGGGTTCATTCCCATCCCCACACAGCTGAGCTGAACCTCGACAGTCGACAATAACAAGTTAACCAAAGCAAATAAACGGGGAAAAACACGCTAAAATGGTGAGTGATGAGTTAATGTCAATTATTATAGTTCACACGTTATTAGAGCTTGCGTAGACTAGTACGGGAATGTTAGCCATGGTTCACATGACGCTCGACATGTTTCAGGGCTAGGAAAATGTAGTGGTGGCATTTTGTTACTTATAAATTGGATTAGCCTTACCTTTTGTGCTCTCCAATGAATGGACCTTTCACAGACGTTTCATAGCAAGTAAAGTAGACACTACTAGTGCTAGGCTAAGGCTACGTGTATTAAACTTTATTAGCTGCAGCTGGTGTTGCTGTGGTAAAGAGAAGCTATCAAGCAATGAAGTAAACTACATGGCAAACGATGGGAATGTTGTCGGCATGCCATTGTTGTGTACTGTACAGACTACACAGCAACCGCGCCTCCTCTACGTACCAGTTGTTGTGGTGAAAGTTATGAGTAAGTTATTTTAATGAGGTAAATTATCACACAACAATAAGTTAAGTTAAGGCCTTTGTGGCACAGGTAAATGGTATGCCTGCTGGTGCTGTCCTGCTGGTGTTGTGATTCATGAATGGATATTATGAGGCATAGTAATTGCTGTGTCCATATTCTATACTACTTGTTACAGTAAATTGTTTAACAATGTTAACATTTCCCAACTTCTATAGATTTCACAGTAGATGATATCATGTGAAGTGAAGTGATGCCCCACTATGGTCACTGTGTTTTCATTTTGCTGACTGACATCTAATTTCTTGTTAAACATGGGTCCCTCTTTTTCTTTTTTTCAACAATGTATTTATTTTCCTTTTTTACACACACAACTGACAATACAAACATACAAAAAACATTACAAGACAATTACTGGTATAAAGAAAGCAAAACAACAAAAAACAAAACAACAACAGCACTACTCCTCTTCCATTAAATGTGACAAATTATTGTTCTTTATGTAACTTATAAAACGTCCCCACACCTCCTGAAACTTTTCTTGTTTGTCCTTAAGAATGTATGCAATCTTTTCCAAAGGTAAACATAAACATAATTCCTTGAACCACTGTGTAATACTTGGTTTGTCAATGCTATCATTCTCTTAGCTTGTAAAAGACATATATCTATAAACATTTGTTCATTACTCTTTATCTTGTGTCCCTCTGGGTATAGACCGAGCAGGAACCCCAAAACTCCATCCATTTTGGACAGGACCATAGACAGTGGAAGTGGAACAATGTGCCTCTATCTTCACCGCATCTGGTACATACATCTGGAATATTACAATTATACTTATTGAGTTTAACTGGTGTGATGTACACTCTCATAAGCCAATTGTATTGTAGAAGTTTTAGACGAGTATTACCAGTCTGGGATTGAGCTTGTGCACAAGCCGTACTCCATTGTTCCACTGTTAAATCCTCCTGGATATCTGTTCTCCAGGCATTAAGTCTATCTTCCGAGGATTCCGGAGAAAAGTCAACCAATAGAGCATAGAAATCTGATATGATCCCCCTTCCGAATGGGTCATTAACCAAAGCTTTCTCCAGCACAGACGTGGATGGGGCCAGCATGGATTGCCCCAGATTAGTTCTAATAAAATCCCTCAGTTGCAGATATTTAAAGAAGTGTTTGCGAGGGATATCATATTTAACGACAAGTTCCTCGAACGAGAGCATGCTCCCCCGACCCCTCTCAAATACATCCCTTAATTGACCTATTCCCCTATCAGCCCATAATTTAAACCCCCCATCAGCTCTACCTGGCACAAATTGATTATTACCCCATATTGGGCTGAAGCGAGAGAGACGTGGATGTTCTCCCAAATATATATTGACCTCATGCCAGACTTCAATCATTGTTTTAACTATAGGATTGCTTGTAATTCTTTTTAGGTATCTGAGTAAATAGGTCCCTCTTTTTCTGAATCATATTAAATCATGATGTAGTGAAGTATTGCATTGATGACATAAGGTCTAAAGGTAGTGGGTCTGGCCGTGAGACTATGATCAGACGCATTTCTCAATTCCAATAACTTTATTAACAGAATATTCCATGCTGTGGAAGTCGGGAGAGGTCAGGGAAGGACTAGCCCTGTCACATTTACATTTTCTTGAAAGTATACACTTATTAAATATATCTGTGATTTATGTGTAGGCCTATGCTTGAGTTATTTGTCACATCTGCCCTGTGCAATTTGTGATAATTAAGCCTAAAAAAAACCCAAAACTAAATGAAAACTGTATTTTATTTATTATTTATGTGACAATGAATCATCATCGACTTATATTTATAATCCTGACAGCCCTACAGAGGTACTGGAGGAGGTCGGGCGGCACAGAGAGCAGAGTTTGCCAACGTGGAACAGTACAGTGGACTGGCTGGAATCACCAGGCTGGAACCCAGGCTGACAGTACAGTGGACTGGCTGGAATCATCAGGCTGTCGATCCCTAGAAGGCAGCAGCTACTGTAACTCAGGTAGGGTCTTTCTGTCCCTGCCCGGCCGGACTGGTCAAAGGTGAAGGATGGCTTGTAGATCGGCTATCTCTGGTGCATGACACCTGCACACAACTAAGTATTATAACGCTGGCTTTGGGGCAGTCTGTGTTTCCCAAAGGTTTTCGCTCAAGACAAAAGAGAAATGTTGACTGTTTGTCTCCAGGACCCAATATATTTCTCTAATCTCTATTAACCAATGAAGCCCTAGTTAATAGTGAAAGTAGCTGATCTAAAAGCTTGTAGACTGTGACCTTGTAGATCTGCTATTTTCACAATTTCTTGTTTAGAGAGAGCGAGAGAGAGAGAGAGACATAATTCCCCACGACCCATACAAATGGGTCCGCGACCCACAAAGGGGTCCCGACCCACTGTTTGGTGCTTTAGAGACTACGGGACATCCCCCTACAACCATGTTCAGGATGTGCCATAATGTGTACTGTACATTATATGTTAACAGTTGCCTCTGCTCTGAGCCCATTAAAACATTTAAAAGGCTTCCACCACCACCACCATTAAATATTAATGAATGAGCCAAAGCTTTCAACATAAAACTGGTCAAATTGAAGAAAGACATCACCTCTATGAAGCATTGCATCTGCATTACTTATAGCACTGAAGGGAGTTGTGAGACATTCATTTTCCTCTACGGACCTTCCGCTGTATGGTTGGTGGCAAAGATGTTCACAGTACTCTGGGTGCGTTGGACGAAAGCACATCTGTAGAACACCAAATGGCAGATGGTGTGTGTGTGTGTGTGTGTGTGTGTGTGCGTGCTGCCACTGCCGCAGGGCAGTATACTACTATACCATTAATATTTAAATATGGTAGGGATGCACGATAATGATTTTTTGAAACCGATAAATAACGTCATGCTTCTCAATCTTAACCGATAATGAAAATATAGACATGTACATAAAAAAAGACATACTAGTGACTGAGTACATTTATGTATAATATACCTATGACACGAATATATATCCAATATCGGAGCTATTAATAATGTTATCGAGCAGATAATTATTATGTCATAATTCCTGATATCGGATAACGGACTGTTATTCGGAGACGAATAACGGTCTAAGTCCATCATTTATTCTGACACCTCTGCGAAAAGGCCTAGCTGTCTTGACAACTAATCCATCATTTATACAGTGTGGATTTAGACTGTTATTCGTCTCAACTTCTCACTTATCGGCAACTTCTCGATTGTGCATCCCTAAAATATGGTGATTATTGTGCCCACATGGACGTGGTGTGGTCCTAAAGCTGTTCTCATGTTAAACCTGTGTTAATGAGAACGTAAAATACTTTAAGCTTTGCTGGGGATGCTCTGGTCAACCAGCAAGTTGTTTATGGATATGAGATTTCCGACTGTAGAAAAAACCCCTCCCATGAATTTTGATCATACTAGTAGTAGCTCTTATCATAGAGACATTTGATTTGTGGTTTGATTTTGTGTTAATTGTTTTTACGCCCTCACGCTCGTAGCATGTATCAACCATCGTTCCCCTGAACTCGGAATGCATTTGTACTTTATCTTCAGTCTTTGTTTTGCCATTTAGGTGTCTTGCTCAGGAACACTTACGCCGTGTAACCACACCAAAGGGTCAAGGCGGTTTTAGCGTTGTGACTGCGGTGTGATATGTCTTGTTGCACGTTGACCCACGCTGACCCTAGTGATTCAACGCATGGAATTCAATGGCCCAAACCACACCAAAGGGTCGAGACGGTTTTAGCGTTAACTCCTTGCAACCGTTTGGACCCAAGGAGTTGCATGATGACCCTTTGGTGTGGTTAGGGCTTAAGACCCATAGATCAGTTGACCCGGTGACTTTCTGATTCCCAGACAGCCTCTGTGCTCACTGCTCACTAAGCAACGGCTGCCCCATGTCAGTGCTAAATCTAACAAATTCACTAATACTTTTATTATTACTGCTGCTGTGTTGCTTACTTCACAGTGTACTACTGTATAAAATCCCAAACCACGTGTGGTTGACCTTACCTTGTCCCGACCCGACCCTTTGGTGCGGTTTGGGCTTTAAGCCATATAGCCATGGCTTATGCAGCCTGGCTGCCATTTTATCCTTCTGGAGCTTTTAACCTGTACCAGAAAACGAGTTTCGTGCCCCACTGACTTATACTTTGTTGTACGATATATGGTGTCTAGTCTCTCGAGCCAAAGATATCAGATTGTGATAAGTTGTTGACATGTAGATCTGCTACATTGGACACAAGGCACTGTGGTACATTGGAGTATAAATTCTTAAATGTGTCGACTGAGGGTGACGTTGCAGTGAAAACCCTCCCGAGTCCTGGCTAATAACCACATCAGGGCTCTGCAGACCAAAGAGAAAAATAACGGCATCTTCACAAGACATCATGCATTATTCAGCAATGCTGGCTCTAAACTGTGTTTCATGTCGGTGCAAAACTCACAGTTCCTGTATACACTTGTTTGATGATTTATTCACTGGGTGTCGGGCCGGTTAGCTATGCACATTTTCGATAACCTGTGAAAATGGGCTGTGTGTGGAGGTTGTAGAATTGTTGCAAGAGGGAAGACTATGTGTGTGTGACCTTGGCGCAGACAACACATTGCCTCAATGTGTAAAGCCATAAATCGCAGTAAATGGAATACCAAAGTGGAATAAATCCCGTAAAGCGTGTAGACTGCCAAATTAAGTTGAATGTTGATATTCAGCTGTCCTTGGAGACTCACAAATATTAGTACAAATACTTTTAAAACAACATTGTTACACATTAACCATAATATCCCATCATGTTTGACTTCTTTAAATAAATTGCGTATTAGAACTCCTTACATTGCATGATCATCACCATAAACATCCCTCCTTTCTTCTCCATCCCTCTCTCTGTGGCCCAAAAGGGTTAGAATCTTCTTGCCAGCCTGCCCCCAGATAACCTCGTATTTTAACCCGGAACTATTCTTAGTACCAGAATAGCTGTCGTGGAACTCTGAACAGCATCCAGGGACTATTTGTACAGAAGTAATATCAGCCAGGATATTCATCTTTTTTAATTATGTAACTTCATTTCTCATTACTCTTAATAAGAATGTTCTTTTCAGACAATAAATGAAGAGCAGACAGTATTGAATGCCACTGCCTTGTTTGCATGGCATTCAATACTGTTCATGCACTTCCTCTGCATTGTAATCAGTATTCGACTGACATGTTTGTCTGCTGTCAGAGTCAGACTGCCATTTGTTATTTAATCTATGATGAGTTTGCCACAGCAGCAATTTTCGCAATTATTTTATAGAACAGTGGCTGAAAATATAGAAAAATGAAAAATGACCCAGCTGGGAAGGACTCTAAAATAGAACAGAAAAAGAAGAAAAAGACCCACTATTGTTGAAATCATTACCCAGAGATTTTATTATATAACTTCAGGTAGAGGGTGCATTTCTCATTACTCTTAATAAATATTATTTTCAGGCAAAAAATTAGGAGCCAGGACTGCCTTGTTTGCTGGGGCATTCAATACTGTTTATGCACTTGCGTGGCATTGTAATCAGTATTCAATGACATTTGTGTTTGTCTGCTCTCTGACTGCCATTCGGACTGCTGTTGCGTCTGTGATGAGTGTTTGCCACAGCAGTGATTTCTCCAATTATTTTTGATCGAACAGTGGCTGAAAATATTGAAAAATGACAAATGTCCTAGCTGGGCAGGACGCTGAGGGATGACGAAAGAATGAAAGAAAATAAGAGTTTAGTAATCATTAACCAGTGGCACCATCATTAAAGGATGTAGTTGTTACGTCCCCACCAAAGAGGTCCAGGTGTTATTTTGTGCAAAAGCTCCTATTGGGTATTTCCCCTACCATAAGCCCTAAATGAATTGCATTGAATTGAATGGGAATTGAATGGGGCTATGGGTTGTGCTAATTCGCTTATTACCATCGCTCATAATTATATATTTTTTGTATATATCCTCTCTTCATAATGTAAATAATATCCCAAGTGGCACACTTTACTACTTATTTCGATGGAAATAAGCGAATTAGCACAACACCCCATAGCCCCATTCAATTCCCATTCAATGCAATTCATTGAGGGCTTATGGTAGGGGAAATAGCCAATAAGGAGTTTTTGCACAAAACACCTGGACCTCTTTGGTGGGGACGTAACGACTACAAAGAAAGGTAAGGAAGCCTTCTAGCATGGAATTCTCCTTTAAGTAGGGGAACCATAAGTAAGCAATACAGCATTTGAAAAAGTGTCTGAGTATGAATCAAGAGGACAGTCTTATAACAACAGAAAAAGACTGAGACCTGAATGGAGTGTGCGTGCACTGCGTGCGTGCGTGCGCCACCTCCTGTTGAGCAAGGCACTGTACTGTACGGCCAAATGCTTCAATGGTCAAACACAGTGACCAAAAGTGTTAAAGAGGTAAAGGGTGTGTAGTACGCATAAGGATGCTGAGCAAAGGTCTACGCAGATATCGGGATGTATTAAAAACACAGCAAGACATCCCACTTTGAATTGTTCACCCACAACTCTGGGGTGAACGAAATGTAATTCAAACCGAGGAGTGCCAGACCAATTTGCCCAGGGCTATTTATTTTTTAGCTGTGGCAGATTTGTCTTGTAGACTACATTTTCCATGCTGGTTCATTACTATGAATGAATAGGCTGCTACGGGTGCTTTCGGATATAGTGTGCTGGTCCATTGGAGAGCGTTACATTTGTGGTAGGCAGACGGCTCATAATCATACATATTACATACACTGAGCCTTTCTTTTGGGAAGAAACAAAATGGATATTATTCCATTACATTTGTGACGTCCGTCAACCTAACAGGGGAATTTAAAGATGGGATTAACGGCACAGCCGAAGTGAATAAACTGGGTATTGTAATGGACTAATAGTGGGTATAGAAAAGAAAAACATGCTGATCTCATTTAATTCTGGTGATGATGCACAAGCTGTCCCAGGACAAATGGCACCTCCCCTAATGTACCTGCAGGACTTGAGCCAGCATTACAGTATATGAGGTCTTTGTTTGGGAATATAATAGCACCATTTATTTTTGCAACGAGGACTCAGTTTATGGGAGGGGCCTCATTTTACAAATGCCCAAAATCTTGAACTAATACCGATACTAAAACCGATACATCCCAAATTTGAATCAGACATTGAGGGGCCCCCAAACAACACAGAGCCAAAAGTAATTTCACTACCCAACAGGAGGCACAACAAATGCTATACATATCATTGTCTGTTACAGAAATGTGATGCCCTCGGCCGAGTCGGCCCCCACTACCAAGTTAGGTTTAAATGGTCTTGCAAGTCATGATGATCACCAGGTTTTTGCCAAACCATACCGTTTTTCCTGTAATTGCCTTAAAAAAAATGTGTTCTTACAAATGACGCCATATAACATTCTACCCCTACTGCTAAAGTCTTGAGCATGGCCTCACTGATGGGCCCCAAGGTTCCGACAACTTACCTTGACAAGGAAGTTAAGGAACAAATTGAGAGTACAATCTGCCACAGAGCTAATGTCACTGGCTCTGTCCACTGACAAAATCACACCGCAGCCTGGCCCAGCTGTGAGTGTGCAGGTGCACCAAGAAAAAACTCAATAAGCCAATGAACCTTTGTGCCATCTTTCTCCCAGTCAGAGGCAGACAGAATTTAAACTGAGCTGGCAACCTACTTGTTTTTCCCTGACACAGACCCAGACTCTAATCCACTTGTGGTAGAAGTGCCACAAAGCAAGCTTCTCCAAGACTAATCTTTTTTTCTTGCTGTTTTGTGTTAAAAGTACTTCTCTCTTCTTGGAAAACCCCTAGTTTAGCACATATGCTACTTTTCTTTTTGTTTTCTTATCGCTCCACGTATCCTATTGTCTATCTGGCCACTTACTACACCATATGCAGTTTGTTCTGGATAAGAACATCTTCTAAATTCCTCAATTGTAAAAAAAGGAAGGAAGGTAGAAGACAAAGTTATCTACTTCAAATGAGAATAATAATAGGTTTTTAATGTGATATTGTAATTTCATAGCCCATCATATCATTCAAAAAGGAATTAATAGAATGTGAACTCTCAGTTACTTTTTCAAACGAAAATAATGATTTACATGTTGAATTGAATGGGAAGTGATACCAACCGTGCTCAGAATTTCAAGAGAGGAAGGATCAGAGAGGGCCTTTGCCTTTCATATGGTAACAGGCTTTCATATACAGTGAACCTGCATTAGACTCCATATGCTACACTCTGCCTCTGCTTCACTTTGATACGGTGTCCTCATCTCAATTGATATTTCATTTCGGGGGTGGGGGTTCTGCACTGGATCTGTTTAACTTTGTAATGACTGTCTTTGTTCACTTACAATTTCTCTCCAGTGCATTTTCTTTAGATAGATGCGTGTGTCATAGACTTCATTCGTACTTGGCATCTCTCACCGCATCCGGAAAACTCGTTGGCCTTCCTCTTCTCCTATTGCCTTAATTGCAGCATCCTTCATCCTTCATCCCTCCTCTGCACATGTCCAAATCATAATCATCTCAACCTCACCTCTCTTATTTTACACCCCTTTTACTCACTCACTCACTCACTCACTCACTCACTCACTCACTCACTCACTCACTCACTCACATACAGATGGATCACATGCTGTACCATAAAACTATAAGCCAATGTGTCTGAACAGTTACAGAGCACACACACAGGCACACTTACATCCTGCTCCATGCAAACGTCAGTGAAAATTGATACAGAAACACAACATAATTTCATCTCTCTCTGTCTTTCATCCATTGGAGCTGCTCTCGAATCTATAAACATTTCTAGACTACAAATTTCAAGAGCATGCTGATGATTTCAGCCTTGTATTGATCCAGGAGATATTTAATCTTGCAATACCAGACAATTTGAGTTCTCCACCTACCAGCCATCTGCTGAATTATAAATAGGGGTACGGTGCAACAGTTAATTGGACTCATTGAGTTGAATAAAATTACAGAACAGCGGAGAGTACAGCCACGAACAAACTGACGCTACTGCTTTTGAAACTATTGCTTTAGTGATATGACAATGTGATTAACATTATTATGTTTGTTTGTTTTGCACTGTGGAGGCTTCTGTAGACCTGAGTCATTATTGTGGTACGTTCATGTTGTTTATATTACAACACATATTTATTACAGCAGCTTAAATTTACACACAGCAGCTTAAATTTACACAGAATGTGTTCTTTACCAAGCCTGACATTAAGACCTGACAAACAATTCAACCTAGCGGCTTCTGTTTTAAATGCCAAGGTTTATGTTCCAGTGTCCATTTATGGACTGCTTATTCAAAAATCTCTGCAAATTGCATTTGTTTTTATGCTTCCTTCGCGGTTGGTATTATTGGTTTTGTTCGGTATGAAATAAATATTGGTCTCACAAAGATTTCAGTTGGGCTTGATAGATGTTTGGGTGCTTGCGCCGTGTGGAACCCTGACTTGTGAATCTAGGAAATATTAGACAGTGTCTGTGTATTTCCGTCTAGAATTTGGAGTAGGATCATCAATATGGGTGTCAGTGGCTGGCACCTCATAGCACCTCGTTGAATAAACATGCCATGAGATTCGATTTCTCCAAGAGGTCTGATTTCTAACAAAGACCTAAATAAGGGCCAGCTGTCTGACCACATTTTCTTTTTTATCAAACAACTTTCATATCCCTCTTTAATATTCAAATCAACTTTCTTATCAAATAGCTGTAATTAAAAGGTACAGTAGGCCTACTTTCCAAAGTCACCAGTGCAGTAAGGATAGCTTTTTTTAAAAAATTGTAATGTGTCCTTCTGGTGTAAAACCAAGGGTTAAAAGAGTAAAGGTGGTTGCACACCGGCCGCGTTTTTCGGAAAACCGATGGAGAAACGCTGCTTAAAAATCCGAATTCGCGCTCTGTGTGTGGGGACCTTAATTGAGTGAGCGGTAATACATAAGCTTGTTAGAGGCTGCACATCTGAATCATCATTTAACTCCTCACCACAAAGCTGACATAAATCTAATTATCGTTATTGGTCTAATTTGTTTAGCTGGTTGTACAGTAAAAGTGTGCATTTTCCAAACAATTAAACAAAAGTTATTTTCTTCAACTGCAGGAGCCATTTAACCAAAGTAGAGGACAAAATTACACAACTAATTAAAAGTAATTGAGCATCCTGTAATTAACACCAAGACAAACGAGCATGTCGGCTCCACTGTAATTCAGCATTTAACCATATTAGCTTTTTAATCCATCCATTTGATAACTCTTCTGGAGAACTCTGGAGAATGTTCTGAGAGGCAACAAAAAGCACTGTGGATCGGGATGGATAGATGTTCACTTCCACTATTTCAAACAATTTTCACGCCTGGTATTCCACCCCGTTTGGGACGTTTTGGGAAATGTGCCAATGGAGGTTGGATGCTGAGGACAATCAAACACAGTAATTAAAGCTGAAGAAGGCAGAGAATGACAGAGAAGGAAGGACGATACTCGGGGAAACAACGCCTATAACCCAGACAGCTGCATCATAATATTACAACTATATTTGTATAGCACCTTTCATGACATGAAATGCAGCTCAAAGTGCTTTACAGAGCAATGGAGAAAAAAATAATGAAAAGCAAGGCATAAACATTAAAAAACAAGAGCAGTAATGCAATACAGTGAGGACATGAATAACTACATTTAATTTAAAGATCAATTAAAAGCAAGCGTGTAGAAGTGGATAATGACCAGACGTCCCAGTTTGGCCAGGATTGTCATGTTTTGCACGTCCAGCCTCATCCTTCTCTCTCTGACCTTGTCTGTGACCCGTGGCAGGTCGCAGTAGAGGTCCACATTTCTGCGGTCCCCCCATGTGACACCTAGTGCCATTCGTAGCATTCTTGTGTAGACGCCGCCTAGGGCCCTTCTCTGCTGTGCTGTGAGTGTCTCAGCCCCATACAGAACCCCAAGTACAGAACAAAGAATGTTTGTTTTTGCCATTTTTGTTGAAGAGTCTGAGCAATTATGTTTTAGTTTATGCCAGTATTATTATTTTTTGCTAAGACTGGATAGTTTAAACTAGCCTAGGCAGGCCTAAAGTTCAATGGATTGTTCAAAGACTGAGCTTAAATCAGAATTTGCTATTATTATTAGTATTTATATATTGAAGTATTAATTTTAATTAAAACAAGAATGACTCATAACTGCCAGGTGCAGCAAGTCGCCATTTTTTCACCCAGTGTCAATTATACTAATCCTGGGCGCTACACTTCCTCTGCCAACCTGGGGGGGGGGGGGGGGCAGCGGACTGATGCTTCCTTCTATGCATGACGAGTCCAAGCTTCTGCTTCTTTTCACCTGACGGGGGAGAGTTTCCCCGGCCGGACATAGCGTGTGGAAGGAACACGTTATTCCGTTCATTTCCCCTCCATCAGGTGCCCCGGCTCGCCAGGGGGAGGTAGTTTAGAGGCCAGGATTAGCGTCTCCTATCCTACCCCGGTGACAGAACAAGACGCGCTACACATCTACTTAGGTTCGGTAGCGGTTACCTTTGAATAACTGTGTTAATATTGGTTTGAACAGATTGACCGTATTTTATTGCCTCAGCAAAAGCAGTCAATGAACGCAATAACAAAATATAGCCTACAGTTTCAGCTGCAGTAAGAAAAATAATAAAGAGAGCTCTAAAAAATATAAAATAAAGTGTCTTTAGGGTGTAAAACCCTGTTTTGCAATTACCTTTGAAGTGTAACTTGAAGTTGTTTTAGGCATTTTCTAACTAACAAAGACAATACAAAAACAATACTTCAAAAATATTTTATTACAGCTTTCTTGACTGCACAACAGCTGTACTGTTTAATCAATCAAGTTGCTGAATAGAAAACTCTGTAAACAAGGCAGGCAAAGTGCTTTGAAAAATCTATTCAATCAAACACAAAAGTCCTGCTGACTAGGCAAACAAAGTGTGGATATAAAATGTGTCATTGACTCATCTGCAAACTGAAGTAGCAGCAAAATAATACCATTGTGTCTTTAAACCAAGCATGTCGCAACCAAGGATGTCACAGCAATAATGAAGTAATCTCAATTAAAGAAAAGTGCATTCTGTGAACACTGGACATTCGCTTTGTGGTCTACAGACACACAAATCATGTTTCATGATGTACAATTCATAGTTTATTCAAAGTGAGGAAAGTTAGCATGTCCAGGTGCTCTGGTGTGACTGGGTGAGGGCTTGCTGTGCAGTGCAGACTATGTTCTGCCTTGTGAAGCACTTTGGTACAATGAGAGTTGTTTTTAAGTGTGCTATATAAATACATTTGATTTGATTTTGATTTGATTTGGTTACTAGGTCGTTTATAGCTCCACTAACGAATGTAAGCCAGGATGCTTTGCAGGCAGCTGGCAAAAAAATGTAGTACTTTTACTACCACTGACAAAGCAAAGTAGAAAAGTGTAGCCGAGTGTGGCTGCAGCCGTTGTGACATGTGTTCGATAACGTGCATGTCTGACACTCATGGTGTGGGCTCTAGCTTTTGTTTTAGAGAGCACTGCACTATATTCCCAGGTGAGCCAATGGGGTGCGCCAATGCCCATATGGAAAAATAATTACTAAATTTGTATATGTTTTACATGAAACTTGTAGTTAATATATATGACAGTCAAAGCAGATATAAGATCCATAGCATTTTTTTGTAAAGTGAAACTTATATAATTTTGTCATTTATATGAACTATATAAAACAGTCAAAGCACATATAAGATCCATAGTATTTTTTTGTAAAGTGAAACTTATATAATTTTGTCATTTATAGGAACTATATAAAACAGTCAAAGCACATATAAGATCCATAGTATTTTTTTGTAAAGTGAAACTTATATAATTTTGTCATTTATAGGAACTATATATAACAGTCAAAGCACATATAAGAGCCATAGTAAGTTTTTGTAAAGTGAAACTTATATAATTTTGTCATTTATAGGAACTATATATAACAGTCAAAGCACATATAAGAGCCATAGTAAGTTTTTGTAAAGTGAAACCTATATAATTTTGTAACTTATAAGAACTATATGTGACGGTAAATCCACATACAATATTCTTAGTAAATTAGTATAAATTGAAATATATATGAACTTATAAATAATTACTGCAGTAAATCCACATACAAAATCCTTAGTAATTGTGTGTTGTCAAACTTGTAGAGTTGGGCAAACATCAGTGAAACCAAAATCTGATAGGATATTGTATAGAAACCATACAATACAGGCCATGTATGTCACAGAAATTAAACAAAACCTATCTTACAATGAAATAACATGAGATGACAAAATAATGAGTTGTATTCCCTTTTACATTTTATGACTCCTACATTATTTAAGATCCCCCCACCCAGTGCCCCCTCAGCCAGTGTCCTCCCCAGCCAGTGACCCCCCAATGTGACACCCCCCACCCAGTGCCCCCCAGCCAGTGACCCCCCAGTGTGACACCCCCCACCCAGTGCCCCCCAGCCAGTGTCCGCCCCACCCAATGCCCCCCCCCCAGCCAGTGTCCTCCCCAGTGTGATGCCCCCCCCAGCCAGTGTCCTCCCCAGTGTGATGCCCCCCCCAGCCAGTGTCCTCCCCAGTGTGATGCCCCCCCAGCCAGTGTCCTCCCCAGTGTGATGCCCCCCCCCCCAGCCAGTGTCACCACCAATGTCCCCCCCATGTCCCTCCCAATGCATTTTATTTTATACTGCTATGGTAACTTATAAGAATCTTCTAAAAAAAACAAAAAACATAAAGAGAGCATATCAAACACTTCACATATGTCAGGATGTGTCTGGGTAGCTCAGTCGGTAGAGCTCTCGCCTTAAGACCACAAGTTCGTGGGTTCGATCCTGGGCACTGGCAACTCAGCGTATGAGTAGCACAGCTTGGGTGCGGCAAGTGATGCGGGAAGAATTGGGAGTTGATGGTATAGTAGGTGCAGTGCTCTATCTCAGCAACTATCTCCCAGGGGTCTATAGCGCATATGTTTTTTATACCTATCATACACTTCACATATAAAAACTTATATATAGTCATAGATAAAACATATGTTTTTTTTATAACTATAAGGTATAATGTATTGGCTGACATATAACAATGTTATAAAAATCATATAAAAAAGCATACTTTTCTTGTAAATTAAATGGTTACAAACTATAAAATTCATACTATAATGGTATTTTTTTTATATATGGAAAGGATATATTTCATATAATTTAAAACTACAAACATTGTATGGAACATGTAAGGAAAATACAGTTTGCCATGTACTTACCTCATAGATCACATACATGTTGTTTACTTGATTCATACATGATTCACTTTATTGTCTTATATGAGGATTGTATGAAAGGTGCCACTTTCAAGAGTTCACATATAAAATCTAGTATGTACTTTACATGACATACATGTAAATGACATACATAAAAAATGTAAATTCTTACTATTGGAGGCAACAGGACAACATATATGTTTCTTCTACTTTTTTTTCCATATGGGTGATCATTACCTAGGAGGAAATAGGCCTGTGGCAGAGCAACTTTAGGATTGTGTCGATTTAAATACTTTTGAGAGACTATACTTAACGGTCTGTAACCTATTGCCGTCTCGATGGAGCTATTTAATGGAGCTGTGTGTGTGTGTTTCCACGCCCCCCTGGCGAATGGTGTGGGAGGGAATAAAAGACAAGCTAAGGTACAACTTTGTTTGCTTTTTAGATTGTGATGAATTCCCCGCAGCCTAATTAGGCTGTTCTCCTCTGACGGGTCACTGGTCTCTAAATACAATAGGTATCCTTAATAGGATTTGTTAAATGGACAGAGTACTTTATATTGTTGCTGTGTGGGCGGAAACTGTGTCCCTGACTGTGTTCCAATAGATTCAACGTCATTATTATTTAGTCTGAAACTCTTTAGTCTGACATTTTCATTGGGTAAATAATAAAACGCAGACAAACCGAACCACTTTCAACCTGGTGTCCCTATTTTGGGGAATAGGCAAAAAGTTTCAAAATCTTTCCAAAAATGGCTAGCTCACACTGTGATGCCTTGTGAGCTTGTAGATCATCAATTTTCACTTTTTTGGAAATTAAGTTATTATTGATGGTCCCGTTTTGGGCCCAGGGCGACGCCAAATTGATGTTTTTTTAGGTCTGAAAAAGCAGAAGATTTGGGAAGCTCTGGACTAAATAATGAAGTTATTTAGTCCAGAGGTCGTGGACAGGTTTAGTCCCAAACTTGGAGCTCCACATGAGTCACCTCAGGACCACACCGCACTACTCACTGCTATCTACCCAGCAGGAGGGGGTGTGTGTGTGTTTGTTTTTTTTTTAATGGAAGGAGCATAAACGCCCACAAGTCTATTTGGTTTATGATTTGACATTAATCATGGCGTTGATTTAGTCTGCCCCCCACACACACGTGTTATTATGAAACCATTTGTATCTGCCTCGATGAACAATTAACCTTCAGCAGAACAAATACAATGAGGCCAAATTGGTTGCATGACACACACACACACACACACACACACACACACACACACACACACACACACACACACACACACACACACACACACACACACACACACACACACACACACACACACACACGCACACACACACACACACAAACACACATTATATTTATTGTGATGCTAAATCAGCTGTGCGCTCAAATCTGGGAATATTTTACTTTCTTCAGGGTGACATTATCCACAAATCCACAGAGGAAAATCGGGGGTTTTATCTAATTGAATTTATAGCTGTGATAAACAGTTTTGTACTTTTTGTTTTGCCTCAACAGTGTTTTCATTTTTTAAGCCCAGTTTTCCTCTCCTTTGCTACACACGGTCGGCCTGAGGCAGCATAATACCCATGGCCACTCTTCCACCCAATAAATAGACTCATTTATTTTATTTTAACTCATCTCTAGGCATTCAAAGGTAAGGTGGTGTATAGAATTTAAAACGGGGAAGCAATTATACTGCATCATGGGGAAAGGAAGGCCAGGTAGAGATCATGTGCTCAATGTTAACGCTGCGATCCACAATATTCATGTAACCTACCCAACGTCTCAATAGAAGAGCAGGGAGACCAATTACATCCACTGCAGTTGTGTTGGTTATATTGTATTAACATACAGTACATTCTCTGAGTAACCAATGGATGGATGAATCGATTAGGTTTTACATAGAAAAGAAAGGAAATGTGTGATTCGTCATTCACTATTTATTTTACATACATTATCATGTCTTTTTAAGAGAGAGATGCATACATTTAAACGCACAAAACGGCCGTGTGTAAAAATAAATACATTCATAAAACCAATTGTGTCTGTCCCGGAAAACAACTGACCTTCAGTAGAATGAATGGACTGTGCGGCGCAGGTTGGGGAACTCCTGCTGTTCCTTATTAGTTCCATAATATGCGCACGTGTTGCTCGGATATGGATCCGTGCCACAGTTTTGTGTAGACATTATGGTGGGTGTTGTCGAACAAGATTGAGTTTGCTCCCTTATTTATCCCACGTAAGGGGCCGATGGTGTCCATGGACATGCACGATTACACAGTGAAATCCCAGCGCTAAAACTGCAATCAGGCACTTCATATCCTACTGGTCTGGCTTGCAGCATTAATTTTAAACCCCCTTAATGCGTCCATTTGATGCCATCTTCGTCGTTGCATAAACACTAAGGATTTTACTGTGAGTGTACATTGTCGTTGCTTGCATTTATGCTGCACAGAGTCCCATTGTTGTGTGTGAGTGAATGAATGAATGAATGAATGCATGAATGAGTGTTCGCGAGGCATCCGTGCAGAATGCCTCGCGTGGCGTGAGAACGAGAAGAGGTCAGCGGTGTTAATGGTGGTCGACCAGCATCACACCTTTAGGCGATGTGCACACAAACACAAGCAGCTGTAAAGCCGTGTGTCGTAATAGTAGGGCAACCATACAAATACTGTATAATTGGTGTTTTTATTCCTGCAATATTTTTTTGCTGTGCTCTCCAGGGACCTCTTCCCACGTCTGCGGCACTTTTTTGAATGAAGCAGAGACATTTTTAATTTACATTTTAAAATAGTGGCCTGTTAAATCAGCTTTTTTTTTTGTTAAAGACCAGGGTTGTTATTCAGGAGTTGTCGATTCTACAGTATACTGGTCCATCTGAAAAAACACCCCATACAATATTGCAGATGTGACTTATATGCAGCATTCAATTTCATTGGCCTTCGCGTCCGTCCAATCAGCAATAAGTCACACATGTGCTACAATATTTGTGTTGTTAAAATGTTTCAAATATTCAAATTCTTTCAAACTGAGAGATTTGCAAGCTCACAACTCATCTCATTGTGATGCATTGGAGCGTTCTTGATATCGGAAGGTCGCTAGTTCGTATCCCCGGACCGGCACGTTAAAATTACCACCGCTGAAGTGCCCTTGGACAAGGCATTGAACCCCTACCATGAAATGTTCTATGAGCAGGCCCTGGCTGTAAACAAGTTCTTGAGCTTAGTCCAGTTACCCTGGGTAAACATAGTACCTTTCCTTTCATTGTGATAGAGCTGTAGCCCATGTACAGTAAAGGGTTCAAGTGGTTAAACATATTTTCATGCTATACTAACACATTTTGCCAGGGACCCCCTGGAACTTCCTTAAGGACCCCTGGTGGTTCCCAGGCCCCACTTTGAGAACCACTGATCTTACACGAGTGCTGACCTTATCTGAGACGGATGTATGGCTCTTGCCATATTTACACTTAAGGCTCATTCATAGTCTGGATTTTCGGTGGTGAAGGTGACCACCGCTCCGGTGGTGAGGTGACCACCGGAGCTGAAATAACGTTGAGCGGTGGTGAGTAAAAACAGAGAGAAGGGCTGGAGCGGTGGCGGTGGTTTGCTCTTCACCGCGGCTCAGTGACGTCATGTTGTAGTTCGGTGGTCACCTCACCACCGAAAATACAGACTATGTATGAGCCTTTAGGAGAGATATGAGGGTATCCCTACATTGAGGAAGCTGTCATCGTCCAGTTCTGGTGATAGTGAAGCAGATCAAGTAGCTGCCATTCTCACTCGCAAGGTGTCATAACCATTGTTGACCCGGTTGAAATTCACTCTTTTCTCTGTCTCGGTATCGCTATAAGTATTAATTATAGTCTTTTTTAATCACATTTCATTTAGTTTTAGTCATATTTTAATCATCTGAAAAGTTTTTGTTTTAGTGTAGTTTTAGTCGACTAAATGTACAGTTGTTTCTGTCGACAAAAATGTATTTTAGATCTTACACTTGGTTGCATGCTGAAAATAGCCGATCAACAAGCTTACGACGCTTGTAGCTACTTTCAGTGTGCAACACCACCCGAGCGCAACCAAACATCAAATGACTTGTCTTTTAAGTTGTCATAGTCGACAAACACTGATCGGTATGCGACTCGAGGGGTGTGACGTTCAGCTTCTGTTGACTCAAACCTAAATTGTTTCCAGTGTTTTTAATGGCCTTTCCAATGGTTCACACACTTCCTCTCAACCCCCAAGGTGTCAGTTGTCCCCCTTCCAATTCGTCAAATACTGTTTCTTGGTCAAGTGACGCGCCTCAGGGGGGGAATTCGGAATCGGAATTATCACATTTAGATTGTCTTATCGGGGACACCTGCTACCAACAGACCATAAAGCAGCTTTTATACTCTGTCATGTGACGGTGTTGATTGTCGATAAGAGCTAGAAGCTCATCTCTCTCTCATATCTGTCTCTCCCTCTTATACACAACCACATTCGGATACATGTTTATTGTTTAAGGGACGTCAAACATGGCCACCACTTGCATGTCCACCAAAGACTGTGGTAGAATTGTCGCATAAGGAGTTTATCCAGATGCGAGGGAAGCAAAACACAGTTGTGTTGTCATCCAGATCCCTGCCCACAATGTTGTTAGAGCCCAGTGGGGCTGTATACCGTTTCATTTGCCAGGGCAGTTTTCCATGGCGATGCTACAGTATATGGTACAGTATAGGCTACAGTATGTTATTGGATGTCAACCCAGCTTGGCAGAACAGCGGTTCAGCTATGAATAGCCACATCAGTAGGTGTGTGACAGTCTTGGGTTCTAGTGAGGAGAAGAACTATAATGTTTAACCATGTTAATTCATGTTCTTCTAATTATACTGTTCAGCAAGTGAGTGAAACTGTTATGAACCAAAGTCCTTGTCGACAGCAGCCATAATGCTACGACATTTAATATAATCTAAGTAGTTGAAATTGTATTGTTCTATTACTTGACATTAAGTTAAATACTTATTTTATCCATTTATCTTGCATGTCTTCTCTTCTAGTTTGTCTTCCTTCTCTTTTCTTCTCTTCTTCTGAAACGGACCCATCCGTCTCAACAGCAGCACTCCAGCAAATGACCAATTAGGTGATTTAATAGTTTGAGTGACATTAGGACACAAAGGAAGAGACACGATGTCTCATT
Organism: Protomyctophum bolini; assembly: GCF_963924005.1. Classification (NCBI taxonomy): domain Eukaryota; kingdom Metazoa; phylum Chordata; class Actinopteri; order Myctophiformes; family Myctophidae; genus Protomyctophum; species Protomyctophum bolini. Next base: position 11,564,301 of record NC_137874.1, on the reverse strand, counting down.
ATGTCAATAAATGATGTTGTTGGAGAACCATCATCCGTCTGGCATCCTATAATAACACCCACCCACGTCAACCACGTCCTCATTTTGTACTGAAATGGCCTCATGTCAAATTACAAGCATTGGCATTCTGTACCGCAGTAAAAGGGCTTAACCATTGCAGTAAACGTTATCGCATTTCACAACACAATGCCGTTTCACGTCCAAGACTCAAAGTCAAGACGTGAACATCTGCGGTCTCCTGTGGGGTATAGAGCCAAATTAGGTTTAGTTATTATTATTATTTCTTTCCGTTTCTTATAATTTGATTGAGCTGAACGTCTCTCCTCCCCTCCACGCCTTGCCTGCTGAGAATGTCTGTTGCCAGGTTACCAGATATGACTTGGGTTCTGAGTTCTTGTGATATAACTTTCTGGGGGTATGAGAGACGGCGTGTGTCTTGGCTTCAATCACCGAGTCCACAGCATGCTATGAAAACAGAGTGTTAATTAAATAACTTGTTAGAGAGAGCAACAGATTAAAGACCATTTGGCCTTTGTGTGCGTTTGAGTGTCTGTATCTTCATTATTTATGTAAATAATTTAGATGTGTATATTCATTATTTATCTACATAATTTAGATATGAATGTATCTCAGACCAAATATGTATTCATGTGATCTGAGGGGTCCCCAAACCTTTCCATGCCAAGGACCCACAAATATCCATATATTTATTTCCAATATCCAATAAACTGAATACAAATGTGGATATATTTTATTTTTTTTCTAGCTAGATATACAATAACAACCCCCCATGGGGAGCAGATTATACTGGTCCGCTATTTGTTCTAGCGCATAACAAACCAGGAACGCAAACGCAGAAGGAACGCAGGAAGAACACATAGGTGATACCCCTCCCGATTGGTTAGCTGATCACCACGTCAGCATATGACTTGCAGAACACTGTATAAATACACCCGCACAGACGTGTTAACCTCTCGAGTGTATGCTGCCTGAACTAACTCGCAGGCCACGTATAATTTATATATATATAGTTTACCATACAGGTTGGTCAAAATAAAGTTATATTCGTTAAAATCAATCGGGGACTGTACAGTAGGTTAATTTAGTTTAACCGTATTAATGCCAGGAACGTGGGATTCCGTTCTATTCTTCACCCCCGCCTGTGCCAGAATATAAATATCTGGGTTTTTTTTCTGGGGTTCCTCCACTGCCTACACTGTGCACTTCCTGGTTGCCTACAAGGACTATTGAAAGAGGACGGGAAGCGAAGACCGTACGGTCACTACGGTGGACTCCATGTTACTCCCTGGAAGGAAAGAAAGGTGCGCAATGGGCTATATGCAGCCAACACTTCCACGTTCAGCTTCCTTCCATGGAGTCCACCATGGACTTCGCTTCCCGGCCTCTTTTAATAGTCCTTGGTTGCCTAGGATCTCTTCTACTTTGGTATTTGGCGCATTTGACTGGCACTGGCCTCGCGATCCCTGGAACCCTTCATCAGCCACTCCTTGTCCTTACAATAAATTGTGCTGATCCAGTTTGATCCCTGCTTTATTTGACATGGAAAATCCACTTCACATCAGAACACAGTTGACACATGGGTTGTGCAAAATGGGTTGCAGTTCAATCTTCATAGACTGGCCACATGACATGTTCCTATAATATATTGTGTTTCAGGATTTTTTGCAATGACATGGTTATTTAGCCTATACGTACTGTAATAATATGGTGACTACTGTCTGACTGACTCCCTATCAAGTATCTCCTGACCGTGCTCTTCTCCAGTAGCACACTTTCCCAGCTACGTCTTGAGAATTTAATCCTCAAACCTGTCCTCCCCTTTGCCTCTCCAAGGCTTTCATATCGAAGCATCTGAGGAGTACTGTAAACTCTGTACCCCTCCGCAGCTCATGAAGTCCTTTCTGTCTCGCCTCTCCACAGTATCAGAAAGTGAGTCGTGCTTCTCTGCTGCTCTGTGCCGTGCCTGTAGGGAGTCTCCTGACAAGGTCACGGAGGTCTGCCACTCTTGAGATTAAACCGGCTCCATCCATCCAAAGACGTTCGCCTTCGGGGCAGCCATTATCATAGCACACATCGCCATGCCCAGCCCCTTCCCAAATGGATATGTAGTGCAGAGGACTCTGCCCTTCCGGAAAGGCCAGCTGTCATTTTCACCTCGGTCTGGTGGGATATATGGTAGGGTGTCAATGCAGTGCTTTATTTGTATGTTTTTATCTGCAGGATACATAGTGTTTGTGTAAGGAGGAGGACATGCTTCCAGATTTAACTTTTGTGTGATTTTTGCACTTGTGTGTGCACATTGTGTGTAGTTGCACTGAGTTTGTTTTATGATTCTTCAAGGGCAATGGTTGTTCTACATTCGTCTACAACCGCCATATGTGCTGCCACCTTGCAAACATTCACCAGAATGTACATTTCATAATGCCATGGCAAACGGCTATCTTTAGGGCCGTTCAGACTGTATAATATTAACTAATGGTGAGCTATATCGTTCACCATTTATTTTCGTAGTGTGTGTGTGTGTGTGTGTGAATCTACTTCCATCTACTTGACTGACTCGAGGACGATTTTTAAAACTACTGTAGATTGTCCTAGTTCTATTGCTCTGCTCAGTGTGAATGGCCCTCTCTACTGGGTTGTCCACTCGCTAGCGAGCCTGGCCCTTTTAGCTGACAGGATAGTGGAGCTGCTCGCTTGTGAGAGAAGCCATGTTCGACTCTCGGGACGTTGCTGTGTTTTCATCATCGTGCTGCACGTGTGGGTGTTCCACAAGTATGCATTGATGGCCTACTACAGTATATAATATACATTCTTGTAGAGATGTTTTCTGGTAAGAACATGATGGCGAGTTTTGGCACATTCATTTAAACAGAAGGTTCCAGTTATAATGATGATTCTCATCGAGGTGATAAAAGCTGTAATCTCAAAACATTGCAAATTTTTGATTTGCATGAAAATCTGGATAATGGGCGCTTCAATTGGAAGCCTTTTGTGAATTATTTTATTTTGTAGTTTGTGCAAGTAAATAAGGAAGGACCATAGAGTAATAAAATTATAGAGGCTGAAGCGACAGCTTTGCCAACCAGATTTTGGTTGGCAAATACGGAAGTGCAACCGAGCGCTCAATGTTAATGCCCAGATGCACAGGGTAAGGGTTTCCTCATCATAAATCCACGGGTCCGCCTGCAGTTCACGCTCCAACCACTAGGGCCGAGTGCTTCAACGCTGGAGAGCCTCCCTGGGGGCCTGACTATAATTAATTAACTCTTCCACTGCCATTCCGTACAGTTACTGTTTGATGTCGTGTTGGAAGCTGCAGGGATGCCCTGGTCGATCAACATCCTAACTTGCTCATCCTTTACAGAAACAAGTGGGCTGATAACCAGCACAACTGCATTCTCACTTTCCTGGGATGTTGTGAGCATACAGTGGGCCAACTGACAGAATTACTCTTTCCCAAAGACGATACATCTTGCTGGTCCCTAACAAGTACCTCAAAAAAGGTGCAGAATACTTATTTGTATTAATTTTTATTTTTTCCTGGTGCATTCCTAGATTGTAAAAGCTGTCATGTTGAGTGGCCAGATGAGAGAATAGTTTGTTGTGAATAACAGAAAGAGATGCTTTGGATTCAACAGAACTGTCATTACAATGGGAGCAGAAATGCTCATTTGTTGATGCATTTATTTGTATATCTGCCCGTTTTAGTTGCAAGAGGGAGAGCAGCACATCTGAATTTGGTCGGGGAGCTTCTATGTTGCTCTGTCAAAATACATTTCACATGATTGTCCCATGTTAAATAGATGCAGCATAGTTTTACAGCCTATGTCTCCTTGGATTGCAGCGTTTGTAGTATATTTACCAACTCCCAAATAGCAGTAGTAGTTTCTATGGCTCCACACTGCTGCTCCATTTCTGACAGTAAGGGCCGATTCATACTCCTATTTTAGAGCCGAATAAAAGTCGGTTCGGCGCTGTAGAGCTTACAATGTGTCGTCATTTGAGGTTCAGGGGGGGCGGGTACCGTCCTAAAGTCGTCTCTTCGGTGCTACTGAAAATCTCTGACGAGCCGAAATCATTTTGGCACTACAGCGCCGAAACAGCGGTAAAATAGGAGTATGAATCGGCCCTTAGAAGACTCAAACAACATAGTAAAGCACAGAAAGGGTGTGTGAAATGAATGCCTTTTTGCTTTTTTGCATACGATAATTGAAGAAACAATCATTTCTGTTATTCCACAATGGTGATGGCAGAAAATAATCTCACGCAGCAGTGATTCTACTATGGCACAGAATATTTATTCATCAGCCTTTTATTCATGGGAATTACAAAGCTCATTCATCAATGACCTTTTTAGTCATTACTTTTGTAATGGGATTAAGAATGTGCATAATTGTACAGGCATCCGAGTAGTGAGTACCGTATGTAATGTAACAAAGTGTCTATGGATGCGTGCGTGCATCTTTGGCTTGAGTCAGACCAACAGAAGGGATGGGTATGGAGACTGGGTAAAGGTCTCTCTCTGGGCCCATCACAAACAGCTGCCTGGACTGCCATGCTACTCCCAAGAGCTGGAGGATTGTGTATGTGTGACTGTGTGTGTGTTTGTGTGTGTGTGGGCGCTGTGGGGTGGTTTATGTGTTTGTATTTTGGCAGACTGTTGCTATGAGTGTACAGAGGCAGTCTGGCAAAAGGACAAGTGAGTGACTTTTGTAGGAACAAATCTAACTGTAAATAAGATAACTTTAGTTTACAATGGCCTGATGGAGATAACAATAGTCTATTATCTTTTAAAAACTGCATTTCTTTTTAAAGATTCAGACTTTAGGTAATTCTTTACTGAAAAGGGCCAAAAGCTAAAATGTTCCACCACTAACATGATTCAAGCAGCCAATGAATTCATGATTCTTCTCATCGGCAGCTTCCCCGCCATATTCTCCATTTCTTCTCTCTACTGTGAGTCAGGTCCACATTCACAGTAGACAGCAATTAGGTCTGAACTGATGATACAGGGAGTAACAGTGTTCCTGTGCCCTGGGGCAGCCATAGGCTTGTGGGGGCATGGGTAGTATGATGTGTGACAGTGACACATGCATACATACATACAGTACATTGTTTATGTGCATTGTGTGTGTGTGTGTGTGTGTGTGTGTGTGTGTGTGTGTGTGTGCACTGGCAGGAGAATGATGGAATGACACATGATATGCCTTGGGGATGGTGGGTGAAGATAATGGGAGAGCAAGATTTCTGGGTCCCCTCCTACACACGCGCGGCGCACACACACACACACACACACACACACAGTATGTAAAACACAAACGCGTGAAATTTCTAATTGGCAGGAGACAGCTGCCAACCAGTAGAAGCCATATGAAGTTTTCATGGTGTTCTGGCCCAAGGGCACTACAGCACACTTCACAAATTTACCCCCATAATCATCAGAGCAAAATGTGGAGTGAATGCATTATACCCTGTCCCAGGACTTTCATTTACAATTGAGATAATGGATGGCTGTAATCTCATTGGCATGTTCAAGGGTCAGTATTAAGTTTGCTACTAAAGGAGCCATTAGTCTATTGTTGGCTAAAGACAGACTTGGTCCAGGATCAAAGAGAGCGTGAGCGATACAGAGACAGCCAGAGCAACGGTGAGAGAGAACATGAACGTTTAGCTGAGGGCTAGAAGTCCAACGTTAACTTGTGAAGAAGACTTCTACTTGCTGCTGCAGAGGGCTTCCTACATACGTACTTACATGTTCTTTGACTTCTGCTTGCGGAGAAGCTCAGCTATGCAAATGACATGACATGTTAGCCTGGATAGACTCGCATTCTCAGCTGATACCGACACTAAGCCTCCCCGACTTACTTACTCCTATAAAAATATACAGAACTGGAAGAGAAACACAACACGGATGCTCTCTACAGAAAAGGACAGAGCAGGCTGTTCTTCCTGAGGAGACTCAAGGTCTTCCATGTTTGCTGCTGGCTACTGAAGATGTTCTATCAGCCTGTGTTGGCCCAGAGCTGGACAGACTGGAGGCAGTGGCAGAGCGAAGGATGAAGGACAAATTCGAGTCCATCTCTGAAAAACACGCCCATCCACTCTCAATGAGCTGTGGCAGATGTGGGAGCATATTCAGCCAGAGGCTCGTCCTCCCCAGGGCCAAAGCCAAGCGTTAAAGCTTTCCCTTTAGGCCAGCAGCCATCAGACAGTATAATGCCAGAACCCCCCCCCCCACCACCCTTTGTGAACTGATAAACAAACGGGTAAAGAAACCAGTGTGTGCATGTGTGGCTTAATTTGTGAGTGAGTATACTGTATGTGTGTATTACTGCTTGTGTACTTGCGAGCGTGCATCTGTGCATGTGAGTGTAACTGATGAGAGACTCATCAGTTACACTCCAAGATATGCTTTTAGTTTTGTATACAAAGAAAGTGGTGGAACCGGTTCGTCAAAGTCAAAGGTCGTGAATGATATATCATTGCTATGTCACTGAGGCATCTGTGGCATTCACCATCTTCACCTCCTCCTGCCTCTATACGAAACTGCAACTCTGACGAGTGCCAGTAGGTGGCAGGAGAGCCCCACAGACGTACAGGTTGGGGTCCAGTCTTCTCCCAGCAGTGAGTGGCAGCCACGTAAGCCATTTCTCTCCTCCTTTGTCCATATGACAGCCAGCCAGCCAGCCATACGTCCAGCCATGCAGCCAGAGCCTTTCAGCTCTCTTCAATCAAGTTTCCATAAAAGCAAAATGAGATCTAGTGCTCTTTTCGGCATTGGGCCTCGTTTTTAGTGAGTGACAGATACCGCCCTCTCCGAACCAAACAGCCCAGACCTTGAAAGAGGGAGGTGGTAGAGAGAGAGAGAGAGAGGGAGGTGGTAGAGAGAGAGAGAGAGAGAGAGAGAGAGAGAGCGCTGAGTGTGGGGGTGTTTGGTAAAGATATAGGTTTGATCTTCAAAACTCACTTTACAAGCATTTCAAGGGAGACCTTGAGGTTGCAGACAAATGAAATAAAAGCTACCAGCTGACTCAGATACTGGAAAATCTCACTTTTGGGCTCTCTCTCTCTCTCTCTCTCTCTCTCTCTCTCTCTCTGTGTGTGTCTAAAAGAAGAGACATTGCCCCATTGAGTCTCCCTCCCCACAACCTCTCATTTCCCTTTCCACTCCATCTCCTGCTTTAATTAATGCTCAGCTATGTGAACACGGGATTAGATCAAGCCAGAGAAATCAATGACTGACAGAAGAGAAAAGGAGGAGTGGGGCACTAAGCGATCAGCAGAGTCACATTTTAATCAGGCTGGGCGAAAGTTCGGTACCCTCGGAGGGAACGCGCGGTACTGTGCGTGTGTGTCACAGACTGGTGTGCGTGCTCGAGGACATGGTATTCTGTTGTTTTGGCAACATCTGTGTCCCCTGGCAGTGGCATATTTTTGTTTTGAAACTTCTTGACTGATCTGTAAATATCATATAATTACAGTAAAAAAAGCATTTTTTTTTACTCAAACTGCGTTTGTGACCCTGAAAATGTCTTGAATGTTAAAGGACCACTTCACCACTTTTCAACCTATCTTCATATAATAGGTCCTCACTAATAATCATGAAGAAATGGTGCAAATTTTTCTACTCGGTCTGTGTCTCATAGGAGGGCTGTGGGCAGTTCAGAAACCGTCCTCCAGTGACATCATCGATGGGGAATATAAGCTAATAGAAACTGCAGGCTTTCTAGTCCTGAAAAGTTGCAATGTGAAAATGGAAGCCATCGTTCTCACGATAATGAAAATCTAAACATTTTTGTAAAATAATATTGTTTGAAAGGAAATCTGTCACTGGAGGACGGTTTCTAAACTGCCCACAGCCCTCCTATGAGACACAGACTGAGTAGAAGAAAATCATGCCATTTTATCATGATTATTAGTGAGGACCTATTATATGAAGATAGGTTGAAAAGTGGTCTCCGGACTCGCCACAATGATTGTTATCACAGAGAATCCAGGCCAGGACTTTTGTTTAACTTTCTTAAAAAAAAAGGCCTAATAATTGCTTACTCCCAAACTTTAAATGGAAAAAAAGAGAAGCCATTAATATTAATATATTGCACATCTCGGAGGCATAAGCTTGCTCCAGTGATCTCACTCATGGTGGGGTATAATACAGCTCAACCGAATCAAGCTGACTTAGCCGAAATGATCACAGCGTTCTGGTTATATGCCATAAATTAAGCTGTGATAGATTGGACACAGATTTACTGTGTGTGGGGAACACTTGAGGTCTCCAGACCTCTTCCAGAGATGGCCAGATGGCTAATGATTCATATTACGATTCCACATGGTTTGGGCCAAAGTAGGGCATGGGCAATATATTGATAATATATGTTGTTCTTTTTGCGTAACGTCCTCAAATGTCTATACTCTGGACATGGAACAGGGGAGAAGTATGGGTCCGGCAGACAGTCTGCTCAGGCTCGCCACACCTGCTGCTCCGCCTGTCAAGCCCCACTGCAATCATAGTTGATTTGAAGCAGCCGACCCCGATACGTATAGACGATTCAGCAGAATCTATTGCCAGCATGGTAGATGTTCTCCTTGCAGGCCATCCCTGGAGTCCTGGATGGCTGGTGGATACAAGAGAGCCCTCCTGACTCTCTCTTCCAGGATGCCGCCAGTCATCCACTTGTAGACAAGTCCTCCGGGTACAGATCGGAGCATCTCTTGTGACACCTTTTATTGTATGGGTGGTGACCAGTCCAGCAGCACTTGAGTCTGTTTGGAGGCAATGTTTTCATTGTAGTGTCGTGCAGGATACACCAGGTCATGACTCATGTATACTGTATCTGGGCTTTCTTTGCTAGGTTGACACGTGGGTTCCTAACCAGGTTGGGACACAGTTCAGCTGCAGAGAAGACCAGGGCTTGTGTCGAAATTCATGCGTCAAATTCCAATAATCCAACCTACACACTCGCTCACTCCACTCGCACATTAGTCCCGCCTCTGAGCAAGGAGGTGAGGATTAGATTCCGGAGTCCGGAGTAATCAAGCAGGTTGGACTGACAGGCACCTGCTCCATGCCTGCTTGTTGTGTGAAGCTGTATTGTGAGATCTTTGGACATGCACATTTCCAGCCCACACTATGCACAACAAACGGCACAATTGTATAAATAAAGATCACCCCATTATTTAATTTGTTGCTTCAGTAGCTTTGATTACTGTTATTCAGATATATTTATATAAATGCACTTCAGTATCTCTTCTTCAGTTTAATCAACTGGGACAGTTTAACTCTCAGACCGTTCAACACGCATGCAGGCACCTTCTATTATGTTTACGTTTTAGGATATGAGCACAAAGATCAAAGTTTCGTCGGCTTTAATAAAAACATCCCTTTTGAAGTCTGTGACACAGCACAGTTTTTAGACTACATTTCCCAGACAGTGTAGTCACAGTCTCTATCCCATAGACCTGCTTTTTCCCTGTTTGTTCCCAGTTAGACAGTGACTGTCCCTGCCTGTTCCATCCCATGTGAGTGTGTGTGTGTGTGTGTGTGTGTGTGTGTGTGTGGCTTTAATGCACGTTATCCTCTATTTCTCTTTACATCCCTGACCAGTGTATTCCTATGGGGAGACGAACCTGCAGACGGGTGCTGCTGCTTTTACAATTAGCTTACTAAGCTGTGTCCTTCCATTCACCATGCGGTTTAATGTAAACCAATACACACAAAGAGGTCCCCGGGTACAAACAGTCCTCCGGAGAGAGAACCGTGCTCTTTTAGATGAAGATTACCATTGATTTAGTTCAGGTTTACATATACTAGCATGGTTAAGAAGATGAGGAAGGCTGTGCCTAAGACAAAGGAAGACTGTAAAGTATAATAATGGCCATTATGAACACTGGAGCTTTCATTGTACAGCTATGGTAGTGCCTGGGTACTGTTGCATACCCAGGCACTAAAAAGAGTAACTTGTGTGAAATACACTGTGTAAAGTGTATGAAGTAGGATATACAGGTATTACAAATGTGAGCAGGTGAGCAGGCTCATTTTAGAATGCCGTTGCCATGTATTTGTGATGCAACTGTAAGCGCAGACTTCTAACATGTTTATAGTGCGGTCCCACTGCAATACTGCACGATTTATTCAGAATATATTTCTGTGTTTGTTACGCAAGATTTATTACATTTAGTAGATAAATTAGTCCTGACACCTGGACCATCAAGAGCTGCCGTCACTCAATTATTTCCCTTCAGACTTCACATACATCATGGCCCCATCCCAGTTTTCCCACTTAACCCATTTTGGGTGGGATCCCCTTTTGGTGTTAGCATTAAGTTATGCTTTAGCTATTTAAAAATAGCAGATCTACAAGCAGCTCATAGCGCGCCACCGAGTGTCGCGCTGCGAGCTTGTAGGTCTGCTATTTTTGAAAAATCGAAGAACGAGAAAAATGTCCAGGATGTAGAAGATATTTTTAGAATCTGATCTCAGGTCAAAATGGGTTAACCGTTACCCTTCCTTTTGATTGACACTCCATTTACAGCCGTGTGTGACCTATCAGAAAGGCAGCAGAACTGAGGCAGTAGGGGGAATAAGTAGTATGAGCTCTGGGTCACAGTTCCCAGGGGGAAATCCCTGTGATGTGGCCATCTCACACCAAATTGCGCGTTTCAACTTGGCAGTTATGCTGCCCTATATACGCAAATCCTCCCGGTGATCCATTCAAGGTCAACTTTTTAAATTACAAGATGTTTTAATCCACTCTAAAGCAAGAGTGTTGAATGAAGTACAGTGATCTTTCCTCTTTCCTCTGTGTCCCAGCCCCCTGCATACTTCATTCTAGAAGATGGAGGTTACCCCTACCTCCAGACCGAAATGGACGTAATGTACCTTACAGAGATGGAGGGGAAAGGACCTGGTCGGAATAACGTGTTCCTTTCACACGCTACGTCCGGCTGGGGAAAGTCTCCCCTGTCAGGTGAAAAGAAGCAGCATGGACTCCTCATGCATAGAAGGAAGCATGAGGTCAGTCCGCTGCCCCCCCCCCCCCCCCCCCTCAGGTTGGCAGAGGAAGTGTAGCACCCAGGATTACATTAGATAATTGACACTGGGTGAAAAAAGGGGTTGAGAAATCATGGGATAAAAAAAAAAGTGTCTTGCAAAAATCTGCCTCATGGTGGTTATAACAGGCCGTTCTGAAAAATTTGGGGCAGAAGTTCAGAATTGGCATCCAGGGAGTGTGTGCACAGTTTGGCATAGTCCGGGCCAACGGTGCCAGAGATTAGCTGTACACAGACGGACGGGGACACATGCCGAAGACACACACACACAAACACACACACACACACACACACACACACACACACACACACACACACACACACACACACACACACACACACACACACACACACGGCCCAACGGACAGAGTGAAAAACATACTCTCTCCCCATGCCTTCCGCCTGGTGGAGACAACGATAGGTGAGATAGGTAGCAGAGATTTTAAAATTTATTGAGGAAAGGAGAGATGCCAAAAGGCACAGAAGAGTAATGAGTAGTCATTGGTTAATTGGTAGGAATTATACAGTAGAAAGCGCTTATGTGACAGAAATCAGCAGCATACACTGTTTATATACCTCACATTCTACACAAACAGCATTATGCAAACTATGCAACTCTTTTTCTGCATTTTCAAAAAGTAATTTGTGAACTAGTCGTGAACCAACATTGGCATTGACCTTGGCATTCTAGATGCAAATGTTGAGCAAGAGTTTGATCAATGGCAGACAAACGACCCTTTCCTGCATCACCAGCATATCTTATCTAATCGAAAGAAGAGTCTGTGGTAAAGAATTATAGCAGAATCCAGAAGATGACTTTGGCAGCATGCAGAGCTGAAGAACTACTGGAAAATATGACTTGGAGGCTACTTGTTTTGACAACATTGCAACCATTAAGTTGTGAAGTACACTGTTTATGCCTATTTGCAGGTCCTGGGAAAACCTTGTAATCATGTAAGCATTATTTGGCGACACAGCTCAGGAGCAGAGAGTCAGGCTTGCCCATTCACCAGGGCATTTATTGAACATAAATTCAGATATCAGAAATTAACTTAACTTCAGGGGAATGCAGTCAAAGGTAAGGTTTCAACACAAAGTTAATTTCCAGGGTCATAATGGGGGATCTTCGTCGCTGGTGAGTTTGGATTACTTTCACAGAGGATTCTGGTAAGTGTTTCCTGCAAGGGATTCCACAGGTGAGTATACGGGGTATATACAGGTTTATCTCAGGCCTAGCGTAGCTCTTAGCTCAGTCCTTCCTCCTCACAGGAGGGGTATCAACGGGTCTATTCAGACACGTGGATAACAGCCAATAAATGCCCTAAGAACGGGGTTTCAGAGTGATAAGTATTTCTACTAAGCCTGTACTTGAGTAGATGCACTCCTTCGGTGTATGCTGTGTACTGGGGCCGTATTTCTACTCCTTTTCCATACTCCTGCACTCTGGGTCCTTTCCTTCCATTTCCATAAGCCGATAGTCACTTCATAATAGCCGGTTTAATGCATGCGGCTTTCGGCCACGGAGCGCGTGCCCGGTAGGTTGCCTGCGAGTGAAATACAGCAGAGAGGATGCACTCGTCAGTATAAGGATTTCATCATATAACATAGATTGGTATTTGAAATAGTGGTGACTCGCTTATACAGCCCAATGCAGTTGCCCTCAGCCTCGCCTCGTCTCTGGAGAGTGGATCTGTTAGTGAGGCAGAGAGTTTGTCCCTTTATACTGCTGCGCTCAGGTGCGCTGATGAACGCAGGTGCGCCTAGTTGTCTGAGCTGATGATGTGGGAAACATCTGCTGTCAATCTGCCTCCCTCTATCTCCAGAGCGGCGCTTGCATGTTGGGCGATAATTAACCATTGAGACTGTTGTTGTTGCTGTATGTTTGCAGTGCGTACGTTAGACGTCATGTTGCCATGGCGCCATGTTGGCGCGACAATCTCTGTCGCGCTAAAATATGTGAATTAAAAGTGAGATGTGGTAAAACATAAATTAGCTAGATGTTTGGGATGGCAGAAACCGTATAAAGGATTATTCATTGTGTCAAGTATGAGCATATGTGGCACAGTTATAACTAGGCATGTTCTATTTCTTTTAAAAAGTGTATGAGAGATGTTTGACCATAACCTCACCTGAGCAAGGCACTGTTGCTCCAGTGACTTGGATGACCAACAGTGAGAGGGGTTGCTCCGGAAAGCGCTGAAAACGGTTAGCTAAGATGAAGAACATATTTCCCACTAGACATAATTTATTCCAAAAGAGGACTCTCCATATAGGCATATCAGTCAGTTCAGCGGTGCAATATAGCCGGTGTGACGACATAGCAGCCTGAACCTCTAGTATATACTGTACTGTACATTCCGCTATCTTTATTTCTGAACACCACATGTGTTTGCACCGTTGAACCCAGAGCTCTGAATTTCCTATGTATTAAGTCCTCCCTCTTCCATAATAAATGCTTTCATTCACACGTCGTCCATGCTGTGACTTTTCTGTCACCAAGAACAGTTAATTGAATGTCAACTTACTGAGGGACGAGTTTTAAGTTCACAGGGTTCGTCTGTGAAACCAAACCAATAAAATACCTGTCCAAAGAATCTCAAAGGAGTAACTTTGGCACATTGAGTTAGCATTCTTTTAATCTGACACTCGCACTTTTCTGCACCTGTGAGCAGTATGCACACAGGAAGAAAGAAGCGCTAGGGTATATTGCGCTCAGAGTTAAATTAGCACAGAGGATTCTACTGTGTGGTCATTGTGTTGATCAGTGGGCAAATATTGCAGTCCTTGCGAAGGTTTGTGATGCATTATGAAAACAAGCTGGTAAATATTTTAGTCTATACTGGAGGCATTTTGGTGATGACTATTAGCTTGACAGCAGACTTGACATACAGTAAGACATGGTAGCCTGTAGGCCTGCTACCCTGTAGTATTTTATTCATAAGAATGCCAGTGGACTGAGGAGATAACAAATGTTGTGCTTTAAAGAGCATTGTTTCCCTGTATCCATGAAGGCCCTTGCTACACACACACGGTAGCCTACCTGATGCATTATTATAATTTTTGTAGTTTTTTTTTTTAAACGTTTTTAAGCCCACAGCAGTCCTGATTAGATGTATAGGGGGCGAAAGACTAATCGAGCCAAATAAGTGCTGGTTATGAATGAATAGTGCAAATTGCAGATCTACGAACTCACAACAAACCTCACCGTGATGCATTGAACTCACAACAAACCTCACCGTGATGCATTGAACTCACAACAAACCTCACCGTGATGCATTGAACTCACAACAAACCTCACCGTGATGCATTGAACTCACAACAAACCTCACCGTGATGCATTGAACTCACAACAAACCTCACCGTGATGCATTGAACTCACAACAAACCTCACCGTGATGCATTGAACTCACAACAAACCTCACCGTGATGCATTGAACTCACAACAAACCTCACCGTGATGCATTGAACTCACAACAAACCTCACCGTGATGCATTGCGAGCTTGCTGCTTTTTTCAATAACAACTTTGGGGGGAGTACAAACTGTCACTCGTCTGGCTGCAAGTTCGGAAAGGCGGTGCAAGAGGTCATGCTTTTGTTTAAAGGTTTTGTTCTCTGTTCTTTTTTTTATTCGCAAAAAATAAAACTGACATTGGGCATTGAGTCGGAAATCCTAAGCTTCTTAGATTGCCTGCCTGCCCCAGGCCCCAGCTGGCGTGTCAACTGTCAAGTACCGACTTCTATTACTTTTTTCACCACCGTCTCATCATGCGGTAAAAAGAAAAGAAACTATCGTCAGACTAAACATTATTATGTATTAAAAAATACAAAATAAATGGGGAAAAGAGTTTTTGGGATCACACGTAGATATGGGGCTCCATCTTATGCTATGCTTTATCCTCAAGTAATAAACATTTTCCGTGAATTACGCATTTAGGAGCTTCCACTATGCGTAAACGTTATCTTGCAATCTTGATTGATCGCAAGATCACTATAGTGATTTTATCTTAATGATGTTTGGGAGACAAAAACACTTTCCTGGGGTTTTCATGTGGCTAATATGTGTTTTTAGATATTTCAGTATTTCAAAGTGTCAGTGGGCTCCGTTATGTCATGGACACACTGGTCCACTGCTCCTCCTTGTGGATAGGAAGCCCAACACACACCGGGTGCGCAGCGACGCGGCACAGGCGTTGCCGCAGACGGTGTGTGAAGCCCTTTACTGAGACAACATGTAGTCCAGGAAATAAGTGAGGCCTGTGTCCATGACATCATGGAGCCCATGGACACCTTGAAATACTGAAATATCTAAAAACACACATTACCCACATAAAAACCCCCAGGTAAGTGTTTCTTGTCTCCCAAACATCGTTACAATAAGATCTGGTTGCAAAAGGGGTGAAGTGGCCCTTTTAAGGGGAGTGTTCATGTTAAGGGTGCTATGCCGTATCTGATATTTTGACCCTTGAGTTAACAAGACTCATTGCATAGCGCTATGTTTGTTCAGGAGCTTTAGAGCCAGAAATCCTGTTGGAGCAGAGGAGATTTATGGGATAAAATGGAAATGGCAAGAGCATACTTATAGTCCTACGTTGTTTGTTGGGGAAGAATGGGTCTGTTAAACAGCCAACCAACTCACTGCATTCTAGCGCTGAGTCAACAGTCCTGTCACATTCTGAGATGTCCCTACACCTCCAGCCAACCATCAATCAATACACACTTCGATCAGTGTTAAAACAGCACTACAATTTAATCCATTTTGGGCGGGAACCCCTTTTGGTGTTTTAAACATTATGTTATAATTTAGCTATTGAAAAATAGAGCTTGTATAGGTCTGCTATTTTTGAAAAATCGTTCAAATGTGGCACAAATCATTGAATATATATTTCAGAGCGAACGTTTTTAACAAAAATATTTGCTTCTGGGGGGTCCCTGGAACTACATATTTTGAGATGGGGGTCCGTGGCCCAATAGAGATAATTCTGGGGGTCCTTGACATGAAAAAGGTTGAGCACCACTGACATAGAAACGGGTTTTTCAGAAAATCTTTAGGGTTTAGAAGCCTTTTTTTTCTCCATCAACCTCAGTCCAGAATGGGTTAATCACCAAGCTCTTGATTCCTCTAAAGACCCTCTTGAAATGATGCTTGGTTCAGCTGTTTCTGGGCCTGATCTGACCTCCTCCAATTCCTGCCCGCCTGACAATCTGTGTGGGTGGAAATGTTACGGAGTGGTCACAAATTCACACACTACTGCTCTGCCGTAAATGTGTGCACTTCCAAAGTGATCGTTTTACCAGCCGTTTGTCAAATCTACACATTTGAAATGTATCTGGCAAATCCAATTAGATGGGCTATTCCATTTAACACTTCACATTAACCCTGTATTTTGTCTTCTTGTCACCACTGGGTGATAAATGAAAGCTTCTGAAGTGTGTGCATGTGCACATGTGCCTGCACTGAGCTACAAATCACAAATAATCAGTCACAGGTTACTTTGACATGTTGAGATATGGGTGATTTATTGTTTGCAGCTTTTGATGAATGCTCAAAGGCGCAGTCGTTAAGATGGTACAAGTATGATAGGAGACAGAGGATGGAAAACCGGGATGCAGTTATTAGATAGCTTGTTGCTATAACCTTCCAGTGACTTCTAATGACTTACAGCAAATAAACTTGAAATGCACTTGAAATGCATAAACTGGAAAATGTGCAGTAGTTAACTTGTAAGACAGTTTGTATGTCCATGTACACCTTCAGCCACTAATGCAATACCGTAACGTCTTCATAGGTGTGCCAAGCACGTTTTACATCTCCTACATGTCCTACCCATTTCAAAATAGCCCCGGCCTACTTGGGAGTCTGGAATCATGCAAAGTGTGAATGCAAGTCCTACCCCTACTGTTTCTCAGAGTACCCATTTACCGTTGACAGAGACCAGTGCAGTACCCAGTACTATGCGACCGATTGGTACATAATGTACATGGAGCAAAGCTTGGCTAAGCCGTAATGCTGATGAGTTGGGTTCACCAATCCGGGAAGCCTGCACACGCGCGCACGCACGCACTGTTTTCTGGAATTTCTAAAGAAATATCAAGCCCACAAATTAATGACAAAAAAGAAAACGTTTCTGTCTTTGTGATCGGAGAAAATTAGGCTAACTGCTGGACCAAATGGTGCCAAATTTCTTGTTTTTACTGCCACAGAAGTATCTCCACTTTCCATACATGTTTTATATATACATATTTTTGTATATATTTAACTTATTTTATATTTAGTTAAAGATGAACCATATAACTTATTTTAATCAATAACATTTAATGTTGTTCAATCTATCTAATCTGTATGGTAAAGTATATTAATACAATATAACTTAGACAATTGGGGTGTAGGTTTGCATTTTGTCTCCCTTCTCTTATATTGCAAACTTGACCTAATGGTCAAGATTAAATGTATCCCCCCAACAAGCAGGCAGGCTCTTATTAGCTCAATGGATATGAAGTTACATAATGACGTTTTAGCACTTATATTATAATTATATACACTCCAAGAGTTGAACAAACTTCTTTGTTATTCAATAATGAACATTGTCTTAAGTAATTCAAGTAAAGGAATATTGACATACTGTACAGACATCAGGAAGACAATGTTGTGTACTGGACAGTATAGGGTATAGGATAGGCTGCTGTGAGTCTGTATTACAAGGGTCTTTACAAAATGTGTATACGCTGTCGCTGTAGTTGAACTCAGGAAGTGAGTACATTGTGTTTAGATAGGCCTCTTCCTCCATTACATCCATCCTTGTGTGAATAGCATGGAAAAAGGAGAGACCATTTATAGGAGTCTATTCCCCTCCTGACAAGTTCCCTCTGGCCTTATCAGTCTACAGTGTATAGGAGCTCCTTCCTTTATCTGCCGTTGTTGTTTACTGTGATCTATTTGACAGGGACATGTGTGCTGACGAGAAGAAAAAGAGCAAAAGCCAACTCTGTAAATGTTTGTTTTCCCCTCTTGTCCAGCTTTTACAGATCTTGTTGTAGTTTAGAGTTGTCTATTTGTTACCGGGGCATTCACTTCATTGCTTGTCCAGATACCCAGCGGAACATTGCTCTATTGCCACACGAAACCCTTGAGTTCAATTGAACACTAATGGGCAAATTCACAAAGAATGGATGGATTGTGCCAGTCGACAGCGCCCCGAAGCTCAGGCGAGAGAGAGAGAGAGCGAGTGCATTTTCCAGCAGCGGCAGTCTGTATTGTTTCTCGGCGGCATCAGTCCGACACTCTACCATAACCATAACCGCAAGCGCGACGCAACGGATGTCGTACCAAACGGACCGCCGCGGAAGCGAGCGGCGGTCGAGTGTCATAATCCCCCCCCCCCCAGTTTCCCCCGGCAGCTTCCGCCCCTTCCCCCGGCAGCGCCGCGGCTGTTACCGGCGGTTGCTGCGCGAAGCCACAAGATGGAGTGGCAGTTTCATGCCGTTGCCGGATCATGTGCACTCGCTGCTTCTTCTGGCTCAGGCAGCATTCAACTGCTGCACGAGGAAGCACTCAAACGTGTATTATTGCCTGTGTTGCTTATATGTCGACAGCTTGTTGTTTTTTGCCTGTAACAACACTAAAATCACAGATTCAGTGGTGTGCAAAAGAGAGACTGCAGTTGACGGCGAGACATTTACATACAGTACATAATTACAGCATGTCAATAAAAACACTTACGTTTTTATTGATCTATCATGTATCGATTATTGTGGTTGTGGGCAATTAGATTAGTGGACGAAGCCTTTAATGTCTCACAATAATTTTAGTTTTTATTAAGATCTTGAACATTTTTCCTAACTGATTTGAATCTGAACTCGACTGGTCGCATGGTCTTTTCCTTTAGGGCCCCCACCCTATGGAGTGCTCTGCCCCTGGAAGTCAGGCTCGCTGAGTCGGTTCCACATTTTAAATCTCTACTTAAAACTCATCTTTATAGACTACCGGTTGCTTTTAATCCTAATTTCTCCTGATTGTGTTCTATTGATTGTTTACTCTGCCTCAGCTTCCTGTTTCTACTATTCTGCACGGAATTGATTGCCTGTATTATTTATTGTTTGCTTTGCATTGTTTTAAAATGTTCCTGCTTTGTGTGCTGTTTACTTTTGCTGTTTCCTTTTGTAAAGCACTTTGTAACGAAAGGTGCTATATGGCGATTCAACGTTACAGGGAAAAGAATGGTTTCCTTTGCATATTTCTCAATAATGGATATGATTCAAATTCAGTTTATATTTACTGTAATGGTTTCCTTTGCATATATTTCTCAATAATGGATATGATTCAAATTCAGTTTATATTTACTGTAGTGTGATTCAATGGCAATGTACAGTATAGTACTGTATTATGATTCTATCACAATGAGTGTATATAGGATATTATTCAATGGCAGCATTGTATATGATTCAATGGCAGCTTATAATATGAGTCAATGGCAGCATATCCTGTACAATAATGATTCAGTGACAACGTATAGTATCACTTTAAAATAGTGATGCACCGAATATTCGGCCGCAGAAAATAGTCTGCAGAAAATGGCTAAAAATGCATTTTCAGCCTATTCGGTTTCGCCCAGAATAGGCAGAAAATATATCACAGAATAGTGCATGCAATTCATGCATTAAAAAGAGCTGAATAAATGTTTTATGGACCCATAATAGTTAAGTTTTGCCATAACCATTTATTTTGCCATAAATCAGGTAGCTTTAAGGTACGGCCATGACGGCAATGGTACGAAAAAAGATGTATAATATTAATCATATTCGGATATTCGGTATTCGGCCAACTGTTTCCTATATTCGGTTTCGGCCAAGAATTTCCCTTTCAGTGCATCCCTACTTTAAAGTCTTTCTGTGTTTTCTCGGTGGAGTATTGATGTTGCTGCCTGGTGCTGTTGTGACAGAGGAAGGAGATGCATGGGAAATGGATTGAAAGTTGATTGAAAGGACAAGTACCGACTGACCCTCCTTCCTTCGCCAGCCTCTCACCACTCATGGACCCTCTGTTCTGTTGGATTAAACCTGACACCCCTCCCCACTTTGTCTAGAGTTAACTTTGCCCTCACAGGCTCACACTGACAATGACGAGTTTATTTAAGTGCCAGACTTTAGCAAATGCAGAAGCACATAGTGGGTGGGTGGGTGGGTGAGAGAGAGAGAGAGAGAGTAATCCAGCACACACAGGAAGACTAGACCAACATGAGGGAAAGTATTCCAGTGTGACAGGCCAGCCTGGTGGCAGGCGCTGTTCTCTCTTTTCTCACTTCGACACGGTCGAGGCAGATGGCCGCCCACCCTACTAGCCTGGTTCTGAGTGCGATTTCCTCCGCGGTTAAAGCTGAGTTTTTCTTTGTCACTGTTGTCCAGATGCTTGCTCGGGGGGCATCTGCTCTATATGCAAACTGTTTTGAGACAACTTGTTGTGATTTGGCATTGAAATAGCGTTGATTTGAATTGAAACGACTATTGTAGAGTTTTGGTGATTCCAGTACCGCCTGTAAATAAATCATCGTGGCATGATGGCGTATTTACTCTCGGTTCACTATGAGGACACTCAATCTGTTGCCACTACCATAAACAAACTTTGAGCTGCCGGCAGAATAATTGACAGTGGAGAATTTATGGACTCATTCCTCTCCAGCAGAGACGAAATGCAATTGATTGCTCTGAATTAGCTCAGAAAATACAGCAAAACGTGTAGAATGTGTTCAGTGGCAAAACCCCAATTCTAATGAACAAGAGAAGGACAAACCACTGATGAAACTTTGATAGTGGAACTTTTTAAAGCACATGCAGTCTATACCCCATTGCGGTCTAGTCTATCCCCATTTGAATGAGTACAACTACATTCTATCCAATCTCTACATCTCTGCTGTCGAGAAGAAACCACCTAACTCCCAAATGTTCATTTTTCAGGAAATTAAAAATGTACATTTTTCAGGAAATTAAGTACGGTAAACCTTCTATTTTCAAAAAACAAAGCAATACTCACTGGTGTTGTAACTTTATATATTGTCAAAGTTCTTGCCTGAGAGTGGGAGAGATGGTGGAGTTAGTTGCTTTAGCAGACAGTTTGGGGGTCCAATGGTGTTCAATAGCACTGATTTATTGAAAAAATAATCTAAAACCGACAGCAACGATGTGACTACCATATACTGAATAGATATATATATAGATATATAGATAGATAGATAGATGGTGTTAGAACTGCTTGACTAGTATCCCTTCCTGAATCTCATGAGCCTGCATTCCCTGCAAGGATTCCTTCTAGGATGAGGGGTAGATGTTTGGTCTCCTATATGCCAGACACTCGGCTTCTAATCCCAGTTGCAATTCTCTCTGCTGGGAGAGGATACTGCAGTGTATCAAATAGATGGAGGAAATATTCGACGTTCAAACATCTTCTGCGTCCGGATGGTGGTTGTGGTGATGCTTTGCATTCTGGACTGGTTCCCTCTCTCACACTTGTATGAGCATGCTCTTTCTGTGCTTATCCCTGGCACCCTTCACGCCAACCCTTCTGCTTTTGGCCTTTCATCAACATTTTTAATTTTGTTTAGTCGCAGCTTCGCCTTGTCGACTGAGTGTCGATTTAATTCAGGTTGGTAATGTTTCAACTCATTTAATGTATTTTTTTCTCTCCTTTCTCCTTTCTCGCCCTGGTTAATCATTTTGATTGAGGATTATTTAATTGATTCAACGCCATTGACGGTGATAAATGCTGACTCATGGAGGGGTGGTGGGTGGATGGTGGTGACTCGTATGTGCTGCTGAATGAAATGTGCCACATAAAGGGTGGTAGGCGACGATAATTATGTGAATTATGTGGTGGTGTGCCGTTTTGAACTGTGTTTTGTCTGCAGACTTCAGACTCGCCGCAGGAACCCCGCTGGGTTGTACTTGACACACACCCCATGCCGCTCTAAGATACTCGAGCTTCAGGGCTTCCAGTTCAATTCCGGTTTTGTTCTACATCACGTGTCAGAATAGAACTGTTGTTGTCACATGCACTGTCGCATGCATTTGTGTTTCACACGCACAGTCGCATACACATGCTGTGTCTTTATCCGTTCCTGTGTGCACTGTGCACGCGTGCGTGCACCCTCACAGTGGGTGTGTCCACCAAAAGCACAGAAAAGGATGACGTGCGTGAGCACAGATGTGTCAGAAACACAGCGAGACACAAACACTCATGCCTCCTTGGAGCATTGCGTGAGCCTCCGTGTGACTTTGAGAACACACGGGGAAAGAAAAATGCTAATGTTCCTTCAAGTCAGTGACACGGCACCCATGGGGAGAGACGACAGAGAGAGAGAGAGGTAACAAAAAACAAAAAAACATAGTGGACGGAATTTGAGAGAAATAATGCAATGGAGAGTTATAAATAGACAGTGGGAGAGAGAGAGAGTTTTGGTGATGGTGCTGATTCATTCATTGTGTATTCATGAGGGTGTGTGACGCAGGCCACCACAAAGCAACTCGTCAGCGGATGGGAAAAAAAACCAAAAGCCGAATAATAAACAAACCACTCACGGGCGTAGAACTCTTCAATTTACCATGACTCGCGTGCACCTTTTTCCGACCTCAACTCTCGGCCCTTCACTTTCTGTCCTATACGTCTTCCTCGAAGAAGGCGAGGCTCGTTTCTCTGTCGATGGCTCTCTCATGCATCCCCTTTATCCCCCCCCTCCCTCTCCCTCCTCGGCCCCCATGTTGCTTCTCCTGTATAGTCAGGTTGGGAGTTGTGTGAGCGGGATGTGTGAGGGAGTGCACATGCGCAGTTGTACCAAATGTGACTGACCTGATTGTTGAGAAGGAGAGATGAGAGAGCGAGAGAGAGAGCGAGCAGGGTGTGCGACAATGGGTGGGTAAAAGAGAGAGAGAGAGAGAGAGGAAGAAAGTCTACTGGCACATATTTTATATTCACGTCATGTGAATTGTCTGCAGAAGAGCATGGTTTGCATGTATAAATCCTTCATCGGCTTTCCAAACGTCCATTTTGCTCACTGAAGAAGCCAATGAAGAAGGGAGAGTATATGGAGTCCCAAAGATAACTGCCCAGCATGAGTGAGACACGGTCCAGACACATTTACATGCCGTAATCCTCAAAGATTTGTTTTGCCACATCCTATACACAAACATTAGGTTCTACCCAATGCAAGCTGAAATGGTTGGCATTATTTTCACATCCATCACTAGACTTCTTGTACGTTCACTGTATAAATACTGTCAACCCACGCATGTCTGCTGCCACGTCTTCTATCGTTATTTCTCCATGTCCAACTTAAGGCCTATTCATCATTGTTTTAGGTGATAAGGTGAACACCGAAAACTGGTAACACCGCGGTGGCAAGCGCTTCAACGCTCACCCAAACTCATCTCGTAGTATGAATAGGCCTTTAAAGTGACGTGTCGTTAGTGCGACACGTCACTTGTTTACAAGCCATTGTTCTAAGACGATATAGCGCACCGGAGGAGTCAGAGAAAGAAAAAAAAATTGGTCAGAAAACTTGAAAACCACCATGGAACATTTTGGTTCCAGAGGCTGCAGGGACCCTGAGTGCTGCATCTGACACTTCACCTCCGTCTTAATTATCGGCTTCTCGCCAATACGAGCTTTGTAACCTTCAACATGTCCGTGGGTGCTTTCATCCACGCAGAGCCAAGGTTCTCTGCTGCCATATTTTCTTTCCAGCACGTCATTATTGCACCTTTTGTCTTCAGCGTCTTTGTTCAGCTCCTCCGGGGCTTAATAAGTTTCTGTAAACAACAGTGAAAGTAAACATAATCTCTGACTCATTCCACTTACCCATGGTAGAGCCGTGTGTGTGTGTGTGTGTGTGTGTGTGTGTGTGTGTGTGTGTGTGTGTGTGTGTGTGTGTGTGTGTGTGTGTGTGTGTGTGTGTGTGTGTGTGTGTGTGTGTGTGTGTGTGTGTGTGTGTGTGTGTGTGTGTGTGTGTGTGTGTGTGTGTGTGTGTGTGTGTGTGTGTGTGTGTGTGTGTGTGTGGAATTGATTCTATCTTAAGAGTAACATCTCACTGAAGGAACCCAAGGGTACACACAGGCTGTATATTCCTTGGAGATTGTGTGGAGTGCTGTTTTTTTCCCCCCTGAATGATACCTCCAGTCCAAACACACAAAGAATAGAGAGATACTATCCTATCCTATACGTGCCTTTTACAAAGCCAAATGTTGACCACTTAAACCCTACATACACTGCTGAGAGAGGCCACCCAAGGGTCTGTACTTGGTGCACTACTTTTTCCCCACCTCACCAAATGTCTTCGCCGTGTGTGTCCTTTCAAATGTGTGAAAACAGTCATGGTAGTGGTATAGTGTGTCAATGCGTCGCAACACAGTGTGTGTGTAAGTAGTGGTATAGTGTGGTATATTGTGTGTGTGTGTGTGTGTGTGTGTGTGTGTGTGTGTGTGTGTGTGTGTGTGTGTGTGTGTGTGAGTCATGGTAGTGGTATAGACCGTTTAGGACATAAATGGCCTCACTCTCAGCTCTCCTACTCTCTCTCCGTGAAGAAGTAAACATAAACAAATCCTTTAGAAAACCACAAGTTACAGTAAGTAAACGGTCTGTGTAGAACAGTGGTTCCAATGTGAGGTCCGGGGACCCCCAGGGGTCCTTGAAGGAGTTCCATGGGGTCCCCAGCTAAAATGATAATTAGGAACCAAATGGACCCTTATCGGTCCATTTGTACACTCTCGGAGTTAAATTAACTTTGATTTTACAATATACATTGGGGTCCCCAGCGATAGCAATGCCATTAAATAGGGGACCATAGAATAGCCTAATTCAGCTCAAACCTCATGGGGTCCTTGAAATGAAAATGGTTGAATATCACTGCTAGAGCCATACAAATCTTCCCTTATGGGGGTCCTTGGCATATATTTTCAAATGGGGGTCTGCAGGCTATAATGAATATCATTTTGGGGGTCCTTGACATGAAGTTTGGGAACCACTGGTGTAGAACGTGCAGTTAATTCTGCTGTAAGTACGCAAGCATATACGTGTACCTCCTGGTCATGACACTAGAATGTTGCAGGGACTAGCCTCGCGTATAGCGATACTAATATCACTGCATGGACTTATAGTCTCGTCCCTCTGTGTTATATTTTTTGTGTTGCAACTTGCATACTGGGCCCTGGTTTAATTGTTATACTGTAGCCTGGTTCCAGACCAATCTGGTCGGCTCGTCAACACTTCGGCCGTGAAGTCCTCCCACAAGTGAGAGGGGCCAGACGTAATCTGCCCCGTGGGGCAATATGTGTCTCTTAGTCTTATAGGTATGACTCGGCTGGGGATTGAACCCTCAACCACCCTGTCTGAGAGCCAATGAACTGTAGTTAATGAGTGCATAACCGGAAATGGTGGGGATGAGCTTACACACAAACTCGCTCTCTCTCGCTCTCTCTCTAGTCTAGCCCATAGATAAGGAAGGTGGTCTCCCAAGACTCCTCTGTACATTGGGTTTGGACCTGAAGTGGGACTATAGCAGCCCGCAGTGGGCCAGATTTAGTTTTACTCTGTCCCAACTCTGTCTGCCCAGTGTTCCCCCAGTGCCCAGTACTTTTTTTTTGTACTAAAAGGTGGCCTTTAACAATATATGTGTGTGTGTGTGTGTGTGTGTGTGTGTGTGTGTGTGTGTGTGTCCCTCTCCATAATGCTCGGTAGAGTCCTAGTTTAGTTGGCCTGCCTGCTTGCCCGTGGTAACATATATCACAGTAGCCATAATCTGATTTGACCATATTCCAACAGCAGCCATCGCCTCCACAGGCTCCCTGTATGATTCTATTGTCTGGCACAAAGTAATGAAAACACACTGAACTCTCATTACCTGCCAGAGGCTGAGGGCCGTGGGCCCGCACGCATGGTCACACAGTCAAAGACACACACACACACACACACACACACACACACACACACACACATGCACTTGAGGATATAGATTTTAACTTGTACACACACACACATACACGTGCACGCGGGTGGCGGAATACCGCATGCACATTGGCTCACGTACAGACACAGATACACACACATGCCATGCACTTCATGCCTACACACACACACACACACACACACACACACACACACACACACACACACACACACACACACACACACACACACACACACACACACACACACACACACACACACACAGACAGTACGCCTGAGGCATGCTGCACAGTAAATTTACCAGGCTGGTCTGTGATTGTGATTGATGGTTTCTCGTTTTCGCGGCTGCTATATGATAAGCGGTTATTGCCTATATATGTCTTCCACCGCCGGGTGGCCTGGGAAAGGGAATTAAGGGACCGGCGTCGCTGAATATGAGACTATGCCATGCATATACCTTCCGGTGAAAGATGTGTCGTCAAAACACATGTAATCAAAACATCTATGCGGCTTGTTAGAGATGACACGTGTAACTTACGAGTCAATGGAGTATAATGAGGTGATATATGATGTGTTGTCAGTGGAGTCTACAATGGCATTTTGCGAGTGCAGAATCGTCAAAGTGCCCCCACTCCAGGACCATGTCCCTGTGTAAAATACAGGTGAAGAAGTGAAGTAAAACAATTCATTCACTTGGTAATGACAGTGTGTGCTGTGTGTCTGTCCAGCCTACTGTAGGTATACTGTATGTTATATACTGTATATACTAACGCAGTGTTGCTGACCTCATAGTCCCGAGGCCTTTGGCCATGGAACAGCTATTAGTGTTTTCTTCCATCATTAATTTATCTGAAAATTATGCAATTATACAATAGGCCTCTTAGACAGTGGAAATGGTAGCTTTAGTAGAAATGTGGAGTGGACTAGTGAGTGGATTCAACTCCTTTTTATGAAGGTTACCTTTGGAGGTGATTGGGTTAGGGGCCGTTTAGAGAATAAGAGAGTGAAAGGATAATGCTTTGATGTCCATTTTGTCATTTCATTAACTTGTTCAACCTCATTTGCACTACTCTCTTCAAGGCCAATTACGAAGCAGGGAGGATGCGTAGAAACTAGAAACTCTGTCTGGCCTCTCGTGCGCCGTATCTCGGCGCCGAGGCATCTTCAAAGCAAGGTTAGGTCAGCTTAAATTCTATTTAGAGTAACTCGGTTTAGGAAGTGGGCTCTCATTAGGAAAGTGACTCTTAAAGTATATGTGCAAAGGTTCCTGCGGCGTCACATTTGCTTGGGGGAAAAAAATGAAGAGATGGAGAATGATATTGTTACTTTTAGTCAGGGTTCCCCCGTTAAATTGATGATATTAAATGAGGAACCATGTCTTGGAATACTAAGTATTGACGTTTATGCCTAACCTGGCACAGACGTAAGGGTTCGCTACACAGAACCAGCTCCTGAAACATTTTGAGGCACCAATGGAAATAAAGTTGATTCAACCGCCTGTCTTCCACTAGCCAACTTCATTCCAGTCGGAATCAATAGTGTTAAGAGACGTAAACACCGAGCCGCAGGCAGAAACTGTGGAAATGAGCAATATTATTTCTCGATAGACGATTCTTGCCGTCATTGTAAAGCATATTTGTGCACGGAAAGGCACAAATTGTTTGATTAATCAAATGTAGCAGATGAGAAAAAGACTTAACAATATTAGGGTAAACATTGTCAAGTTAATTAAATAAATATTGGTTCGGATTTGTACGTCGTGCCTTTCCTTGATTGTGAAGATTGAAGATTGCAAGAGGCAGAGAAAGAAACAAGTCAACAAAGGGGAAGTTCCATGGAGACGACCGAGGCCTGGAGCAAGGCTCAAGATTCATGTTGTTATTACCATTTCAATGAGACATTGATTTGAATTTGATTTGGTATGAGCTCAGGGGACAAAACTATAGGTTACTTTAGTAACCCCAGTTATTTAAACGACTGAGCGAGGTGAATCGCCCTATGGGGAGTGCCATCTCTGGCATGAACACACAGAATTAAACCATATACTTCACGAACAATTTCATTGGTCGGGACTTCTACCCGCCCATGGCATGATCACCCCTCCCACCGGGGTGATGACGTTCCTCTCATGCCACACGGGTCATTCCATGTTAACCAGATTGGCTTCTGCTTAGTTAAGTCAGAAGGGTAGTCTTTCGGGCGATTCACCTCGCTCAGTCGTTTAAATAACTGGGGTTACTAAAGTAACCTATAGTTATTTTAAACTCCTTCACTCAGTGAATCGCCCTATGGGGAAATATAAACTCCCGTATAGCTACCTACCAGTTGAACAAGTCCCAACCAACGTCACAGGCTTTTTACCCGTGACGGCCAACCCAGGAAGCGACGTCTAAAACGGCATGAGCCATTGCAGACGGCACCACATCCAAGTTATTCGGCGAAAGTCGAGGGGGGCGACCAGCTCGCCGCCGTACAAACATCCTGAATGGGGACACCCTTAGTGAGCGCCCAGGATGCAGACATACCCCTAGTAGAGTGAGCCCTCAAGCCCCCTGGGGGCTCCACTCCTCTCTCGGCATATGCCAAACGAATGGCTTCCACAATCCACTGTGAAAGTCTTACCTTCGTTATCGGTTTTCCCTTACTTTGGGAACCCCATGACACGAACAATTGATCCCCATTCCTGAAAGGAGCAGTTCTGTCCACATAGTGTCTCAGCGCTCTGACCGGGCATAGGCAATTCAACCTCCTCTCCTCCACAGAGGAGAAAGGTGGCGGGTGAAATGCCATCAGATCGACCGGGGCGCAGCCAGAGGGGAAATTCTTAGGCAAGAACGCGAGGCTCGGCCTAATAGAGACTCTAGAGTCGTTCCCGCTGAATCTCATGCAGCTCGGGTTGACCGAAAGCGCATGTATGTCGCTGGCTCGCTTCGCAGTCGTCAAAGCGACCAGCAGAGCAGTCTTTAGTGTGAGGAACTTCAAGTCCACTGTCCCCAGTGGCTCGAAGGGGCCCTGTGAGAGGGCGTCCAGTACCAGAGTCAGGTCCCATGATGGGACCAGAGATCTGGAAACTGGAAAGGCTCGCCTAACGCCCGCCATGAAACGACGGACTAGCAGGTTCTCACCTACTGTCTTGCCGTCTACCCCCACGTGGCACGCCGAAATGGCCGCCAGGTTGACCTTCACAGAGGATTGGCCTAGACCTCTGTCCAGGAATTCCTGCAAGAAGGTCAGAATGTGCCTCACCGAAGCCTGAAACGGGATAACCCGTACAGGTCTGGCCGCACACCAACGTTCGAACACGGTCCAGGCCGTGTTGTATCGTTATCTAGTAGACGGGGCTCTCGCCCCTAGAATCGTCGTGATGACGTTCGGGGGCAGGCCTTCGGCATCCAGGTTCAGCCCCTCACGGGCCAAACCCAGAGGTCCAGGTCCTGTGGACGTGGATGGAAGATATCCTGCCCCGCTTGGGTGAGCAGGTCCCTCCGCAGCGGGAGCTGCCAGGGCTGGTCGTACAGGAGTGGGACTATGTCCGACCTCCAAGACCCCCAAGCCGGGGCCACCAGTAGCATGCATAGGCCCTGAGTCCTCACCCTGGCCAGGGCGGGGGGGGATCAGGGGCAGAGGAGGGAATGCATAAAGCAGGCCCCTCGGCCAAGGGTGCGCCAACGCATCCATGCCCAGAGACGGGGACCCTGTCAGGGAGAAGAAGTACTGACACTTCGTGTTCTCTTCCGACGCGAACAGGTCCGCCACCGGCGTGCCGTATCTGGCCCATATCTGAGCTGCTACTTCCTTGTGCAGCGACCACTCGTGGTAGCGGAGTGGGCCTCTGGACAACAGGTCGGCTCCTGTGTTCAGGAGTCCTGGGACATGGCAGGCCGTGATCGACAGCAGATGCTCGTGGCACCATGTCAGTAGCCTGTGTGCCAACGTGTGCAGGCGCAGGGATTTGAGCCCTCCCTGCTTGTTGATATAGCACATTGTCATGGTGTTGTCGGTTCGAACCAGAACGTGACACCCCTGGATAAACGGTTTGAAGTGCCGCAGGGCAAGGAAGACCGCCAGGAGCTCCAGATAGTTGATGTGTGCACGCCTCATGGCTCCGTGCCACACTCCTCTGGCCGTCCTGCCGTCGTGGGTGGCCCCCCACCCCGACATGCTGGCGTCCGTGGTGACGATCTTCCTGGTAAGGGTCTGTCCCAGGGGAACACCCTCCACCAGGACAACTCTGTTCGACCACCACTTCAGGGCGAGTACACAGCCTGCAGATACCGTCACTCGCCGTGACAGGCACCTGGTGGGCACACCTAGGGACCTTATCCATCTCTGGAAAGGTCTCATGTATAGCCTGCCCAGCCGTACTAGGGAGATGGCCAACGCCATGAGCCCGGCCATCCTTAGGCAGGTTCGGAAGGGGACCCTCTGTCCCGTCCTGAACAGCGTCACGCACTGTAGGAAAGCGTCCATCCTCGCTTGGCTCAGTCGAGCCGTGTAGGAGACTGAATCCAGTGCTATGCCTATGAAGTCTATCGACCTTGTGGGTACCAGAACACTCTTCTCGTGATTGATGGTGAACCCCAGGGAGGTCATGTGGAGCACCACTTGAGTGGTGTTCCGCATCGCCTCTCATGCAGAGTCCGCGCTTAATAGCCAATCGTCGATGTAGCTCGCTACGCGGAGACCCAGACGCCGCAGCGGGGCAATCGCTGCCTCGGTGCATTTCACAAAGACCCTGGGGCTCAGGGACATCCCAAAGGGGAGGACAGTGTACTCGTACACTCTCCCCTTGAAACCGAACCTCAGGAATTTCCTGTGAGGTGGGTAAATGGGAATATGAAAATAGGCGTCTTTCAGGTCTATCGACGTGAACCAGTCGTTTGGACGTATGGAACGTACGAGGGACTTGGCCGTCAGCATTTTGAAGTTGAAGGTCTTGAGGTACCGATTGAGAGCCCGTAGGTCCAGTATCGGACGTAGCCCCCCCCCTTTTTTTCTTGACCAGGAAGTAGCGGGAGTAAAAACCGCTGCGACTCTGAGTCAATGGTACCTCTCTGACGGC
Organism: Protomyctophum bolini; assembly: GCF_963924005.1. NCBI lineage: Eukaryota > Metazoa > Chordata > Actinopteri > Myctophiformes > Myctophidae > Protomyctophum > Protomyctophum bolini. The sequence continues at coordinate 11,533,224 of NC_137874.1, read as the reverse complement.
CTTCTTCTCCAGCAGGGACTGAATCTCTGTCTGGAGCACTTCTGCCGCTTGCCCACGAGCTTCGGAGAAGAGGACTTCTGCGAAAGCGGGTGGTCTCATAGCAAACTGGAGCCTGTAGCCCTTCGCTATGGTGCGTAGGACCCAGGGGGATGCTCCGCACAGTTCCCACTGCGGTCGGCATCGAGCCAGAGGGTTCTCTGTGGCCATGGGAGCCTCCACTGTGGCAGTGGAGCTCCCTGGACGAGAGAAAAATTGGGCATGACCCGTCCGGCTCGTGACGAGTGTGCCCGTCGAAACGGGTGCACTCGGCACCGGAAATAGGTCCCGTCTCATTGTGTCGGGAAACCCAGGGGTTTCCCTCCACAGCGAGCTCATGCCCCCCCGATATTGTTGTTGTTTCTGTTTTTTGGGCAAAGCCTTCATTACAGAAACAGGACAGAGTTGATCTCCTGCTGGAGAATCTGACCCGCTTCGCCGTGTGCCTCGGAGTAGAGGGCTTCTCCGAATGCAGGGGGCCTCATAGCGAACCGGAGCCTGTAACCTCTCGCTATGGAGCGGAGAACCCAAGAAGACGCTCCGCACAGTTCCCACTGTGTCAGGCGACGCGCAAGGGGGTTCTCCATCGCCAGGGGAGCGCGTGGTCGCACAGGGCCATGGGCCCGGACATGGCGGGAACCCGTGCCATGAGCCTCAACCTCTTGTGGGGCGGCTTGGGAGTGCAGTCCGAGACTACTACGCCCAGCGCAAGCCCTGAGGCGGGTTTGATGGGGGAAGACGTCAGGGTGCGTCTCCCCCGTGGAGGGCGGCGGCGCGGCTGCTGGAGGGCGGCGGCGTTGGTCAGCGGGGCATGGGGGACGTTTGTCCCTCACGTCCACGGAGGGAGCTCTTGGAGGAGCTCGTTGTCCGTCATCCACCTTGAAAACAGCCTATCTAGAATGCTAAGCAGCTAGGGTGGCATCGGCCATCCGACGAGGTTGCTACTCCCGACCTCGAAAAAGTTAGCTAAAAGCTAAACAAACCTAGCTTCACAATGTACATACCTGTAATGTTGAGGGAAGCAGTCGGTAGTCGAGGGTCGCTGGGGAACCACGTCGAGTGAGACTCGTGCCTTTGGCCGCTGCGTGAGGTAGTAGTAGCGGTAGTCGTCGGTGGAGGCCTAGGACTGCATCCGACATCCCGTTGTCGCAACCACCCGGCTCGAAGGAGCCTCGTTGGTGGGCTGACGAGATCCCGCTGGAGGGAGAGCAGCACCAAGAGCCAGCCGGCGAGGCCTGGCTGATGTCTTGGGTCTGGCTCCACAGGTCTGTTTACCAGTGTGGTGAAGAGCGTGTGGAGCTTGTTGTTGGCGGTCCGAGCCGCCTTCTTGGCAGGGCCCAGGAAGGACTCGTCATGGTGTCTCCGAGACGCGTCAAGGTTGAGGGGTCTGGAGAGAGAGGACGAGGCGGTGGGGGCTGGGTTCTTGTTAGTATCCATGCCAACTAGAGTGGAGTTTTCACAAACACTCAAGATAGCAGAGAAAACAAACCACCCGCAGGCTCTTGCTAGTTAGAGTGGAGTTTACACAGAGCACTCAAAAATAGCAGAGAAATTACTAGAACCTGGGTTACTTTCGTAACCTAGCAGGGAGAGTACTAGAACTAGAGTTACTTTCGTAACTACTAGGACCGTAGTCACTGTCTGCGTGTCGTCACGTAGGTTATTGTTTACACTAATAAGCCCAGTGGTGAGGCCTCGTCTCTTGGCGATGGCCTGGCAAACTGCGCTCCGTTTTTTTACTGCGGGAGCGTGTAAAAGGCCGGAGGCGGAGAGTAGCTTCGGCGGCGAGTCAACTAGAGCTGTTGTCACCCCTGCAGGCCATCTTGGGTGTTGGTGTAGCTTGAAGAAGGAACCCGCAGTCCAAGATATTGTAGAAGCACTTCTCTTTTAAGTTATAAGGTTGGAGCCCGTTTTTTCAGCGGGCTTAGGTACCTTCTTAGCCGGAGCGTAGTTGTGCCCATCCCCCTGGCTCCAGGTGCAGGCTGCTGCCTGTCCGGTGGCGGTGGATGTAGGCTTAGGACGAGCCCCTGTATTGGGGCGCTGGGTCAGAGTGGAGAATGTGTTCTCAGATCAAAACCCGGGTCGTCCAAGTTGGCATCGCCGTGGGCGATGCGGACCTCAACCCGCTGAAGACGCCTCTGCTTCCGCCGGAAGGAAAGGGGAAGACAGCATGGACAGAAGCCAGGAGCAAGGATGGCCTGGCGAAGAAGTCCAGGCAAAGGCACAGCTTGTGTGGAGGTCATCTACAGCCAGAAGGTTGGAGCATGACCTGTGGAGACAGACCCTCTGTGGAGTAGCTGCTAAGCTACTAGCCTTGGCGCTAGTGGATGCTGGGTTCTTGTCAGTATCCATGTTAACTAGAGTGGAGTTTTCACAAACACTCAAGATAGCAGAGAAAACAAACCAACCACAGGCTCTTGCTAGTTAGAGTGGAGTTTACACAGAGCACTCAAAAATAGCAGAGAAATTACTAGAACCTGGGTTACTTTCGTAACCTAGCAGTATCCATGTTAACTAGAGTGGAGTTTACACAAACACTCAAGATAGCAGAGAAAACCAATTTTTTTGAAAATTTCCCAAAAAAATTCAAATTACTAGAACCCGGGTTACTTTCGTAACTTTCGGGGAAAGTACTACAACCAGAGTTACTTCAGTGACTACTAGAAAGTGGTCACTATCCGCGGGTCGTCACGTGGGTCAAGTGGGTTATTGTTTACACTAATAAACCCAGTGGTGAGGCCTCGTCTTTCGGCGATGGCCTGGAAGATGCACTCCGGTCTTTACCGCGGGAGCGTGTAAAATGTCGGAGGCGGAGAGTAGCCTCGGCGGCGAGTAAACTAACGTCTTTCGGCGGCAAGTAAACAAGGTCGGGCGCGTCGGCGATGTGTATCCAGCGGCGCGGAGCGTAGCGGCGAGTTAGCTAGTGTCTCTCGGCGTCAAGCTAACAAGGCAGGGCCGCGTCTAAGGCTCGTTGTGTATGCGAGTGCAAGCTAGCAGACAGCCCGGTCTTACGGCGCGGGAGGAGGCTAACGTTGTGTACTAGCGAGGCTAAGTGGCGTCTCTCGGCGCTGCACCACCGAGCTAAGGCTAGCCGAGGAGGGCCGCTAGCTAGAGCTAACGACCGGAGGAGGCAGCTGGCTAGCAGGCTAACAACTCTACACTGCACAAGACCTTTGTTACGCTTCTCAGCGGCCGGTAAACACTTACGTGGTCTTTTGCAAGAGACGTATCGTCGTGAAGAGGGCTACCGGAGGGTTTGCAGAACACTGTGAATCTCTTGGTACAAGCCGATGGCCCGTCTTGGTGAGATACGGTTTCAACAGGTAAATACAAACAGGTAGCGTGGCTTAACGTGCGTTCAGCAAGCAGAAGACAATCGGAATGACCCGTGTGGCATGAGAGGAACGTCATCACCCCGGTGGGAGGGGTGATCATGCCATGGGCGGGTAGAAGTCCCGACCAATGAAATTGTTCGTGAAGTATATGGTTTAATTCTGTGTGTTCATGCCAGAGATGGCACTCCCCATAGGGCGATTCACTGAGTGAAGGAGTTTAAAATAACACTACAATGCAAACGCACAATAGAATAAAAAAAAGAAACTCCTCCAACTAAATAAATAAATTGACAAAAGACAAGTTATATGTTATATGTTTTTGATCGCCGCTCCATATATTTGCTACTATAGTTGAGCAGTAGGCTTCTGCCCATTTAAAAAATAGTCAAACTGTCTGAATTTCACTTTCTGACCGATCCAATTATAACCAACTTTTCTTCTACTTCACCATTTGTGGTGCTGCATAGGTTGTGTCTGCTTTGTTGACAAAGACGGTTTATTCAGAGAGGTAAAGAATCAGAATCAGCGTTATGGTCACATCACAGTTTTCCAAGTAAAATAGTGTGGGTGACATTTGTTTTTGTGCATACAGTTCCCAATCGGAGCAAAAGGGGTAAAGAGACAGGAAAAACACAGGGATGTATGAGAGAGAGAGAGAGATAGGGAAATGGAGAAGGCGGGAGACATAATGCACTGTCCGTATTTATAGATAGTGTGCTTCAAATGCAATAACAAGGGTAAAGAAATATTAATTCTGTAAAGAGATTGTCACAGTTTTGATCTCGGGCGTCTGAAAAAAGTCTTTGGCCGCAATGTCGCCAGATCAGTCTTTTTTATAGCGATGTTGCTGCTGTGCTGGAACGCTTAGATGATATCAGTATTTTTATTTTTATTTCACGCATATATGTTTAAGAGTTTTTCATGGTGTGTGGTCGCAGTGGTGGAAAAGTATATAACAGTATATTGCTGTTGTTGTGGCTCTGTGTCTCTTTCCTGTTTACACACATACACAGTACGCACACGCACGCGCGCGCTCTCACTCTCACGCCGTCACACACCCTTCCTCCCTCCCCTCCCCCTGTCCCTATAGATGGCTTATTATCACCATTAAATCAGGAACAGGGGTGGAACGTATCGCATCATAATCGCCAGGGGCTTCCAATGTGTCGATTAAAGTATATCGTATCACTGGCAGTGTATTGAGATGCGCGTGGAATCGCCGTCAGGCACACCACGGCTGGCCAGCTTACGTGTGCCCGGGGGTTTGTAGCTGTGAGTTCTCCATGCGTGCGAGGTGAGGGAGGGGTGGGGGGGTGAGGGAGGGGTGGGGGGGGGGGGCTGTGCAAGAGCGGAATGAGCTTTAAAAGGAAAACAGGAGAATCAAAAGGGGCGAATGCACTTTCTCTGTCGAGTACAAGTCTGCATGGCTGTGGGAAAATCACTAAGGGAGCTGGGAAATGATAGTGTTTGTGTGTGTGTGTGTGTGTGCGTGAGCGTGTGTGGGTGTGAGAGTGTGTGGGTGTGTGTGTGTGTGTGTGTGCACACTCATTTCTTTCTGTTCTCTAATGTGGACCCTAGGGTGTTTTGACAGGCGTGAGAACAGCATCCCTGGCAGCTGCAGAAGAATGCTGAGAGAGAATGTTTGTGTTTCTCTCTCTCTCTCTTACTCTCTTCTCTCTCCCTCACTTTCTTTCCCGCCCGCCCGCTCGTTCGCTCTCTTTCCAATGTGTGTGTGAATTGAAAGAGATACAGTGAGACTGAGAGGGAGAAAAATACAAATCCATGAGTGGGACAACAATGAGAGAGGCTGAGTGAGCACGATAGAGGGAAAAAAATAGATTTCTCAGCATTTTGTTTTTGACTTAAAGCCGTGATTAGCCCCGCCTAAATGCGAGGTATCCCCCTTCATCCTCCTTTTCAGCTTTAGGGAAGTTTACCAGACTCAAATTATGCGTTAATCTTACAATCGCTTTAAAAAACTGACACGGTAATTTGAAATGTGTTGAGTAGGAGGGAGTGGGAAAAGATTGTCACATTGGTTTTTTGTTTTGTGCATGCTAATATCAATTTAGCAGGGTTTTCAGATTAACCAAAAATTCACAGACGTTTTATTACTTAAAGTTACTTGATTAAGCACCAGTAAGGCCTCATACACACGTCCAAAAGCATTGTGGCGGCCATTAAAAAAACATATGGAAGCACATAATGGAGCGTGTCATAGTCATCTGCGACTTATAGTCGCAATAATTGCAACTAGCTACTGCACCAGGCAAGGTAGAAATCTAGCATAACTCTTTAAAAGTAAATACTAGGGGGAAAAAAGGAATATGTGTGTGTGAAAATGCATGGAGGTAACTATTGTATTAGGACTACTGGCAGCGTGCACGATTCTGTTTCTACCCAATGGTATTTCACTAGTTATATATTGCACTGGAGATTGACGGAAGAAAGAAAGCGGACGCAGGGTGAGACTGTCATGCTGCTGTGGCAGTGGGGGAACAATGGAACATGGTGTGCTTCTCCTTAACAACAGCCCCCTGTCTTCTCTGTCTTCTCTGTAGAAAGTCTCCCATGATGTCCATGTTCCGACGGTGCATTATTCCGACGTCGAGTTGGTCCAAAGCCCCTCTCCAAACTGCTACGGTCCAGTCACAGCTACGGTAAGCATACCATGGGTTATAGACAAACCTCTCCACCAATAGTTTTCCTATAATTATGATAAAACATTGTTTTAAAAAGGAAATGTCACGCACATATCTTTCCAGTGCATGTGGCAGGCCTTTTTGGCGGATTTGGAAGAGATTTTGAAGGTCTGGTTCCAAAAATGAACCAGTGTTTAATGTGTAAAATCCATGATATTTTCATTGGAATGAATGAGCTCGGCTGGAAAGTATCCAAGTGGGAGTGTCTAAGTGGGAGAGACCGGGGCTTAGCTAAAGGTGAATTACTAACCCTATAACGCACACAAAGCCACGTGGTCGGAGTAATGGCATGTCGGAGTTATGGGCAGATCCCTGCACTCTGAGAGTGTATGCAAGTGGAAGGGTCCATTTGGTTCCGTTTGTACACTCTCAGAGCGTACGGGCCTGTTTTAACCCTTCATCACCCCAGGGATGAACTCTGCTCGGAGCCTTTTATCAGAGGATGCTGAACGTCCTGTGGAGATGAAAGTGTGGTTAAATGACCTTTGACCCACCTGTCAGTCCTTCCCTCTGATCGGCATGTCTTTCTCCTCGGGGTGTCTCGTAATCCCCCGAGTGAGCGCACATCTCCTCGCTCTCTCTCTCTCTCTCTCTGTTTCTTCTCTGTTTCCCCCTATTTCCCTTCACTGTTCCCCTTCTTCCTGTCTTCACTTTACATCACCATGCCCCATTGGAATTATGTTTTACTGTTATCGGCTACTTTCATTTCATTTCCATCCCTTTGCCTGTACTGTCTCTCTCTCTCCATCCTTTCTCTCTGGTCTATCTTGTCCTCACGGCACAGCAACTGTTTTGTGCAATCCGGATCTGTATTTGTATTGGAGCCCGACGGTGTGCGAGGCGAGCATTTAGTATTCTTAGAATATTCTTTCTCTATTTCCCTGCACTGATTGTCGCTCAGCACCTGGCCAATTTGGGGTTTGCACGTCTGTCTTCTTTGACATCAACAATGTCCTGTCGTCATGATTTCAGAGATGCAGGGAAGCCATTATTAGAACCAGCGTCGTTTGTCTAGAGATTATTTATTCGGTCGGGCATCGCTCCGGACACCAGTACTTCACCCCCAAAAAGGACTTGGGTGAACAATTCATTTAAGGTTTTTGCTTTATGGCGTAGACATAATTACAGTATACACATTCTGATCAGGTCTACACACTACTACACATTCTGATCAGGTCTACACACTACTACACATTCTGATCAGGTCTATACACACTACTACACATTCTGATCAGGTCTACACACTACTACACATTCTGATCAGGTCTACACACTACTACACATTCTGATCAGGTCTATACACACTACTACACATTCTGATCAGGTCTACACACTACTACACATTCTGATCAGGTCTACACACTACTACACATTCTGATCAGGTCTACACACTACTACACATTCTGATCAGGTCTACACACTACTACACATTCTGATCAGGTCTACGCACTACTACACATTCTGATCAGGTCTACACACTACTACACATTCTGATCAGGTCTATACACACTACTACACATTCTGATCAGGTCTACACACTACTACACATTCTGATCAGGTCTACACACTACTACACATTCTGATCAGGTCTACACACTACTACACATTCTGATCAGGTCTATACACTACTACACATTCTGATCAGGTCTACACACTACTACACATTCTGATCAGGTCTACTCACTACTACACATTCTGATCAGGTCTACACACTACTACACATTCTGATCAGGTCTACACACTACTACACATTCTGATCAGGTCTACACACTACTACACATTCTGATCAGGTCTACACTACCAGTGTTTCCTGCAGGAAAAAGCTTTGGCATGGTGCTGGGCGTGGGGGGGGGGGGAGCTTAGGGCGCGCGGCCTTGGGCCGCGCGTCGAAAATTTTGATTAATTAATTAATAGGATTAATAAATTAAGATTAATTCGTATTATTGCTCTTGTATTGCGATTGGAGACACTGGGGGGACACTGGGCAGGCACTGGGGAGGCACTGGGAAGGCACTCAGGGGCACACTGGGGATGCACTGAGGGGACACTGGGGAGGCACTGGGGAGGCACTGGGAGGCACTGGGGAGGCACTGAGGAGGCACTGAGGGGACACTGGGGAGGCACTGAGGGGACACTGGGGAGGCACTGGGGAGGCACTGGGGAGGCGCTGGAGAGACACTGGGGAGGCACTGGGGAGGCACTGGGAGGCACTGGGGAGGCACTGAGGAGGCACTGAGGGGACACTGGGGAGGCACTGAGGGGACACTGGGGAGGCACTGGGGAGGCACTGGGGAGGCACTGGGGAGGCACTGGGAGGCGCTGGAGAGACACTGGGGAGGCACTGGGGAGACACAGGGGAGGCACTCAGGGGGACACTGGGGAGGCACTGGGGAGGCACTCAGGGGGACACTGGGGAGGCACTTAGGGGCACACTGGGGAGGCACTGGGGAGGCACTGGGGAGGCACTCAGGGGGACACTGGGGAGGTACTGGACATTTCATATCACACACACCATGATTCACTAGCCCCCTTAAAAAAAAAAAAAAAAAAAAAAAAAACATTTTTTTTTTTTTTTTTTTTAATTTTTTTGTTATATGATAGCTTGGCATGGCGCAAATAATTCCAGGCATGGCGCAGCGCCATGCCAAGAACATTGTGCAGGAAACCCTGACTACTACACATTCTGATCAGGTCTACACACTACTACACATTCTGATCAGGTCTATACACACTACTACACATTCTGATCAGGTCTACACACTACTACACATTCTGATGAGGTCTACACACTACTACACATTCTGATCAGGTCTACACACTACTACACATTCTGATCAGGTCTACACTACTACACATTCTGATCAGGTCTACACACTACTACACATTCTGATCAGGTCTACACACTACTACACATTCTGATCAGGTCTATACACTACTACACATTCTGATCAGGTCTACACACACTACTACACATTCTGATCAGGTCTACACACTACTACACATTCTGATCAGGTCTACACACACTACTACACATTCTGATCAGGTCTACACACACTACTACACATTCTGATCAGGTCTACACACTACTACACATTCTGATCAGGTCTACACACTACTACACATTCTGATCAGGTCTATATACACACTACTCCACAAACTCAGTCCAGCTTTACGTGTGTTGCACACTAATGAACCTGTTGCACACAACAGGTGCGTCATGGCCGTTAACAATCCCAAGGTTGAGGCCGGCATGAAATGTTTTGCCTCAGCCGCCGCCGGGCCCAACGTTCTACCGACAATGAAAATCACAAATTAATACAATTTTCCAAAGAGTAATTATGTTGCATAATCAGACCTCGCAGGGGCTCCTTTGAGCAACGCTGTCATTCGTATGGCCTTGATGTGGATGAGTCACTCTGGACTGGTGGCCGTGCTGAGTGGACCGCGGTGGCGTGCGCCACGGCGCTGCAAGTGGCAGGGCCCCATTGTTCATCTCTCTCCTAGATGTTGCAATTAATTTACATTTGCCACCGCAAATGTTGACATCGCTGATGTCATCTATTTGCCGATGCGAATCTGCTGTCTCTCAGCTGCTAACGAGGAAGGGTCTGACAAGTGTGTGTGTGTGTGGGGGGGGGGGGGGGGGGGGGACCTCCAACTTCCAACTGATTATTTTCACTGCTAACGAGCCCCCCCCCCCCCTCTCGCTTCGTCTGACTCTACACAACGACAGCGTTTTGAGGTGGAATGTGATTATTACTGTGGTGGATGTGATCAGTATAGGCACATCTGAACAATAGACATCCTGTCTCTCTGAACACCTTTATCTCGACGTGATGCCGTGATCAATGCAGATGCCATGGAAGCCCTTTGAGCATCGCGGGCGGTTTCTCCTAAATAAGCTGCCGATTCCATTGAGCATATGGGTATTTTCTCCACAGTCAGCTCTTGAACAACTTTCCAATATTATTCACGAAGGGAAGGTAGAACCTGCCTTCCTCTTCCCTGTGCTCTGTATACTACTTCTTCTTTCGTGTATCATCCTCAAATGTCCAACTCAGCATCGAGTAGCCACGCCCTTGTCTCTGGTCCCACGTGGAAGAGACCGGCCTCCGAACGCCGAAGCCGGTCTGTACAGGAGGCAGGTGTTAACTATGTGCTCGGCAGACTGCTCAGGCTCGCCACACTCGCATGCTGCACCGTCTGCCAAGCCCCACTTCTTCATTGCTGATTTGAAGCAGCCGACTCCAGTGTGCAGGCGGTTCAGTAGGGTCCATTGCCGGCGTGGTAAAGTATAGGTCCTCTCCTTCAACGCCATCACCCGGGTCACAGATGTAGCGATGCCTATACCTTAACGAGAGGGCCCAACAGACTCCCGCTCCTGCTTCCAAGATGCCGCCAGCCACACACTGGTGGATAAGTCCTCCGGGATGGAACGTATACAGCATCTCTTGTGACGCCTTGTTGTAAGGGCGGCGGGACTTGAGTCTGTTCGGAGGCTCTATTTCCACTGTAGTGTTGTGCAGGATATGCCAGTCGTGTACCTCGGCTTTCCTTGCTATATAGCTCTGTGGCACGAGAATAATGGTTTGAAGAAGAGCCAAGGAATAAGAGTGTTTTGAGAGTTAGAGATAGAGAGATGGAGATGGAGAGGGGGGGGGGAGTTAGAGCAAGTGGTTCTCAAACTTTTTCATGTCAAGGAACCCCAAATTGACGGCTCTAGCATTGATTCTCAACCCGTTTAATTTCAAGGACCCCCATTTAATGACATTTCTATCTCTGGGACCCCCAATTTAAATTGTAAAATCAATGTTTGTTAATTGAACTCCGAGAGTGTACAAATGGAACGGGTCCATTTGGTTCCATTTGTACACTCTCTGCAGACCCCTAAGGGTCCATTTGGTTCCTATATATCATTTAGCTGAGGACCCCCTGGAACTCTCCTAGGGGTCCCACTTTGGGAACCACTGAGTTGGAGTGCAGTGATTCTCAACTTTTAATGTTTTAATTTTTGCTCTGGACTACAAGCATATTTCCATATCCTGCCCCACCTCCCCATAACTATATATATATTATACAGGTCGTGTTAGTCCGGTAATTGCTGGTTTTGACCATTTATTTTAATGGCCGAGACTGAAAAATGTAATTACCTCCGTACATCCTGGCCGATTAAAAAAACCACAGTAATTTATTATCACTGTCTGCAAATCAGACACATTTCAAATCATCTGTGCCTCTCTGCGGCTGCTTCTCCCTCTCTCTCTCTCTCTCTCTCTCTCTCTCTCTCTCGTTCTCTCTCTCTCGTTCTCTCTCTCTCTCTCTCTCGTTCTCTCTCTCTCTCTCTCTCCCCCCACCAATATCGATTATTTGATTAAAATCTAAAATGTTGTATAATTGATTAAATGTGTGATTAACTGTTTGACACCTAATTTGAACGCCCACTGCCACAGGGCATCTATGACTACATTTCCCATCACCCCCCCCCCCTTAATGCCTTCATGTCAATAGCCCCAAAGCCGACTCCCAACAGTTGGGTCAGCATTAGCAACGCAGAAGGTCTGGGTTCAGACGAGGAGATCGTTCAGCACATACAGTGGACTGAACGTCCTTTTCTAGTCATTACAGTAATGGTCCCTTCTGTATAGTTTATGGAGCCGTTTGCTGTCCCGTCGAGTTTTTATCTGAAATTAGCTGGACGGAAAACAACAGAAGTAAAGAGGCAAGCTACAGCAGGTCTATAAAGTAATATCAGAGAGAGAGATCGAGTTATGACCATCTGTGGGTGTACACAGTGTACACCCACAGAATAGGCTAGGATAGAACTGTTCTGAAAGAGAACTGCCATCAATGGTAATAAGACTACGTCAATATTGTACTTCTACCAAACCAAGAGCAGGACTGAGATATTTGAGATAAAGCTGATTTTTTAAATTGCAGTATTACTGCATGTCGTGACAGCGGGTACATCGTGTACAACCTAGAGCTCTTTAAAAGTTCAACATGGCTTTAAAGAGTAAAGTATCCCACTGTATAGTAGACGTGAAGGAAGCCTCAAGCAAACTGAATTTGACATGCATTAAAGGAGAACTGACACGCCCCTCGGGAGCTAATAACTGCTATCAAACAATGCTATCATGATTCTGACGTCAGACTGGCGAAAGCTTTCCCCAACGACTTCTATGCGGGCTCGCCGGGCTTGGTGGCCGTGGTAGCATAGCAACTTATGCTACTATTTTGGTGTCACATTTAGCTTGAATACTGGGTGAAAGTCTCATTCAAAAAATTAATTTTTCGCAACATTGTTCAGGTGAACTGTGTGTTTATGCTTGTTCATTGTAATAATCAATATCGCTATGATTATTTTATTTATCGCCGCGTCGCTCCGCATGACAACATACAGTCTAGCCCGTCTCAGATGCAGGCTGCACACACACGGACGGACGGACGTATAGTCTCTGGTCAGGTCCCCGCATTGAACTGGGCATGTGTGTACGCACACACACACGGCTATAGTGCATGACAGCGGGGAAGAGAGCTACAGACGCCCGAGGCAGATTCCGTGCCATTGCGTGTGTGTGTGTGTGTGTGTGTGTGTGTGTGTGTGTGTGTGTGCGTAGACGGGCTAGACTGTATGTTGTCATGCGGAGCGACGCGGCGATAAATAAAATAATCATAGCGATATTGATTATTACAATGAACAAGCATAAACACACAGTTCACCTGAACAATGTTGCGAAAAATTAATTTTTTGAATGAGACTTTCACCCAGTATTCAAGCTAAATGTGACACCAAAATAGTAGCATAAGTTGCTATGCTGTGTGTGTACACACATGCCCAGTCCCCCGTAGAGGCTCATGATCTCGTCCGCAAGACTATGCCTCGGCATAGCGATATTTATTATTACAATGAATACAAACATAAACACACTATAGTTCACTTGAACAATGTTGTGGTAACTAACTACGGTATTACAGAGTGAGAGCGAGGGTGTACATGTCAGCCTGCGGCTGAGAGGGGAAAAGAACAGTAGTCGCGCTGCTCTCACAGCGGCCAGACAACAGCAGACCATCCGTAGTCGCGACTGTCGCGCTGCGGGGCTGAGAGGTCTCAGAGCGGGCAGACAGGGGTGTTGGCGACCGGGGGAACATGGGACTCCAGTCCAAAATTTGCGCTTGTGCTGCAGTTCCCCTAAAAAACCCCACGCCAACCTCAATTGCATTCAAACTAAGCATTTCTGGCGAAAAAATAATTTTTTTCAATTACATTTATAGCCAATATGACGCTAAATGTACCGTCAAAAACGCTAGCCTGACCTATAGCCACTTGTTGCTAGCGCCGTAGCCCCGTTTCAAACTGTTTCAAACTGTTTTCAGTCAGACCACGTGATGTGCTGTACCACCCATATTAATTTCGGGGCATGTCAGCGGACCTTTAAGCCTTTTATGCCAGGGAGGGGACCACCCTTTGATAAGCCCGGTCCAGACAGTTGGGGTTTTAGACCTCAATTATTCCACTGGAAAAAGGCCTGAAACATCCGACCCATCACTCTCGCTTTAAAACAGGACATTTGCCTACTTTTGCAACGCTGATGAAACAGCAATAATTGTGATGATATACAGTATTATGTCCTCTCTGTTCCTTGCTTCAGATACATAACGAGTCCCGTTTTCATGATGAAACTTTGATGAAAACCCGGCAACGTTCCAGCAGTTTGCTCGACCACGTTGACCCCTCAGCGGCTTCTGTTTTTTACACAAAGTTTAGGTTGGATGGAAGTTGGAACACATTTTTATAGGTTGAGGTTGGGACACCAATTTGTTTTTTCTTTTTTTGTTTGTTTTTGTGGCTTTCACCTTTTTATTTTATGTTTTTGATAGAGGGATAGATAGTAGGCTGACAGGACATGGGGAGAGAGATGGGTGGGGGGGGGGGGGGGGGGGGGTGACTCATACCGAATACTGGATAAACCGATGCGATTGGAAGTAATGAATCGTAGATGAGCAGATGAACTGAAAATGTATTTTCCGTTTCTTAAAAGCTGGAGATAAAAACCTATATTTTTCCAGGTTAAAATTTGTAATGTATGTAAATCAAAGGCATCGACAGAATTGAATGCGTGTCAGATTAAAGATCAAAGGCCTCTGTTGGTTATGCATGCGTACGCCCCATCGAACAGAGGAAAGATGTCAGTCGATGGACTGAGTCAGCACTTTGTACCTTTTAATGGCCGGTATCATCCCCCTCTCTCTGTCTGTCTCTTTCTATTCTCTCTCTCTCTTCTGTCTCTCTTCTGTCTCTCTCTCTCTCTCTCTCTCTCTCTCTCTCTCTGTCATCATCTGTGTTCAATTAACACTTGAGATTGCCCATCTGAACCCTCAAGCCAGTTTAATGCGTGTGTGCGTGCGTGGCTGCGTGCGTCTGTAAGTCACAGACTATGTGTGTGTGTGTGTGCATGCACACGTGCACTTCTCAGCAGGGCCAGTGGAAGCCGGGTTAAAAATCCCATATTCTGAACATTAATCTCACCCCAGAGAGAGAGAGAGAGAGACGTTGCTGTGGTGATGTATGGTGGAAGCAGATGAGAGGGAAAAGGATGAGATAAGAGAGTGAATGAGAGATGGAGGACAGGCAGATAGAGTGAATGGCAGATGGAGGGGCAGACGGATAGAGTGAATGGCAGACGGATAGAGTGAATGGCAGATGGAGGACAGACAGATAGAGTGAATGACAGATGGAGAGGCAGACAGATAGAGTGAATGACAGATGGAGGGCAGACAGATAGAGTGAATGACAGATGGAGGGGCAGACAGATAGAGTGAATGACAGATGGAGGGCAGACAGATAGAGTGAATGACAGATGGAGGGCAGACGGATAGAGTGAATGACAGATGGAGGGCAGACAGATAGAGTGAATGACAGATGGAGGGCAGACAGATAGAGTGAATGACAGATGGAGGGCAGACGGATAGAGTGAATGGCAGATGGAGGGCAGACGGATAGAGTGAATGACAGATGGAGGGGCAGACAGATAGAGTGAATGACAGATGGAGGGCAGACAGATAGAGTGAATGACAGATGGAGGGCAGACAGATAGAGTGAATGACAGATGGAGGGCAGACAGATAGAGTGAATGACAGATGGAGGGCAGACGGATAGAGTGAATGACAGATGGAGGGCAGACAGATAGAGTGAATGACAGATGGAGGGCAGACAGATAGAGTGAATGGCAGATGGAGGACAGACAGATAGAGTGAATGGCAGATGGAGGGCAGACAGATAGAGTGAATGACAGATGGAGGGCAGACAGATAGAGTGAATGACAGATGGAGGGTAGACAGATAGAGTGAATGGCAGACAGATAGAGTGAATGGCAGACGGATAGAGTGAATGGCAGATGGAGGACAGGCAGATAGAGTGAATGGCAGATGGAGGGGCAGACAGATAGAGTGAATGACAGATGGAGGGCAGACAGATAGAGTGAATGAGAGATGGAGGGCAGACAGATAGAGTGAATGACAGATGGAGGGCAGACAGATAGAGTGAATGACAGATGGAGGGCAGACGGATAGAGTGAATGGCAGATGGAGGGCAGACAGATAGAGTGAATGACAGATGGAGGGCAGACAGATAGAGTGAATGGCAGATGGAGGGGCAGACAGATAGAGTGAATGACAGATGGAGGGCAGACAGATAGAGTGAATGACAGATGGAGGGCAGACGGATAGAGTGAATGACAGATGGAGGGCAGACAGATAGAGTGAATGACAGATGGAGGGCAGACAGATAGAGTGAATGACAGATGGAGGGCAGACGGATAGAGTGAATGACAGATGGAGGGCAGACAGATAGAGTGAATGACAGATGGAGGGCAGACGGATAGAGTGAATGACAGATGGAGGGCAGACAGATAGAGTGAATGACAGATGGAGGGCAGACGGATAGAGTGAATGACAGATGGAGGGCAGACGGATAGAGTGAATGGCAGATGGAGGGCAGACAGATAGAGTGAATGACAGATGGAGGGCAGACAGATAGAGTGAATGGCAGATGGAGGGCAGACGGATAGAGTGAATGGCAGATGGAGGGCAGACAGATAGAGTGAATGACAGATGGAGGGCAGACGGATAGAGTGAATGACAGATGGAGGGCAGACAGATAGAGTGAATGACAGATGGAGGGCAGACAGATAGAGTGAATGACAGATGGAGGGCAGACAGATAGAGTGAATGACAGATGGAGGGCAGACGGATAGAGTGAATGACAGATGGAGGGCAGACAGATAGAGTGAATGACAGATGGAGGGCAGACAGATAGAGTGAATGGCAGATGGAGGGGCAGACAGATAGAGTGAATGACAGATGGAGGGCAGACAGATAGAGTGAATGACAGATGGAGGGCAGACGGATAGAGTGAATGACAGATGGAGGGCAGACGGATAGAGTGAATGACAGATGGAGGGCAGACAGATAGAGTGAATGACAGATGGAGGGCAGACAGATAGAGTGAATGGCAGATGGAGGGGCAGACAGATAGAGTGAATGACAGATGGAGGGCAGACAGATAGAGTGAATGACAGATGGAGGGCAGACGGATAGAGTGAATGACAGATGGAGGGCAGACAGATAGAGTGAATGACAGATGGAGAGGCAGACGGATAGAGTGAATGACAGATGGAGGGCAGACGGATAGAGTGAATGACAGATGGAGGGCAGACAGATAGAGTGAATGACAGATGGAGGGCAGACGGATAGAGTGAATGAGAGACACGACAAACAACACGATGCAAGTGAGAAAAGAAGGGTGTAATATAGCCCTGCGAGCAGCAATGTGGGCCACTAGAGGAAAGGCACCGGGTCACCAGAGTCAGTAGGGATCATCCTGGAATAGATGATGAGTTGTCCTGCTTACTCAGTTTGACCCGAGGGTGCCCTCTATACGAGAAAGGTCACGGGGCCATTCAAATGAGGACTCTGCCAGTGTCATGACAACCTGTTAGATTTGTAGATAACTTGTTTGCAAGTGGAAGATTGACTCAACCCTAGAACACTAAACCCACATTTTGTCACATTCTCTTGGTCCAGTGAAAAACAGAAAAAAAAAGAAATGCCCATTTGGGATCTTATCACTAAACCTGGGTGAAATTCACGCGTTCACATGCCTGTAGAAAAAAATGTGGGCAGGGAAACACACCAGCACCATGAAGCTACCCAGGGACCCACCGGGACCCACCCACCTCAGACATCAGTAACATTGCAATTTGCTAGAGGATATACTGTACACCTGGGCCTAGTGTGTTTACTCTCTGCGTGCGTGCGCTCGTAATTAATATAGCAGCGACTTGACTTCATTTTCCGTCCAGGTTAGGCATAAGACAGCGAGGTAAGTTAGATTCCCAGAAGATGAGTTGGTGAGTTAGATCTGCAGCCTGTGTGGTTGAAGATGAGTTGGTGAGTTAGATCTGCAGCCTGTGTGGTTGAAGATGAGTTGGTGAGTTAGATCTGCAGCCTGTGTGGTTGAAGATGAGTTGGTGAGTTAGATCTGCAGCCTGTGTGGTTGAAGATGAGTTGGTGAGTTCGATCTGCAGCCTGTGTGGTTGAAGATGAGTTGGTGAGTTAGATCTGCAGCCTGTGTGGTTGAAGATGAGTTGGTGAGTTAGATCTGCAGCCTGTGTGGTTGAAGATGAGTTGGTGATTTAGATCCGCAGCCTGTGTTGTTGAAGATGAGTTGGTGATTTAGATCTGCAGCCTGTGTGGTTGAAGATGAGTTGGTGATTTAGATCCGCAGCCTGTGTTGTTGAAGATGAGTTGGTGATTTAGATCCGCAGCCTGTGTGGTTGAAGATGAGTTGGTGAGTTAGATCTGCAGCCTGTGTGGTTGAAGATGAGTTGGTGATTTAGATCCGCAGCCTGTGTTGTTGAAGATGAGTTGGTGATTTAGATCCGCAGCCTGTGTGGTTGAAGATGAGTTGGTGAGTTAGATCTGCAGCCTGTGTGGTTGAAGATGAGTTGGTGAGTTCGATCTGCAGCCTGTGTGGTTGAAGATGAGTTGGTGAGTTAGATCTGCAGCCTGTGTGGTTGAAGATGAGTTGGTGAGTTAGATCTGCAGCCTGTTGGTGAGTTTCTGTACTGTATAGCTCTGCAGCCTGTGTGTTTGAGTACGCCAGGGGGGGGTGTATTCGGAGAAAAACCTCTGCATTATGTATGGCAAATGCTGCCGTGTATATAGGCTATATGCAACGTGGTGCTTCTGCAGTGTATGACAGGCTGTAATAAATGCTGTAATTATTCAGCATTGTGGTGTACTTACTTCTCTGTGCTTATCTCTCGCAAAGCAACTATATACACAATGGCTTGGCTGAATACTCCGTTATGAATGGCGGTAAGGTGACTTTTTTCATTCTTTTTTTTTAACCTTCATTTGATCGAATCAGCAAGTTGATTGAGGACGGACGCCCTCGGTGTGACACACACACACACACACACACACACACACACACACACGCACCCACGCACGCACGCACGCACACACTCTTAACAACCTGGGTGCTGTCCGGGACAACCTCAGCTTTGTAACTGTCGACCGCTATCACTGCAAAACTGCAAAGTGCAGCTTTACAGTTGTTTTATGGTTGTGGAGGTACTGTATTATATGGTACCTCCATAATGGCCATTTAGGCTGCCCGTATCTCTTTATAGCCCCATTTACACACTCCCCCAGTGTTCATTTAACTGACTGTACAAACGTAACCAAATGGAACTGTAAGGGTCCATTTGGTTACATTACTGAGATACTAATGGATATGGATATATGAACACTGGGTAAAGTAAACATGCACCCAGGGTTATTGGATAGCACGGAAATGCTATAACGGAAAAGTCATTGAAATAAAGTTCCTAAAATGGTAGTAAGAATAGAGGGTATGCGCATGCTTAAAGTGAATGGCACATCGAGTGGCAAAGCAACAGGCAAAGTGAGTTTAACATTGTTCAATGTTGTTTAATGCAATCAATCATATAGGACTTTTCTGTTTGGATGCATGGGCTGTCAAGGCCAGAAAGTAGTGTTTTGCCACTCAGTAGGCATTCCTGCATAACTTCCTGGTTTGATGATGATGTCACACGTATTCCCTCTATACATTGGTTTCATACTTGGAAATAAACATTAGGATGCACACAGATCTTAGTAATTAGTATACAGTCCAGGGAGTCCACAAACAAGTGCCCACTAGGAAAGTATACTCTCCAGACTCCATGCAGGTCAGACCTGTATCAGCTTTGATTTTAATTGCTCTGTTTGGAAACAGGAGAAAAGGTGTCTTTGTCTACTTCAATTTCAAGTTCTTTGCCACATCACGAGTTCAATCACAAAATTACATTATTTTCTTTACAAGCTCCAGCGATTCACAGTTCCTAAATTTAGCCATGAAAATAGAGAAAGAAACGCAGCAAAACATCCGACAACAGGACGATAATATCAAATATTCATAAGGTGTGTGCTCAAATACAGCCATAGAATTTGCTTCAGATATTACATGAAAGCGACGGTGCCAGTGCAGCAGCAATGGAGTATATTCATAGTCATGTACAGCAGTCAGTGGTTCCCAAACCTTTTCGTGTCAAGGACCCCCAAATTGTCACTAATTAGCCCGTGTGTGGACCCCCATTTGAAAATATAATGCCAAGGACCCTCCATAAGAGAAGGTTTTTACAGCTCTAGCTGTGATTTTCAACCATTTTCATTTCAAGGGCCCCCACGGCTACAGTCCCCGATTTAATGGAATTTCAAGCTCTGGGACCTCAATTTAAATTGTAAAATCAATGTTAATTTAACGGGTCCGTTTGGTTCTATCTGTACACTCTCAGAGTTACAGACCCATTTGGTTCAAAACTATCATCCCTGGAACTCCCTCAAGGACCTCTGGGGGTCCCCAGACCCCACTTTGGGAACCACTGATGTACAGTACTGTATGTGTATGCATAAAGTGACAATGCCTGTCTGATGGCCTGTGATACCAAGACATGGCAACACGACTCAGTGTCTCACTCACACTACTGCAGAGGTTTACAAAGCATCTCGGAAAAACTCTTTGTAATCACCAGTGGTGGAAAACACCGTTATATTACTACTTACTATTAATACTGCAATATAGAAATATATACTCTGTTACAAGTAAAGGTCTGGAATACATTTACTTGTACTAAAAGTACAAAAGCATTGGCTTCAAGTACAAATTGTGCAGAACGTCACTTTTAAGCTTTCAAATGTATAATAATCTTTTGAAAATAGCAGATCTACAAGCTCACAATGCATTGTTCCGAGGCAATTTTCTCTGTGGTAGTTGCAGCAGGATTTTAGCATACTCATCAGAAAAATGTGACGGGGAGATTTAGTTGCACGCACGCACGCACGCACGTGTGTAGGATTGTTTGTCCGGGTCCACACAGACTTGTGTCCTCCTAAGCGAAAATGGACACCGTGCCCGGGGATGAAGTGCTTCACCGCGAGTCTTAACGTGCTTCCATCCTCTCACATTAGGGTCTGTTGTGGCAGGTGTCAGGCGGAGATGGAGTCAGCCATACTGTACATACTGTAACAGAGACTGACGTGTGTCTGTCGAGTGGTGAAACTCCACAGTCCATGACCTTAAATTGATTGACTGATATATGGAGTTTTCCACACCCTTCACTTCCTCTCCATCCATCCATCCTTCCCTCTCTTCCTTTCCTCATAACGTACTCTTGCCAACGTTTTGCAAGTGCTAAATCGAATGCATTTTAGCTGAGTACACATTAACAGCTTGCTGCCTTGCTCTGTTGTATACCTAAGTGTGTGTGTGTGTGTGTGTGTGTGTGTGTGTGTGTGTGGAGAGACATGGGGAAAGAGTGTGTTCCGAATAGCTCTGCACTGCAGAGGGAACTCATTGCGCCTGCAGGTATTCATGATTAATTAAAAGGCTTCATACGCTGTCTGTATTTGTTGCTCTCCGACTGTAAAGTTTCCTTCCAATGTTAGTTTATGAACATTCTAATTGGATAATGTTGATTGCACAAAGCTACCCTTGTGTCGGTGACAAAATAACTTGGTTAAATTTGGAATATTTTGTAGACTAGACCTTGAATATTTTGTTCAAAACAAACTATTAAAATGGGATGTGAAGAATTTGTGGAACAGTTTATAACAAACTATGTTGGGATTTCCAACTCGGGTGCTTAACCACCATCATCCCTCTTTTGGGCATGTCATTATAGAAAATATAAAATCGCACCCGTGCAAACTGAGCGGTGCAACTATACTTTTATTGTGTGGTGTGTGGGGGGGGGGGGGGGGGGGAGTCAAGGCATCAATAGGCTGGATGCTCAACAGTGACCTATTGACCCCAATCATCTGCAAGGATCAATAGGTCATGCTACAGACATTCCGTACTCCAAATGCCAAATGGACATACACACACACAGTGGTTCATTGGAGCGGTGTGCACCGCTCAAAAGGACCAAGGGATGTAGTGTAGACCCCTGGGTGACTCCCACTCCGCTCCAGTCAATGAAGAGGTATTTTAGTATAATTAATATACAACGGGTATAGTTCCGAGGAAGCAATCTGATTGGTTAAACTTCAGCACTGCTTACGGAAGTCTGCTAAAGCCTCATTCCTGCAGCGATGCTGTCGTGCCAATAATCACGGTAAAGCACACCCTCTCGTGTAATATTGCTTAATTATGCACAACAAGGATGCAACGTGAGATCCATCATGTAGCAGCTGCATACCGTAAGGAGCCTTGCATTAGAACACACCTGTGTGTTTGGGGAGGCAGAACTAACGGGCAGTCTGCACTCCACAAACACAGACGGGCAACTTCAACATTGATTCAGCATAAAAACAAGCATGCACAAATACAGGTCATAGCTATGATACATAGATGTATCATCTCGTTTTCGAGGGGGTCCAGCTTTAAAACTGGCCATTTGTTGAAATAATGTGAAGTAGCGGTATTCAGGTTCCAAGAGGAGCCTTAGTTTGTATTTTATTTTTTTATCTGAGCCTTTATCTCAGAGCTGCTACAGTTCATTTTCAGGCACTTAATCAACCTGAAGAATTGATTTCAATACTCGATATTCTCTTTTCTCCTTCAATCACCCCCTCTCTGTCGCTCTTACACACACACACACACACACACACACACACACACACACACACACACACACAATATTCCTATCTCCTCTATGCTCTCAACCTGTAATCAAACCAATTCTCTGATGCATTTTCTCATTGTCCCCATCTCTCACTTTTTCTATTTTTCCCTCTCCAATTCTCTTTCCCTGCATTCTTTCAATGGAAACTCTTCCCCCAGGAAATAACACCTCTGTTACCTGCTGGTGACAGTGAAAACATAGCTAATGTGTGCTAATGTATCTTTATGTTGTATACACTACTCCTTAAAATGACCTTTCAATTTGAAATATTGAACGCTTGGCGGATTGGCTTCAGTGGATTAGCCTCTGGTGACCATGCAAATTGCATATAGAGTTAAAACTTGTGAACTTTGACGCGTGAATTTGCATCATTTAACCAATAGGAACAATACTTAATTGGCAGTGTTGAAAGTGTTGGAAGTGGCACGAACAATAGCATAGCCATCGGGCAGGAAGCTATATTTTTAGTTGTGTCAAATTACAAACCTGACAGATTATAAATTGAAAAACGATGTACAGCATGTTTTGTGGTTCAACAAGAGGCAGGGATAGATAACTATATGTTTCCTTCATTTATTTCAGTGTGCATCTTCTGTTGCAAAATGCTAAATTATGGGGTATCATGTGGAGTAAATTATGTTTGTTGGCATTAAGAATCCGCAAATGAATTTCGTTCTGACAATTTCTGGTGTGAAGGCTTAAGGCTGGATATTACTGCAAAATGTTCTTTTTCTTTTCAAGTCTTTCTTTTCCTCCCTGTACTTTCTCGTCTCCTGTGCCGGCGCGTGACAAGCTGAGGTGCATCGCCAGTGTGCTATGATTCTGCTCACACGCTGATTTCACACATATCATTATACTGTCATAATGAGCTGGATGCACCCACCGCTCAAATGTGGTTGTTATATAAAGTGGAGAGACAGTCTGGCAGGAAATCTCCAGTTCTCTCTCTCTCTCTCTCTCTATCTCTCTCTCTCTCTCTGTGTTTTTGTGCTCCCCAAATGTCTTAAAATGTTCTCCCCTTCTTCGGCTCCCCACTTCCTAAGAAGCCTAATTAATCCTTTCATCTCATCACCACAGTTTTGTTCTGTTCTCTCTGTCTCTCGACTCACTCACTCACTCACTCACTCACTCACTCACTCACTCACACTCTCTCTCTCTCACACACACACACACACACACACACACACCCCACCTGAGCTCATAAAGCACTGCATGTGCGGCGTGCACGTGGAGAAGCCTCATTAGCTGGCCTCTATAGACCTTGTCGGTGGAATTGTGTTGCTAGGGAACCGCGTTGGGTCCAAGTCTATTTCCTGTCAGCTGCTGATATTCACAAACACTGCGACAGGAATTAAACTTGGACACATTTGGAAGGTTTGTGTTGGCAAGTCTGACAAGGTCTATATTGGTGTCAGTGGTTACATTTCTATTTGTTTAATGTGCTTTGAAAAGTGAATCTATATTTCCGTCCTTCATATTGAAGGTCAGCCAGCTGTAGCCTATATAACTGCATATTACGTGCAAACATTTCAGATGTAAAAAACAAGGTAGATTTCTACTGAAGTCCTCTATTGTTAACCATGGCTTCATCGTTTCAGCAGTGATTATTCCTGGTTCCGTTCTGTATTTGTCCTTAAAGTTGTCTGTAAGAAGAAATAAGGTGCAAATAAACCACAGGCTGTTTTCCTGACATTGCTTGGTATTGTTCGATTTAGCCCAATTGTCCTGAGATGAACAGTAGAGAGTGGAGAAGTAAATAGCTTTTTTGTTTATTACATTTTTTTTTTGGCCTGCGGATTCTCGGTTTTCAGATTCACCCAGCTGAGATGGAGGAGCAGTTAGGGTCAAGTGTCTTTCTCAGGGACACTTTGAACTTCATAGGCAGAATCAAAGGTCGGTGTGACTGCACCATTCGACCTGTGGAACTTCCTTTCAGAGTCTGTAAGTGTGTTTACATCAAGCCCTGTTTTAGCGCATTTGGACTTTGCTCTTAAATTCCTGAATGGAAACACCTCAAAATGCAAATAAGTCTTCATTTTTCGCAAAACACTTTTGTGCTTGAAAGGGGTGGATCTTTGAAGGTTAATCGAAAACATTAAATGTGCAAATGTACGAAAACACCGGCAGAAGAGGTTTCTAATTGGAAAGCATTGAACTCCCATAATATCGCTTTTGTAACAGTTGGAAAAGAAAAAGAAACACGCAATGGTGAGTCAGTGGACGGAACGGAGGGTGGGTGTGATGTGGATACATTTACACACTCTCACTCAGGATCCTAGCAGCGTTGTTTTTGAAGCCTCTGCACTGTCTGTTTGGAGGGTCTTTCTCTACCGATGAGTATAGTGCATTGATCATGGAAGTTAGATCGGTGAATTTATCGCTCCAGAACGGATGAGGGGAGACTAGTCATTATAGTCAACAATAGGAGCAACATCAACACGTTTTATCAGTGGATGCAAACGGGAAAAATGCGCTTTTCTTTTTTGCGAATTTCTGAACTTTCGCTTCCTATATTCGAAAAGGCTTGAAGGAAAAGCACCTTGTGGAACTTGACAGATACTGAAATGCTCTGGAGGGGGTGTAAGTACTGTTGAAATCTGACAGGTATGATAGAGCTATCAACCACAACAACATGCAGGCTAAAACTGACAGGCTTAACAACTTTGCCAGACAGGTCGGACTAGGTATCAACACTTCCAAAACAGTGTTATGTGTCAACTCCACCACCACACAACCCATCATTGTTGAATTTGTGGAAGAATCCACCTATCTGGGCAGCCTCATCAGTAAGGACAGCGGGGTATCAACGGACATAAAGGCAAGGCTGGGAAAGGCTCAGGGGGCCTTTTCCTAACTCCTTTCCATCTGGAGATCAAAGCAATACAGCCTTAAAACCAAGATGCTCCTATACAACAGTAATGTCAAGTCTGTTCTGCTGTACGAGTAGTTACGAGTAGTTAAAACAGACGTTGTGTTCCACAACCGATGCCTCCGGCGAATATGCCAAATCTTAAGGCCAAATAAAATCTCCAATAATTAACTGTATAAACAAACTGGGCAGAGTATAAACACACAGTTGTTGTTTTTTTTAAGTTTTATCCCACAATGTTGTAACCCGTTTTTTCACCCAGTGTCAATTATCTAATGTAATCCTGGGCGCTACACTTCCTCTGCCAACCTGGGGGGGGAGCGGACTGACCTCATGCTTCCTTCTATGCATGAGAAGTCCAAGGTGCTTATTTTCACCTGACAGGGGAGAGTTACCCCAGCCGGACGTAGCGCGTGGAAGGAACGCGTTATTCCGACCCGTTCCTTTCCCCTCCATCAGGCGCCCCGGCTAGCCAGGGGGAGGTAGTTTAGAGACCAGGATTACGGCATGTTTTTGTGAGGGTACCTACCCTAGGGGACACGGGGAGAACATGGAAACTCCACAGTCCACACAGAAAGGCCCTTTCGCCAACCCCACCTTGGGTATGGGCACTGATGACGCGGAGGAGGGAACACGCCCCCAGTGCCCACAGCGACCCCAGCGGGAATCGAACCCAGGACCTTCGGCGACAGCACTATACCGACTGTGCCACCGTGACCCAACACACAGTTGTATAAACAAACGAGCCAGAGTATCACCAAGGATATTACACACCGACATGGCTGAGATGGCTTGGACATGTGCTGAGAATGGAGCCGGACCACATCACAAAGGTGGCCTTAGGATGGACACCACCAGGCAAGAGAGAACCTGGGAGGCCCAAAACCACCTGGCACAGATGAACCTGTCCTGGGGAGAGGCGCAACATGCTGCCAGGGATCGGATTAAATGGAGAGCGCTCATTGAAGCCTTGTGTCCCATAGGGGACGAAGAGGAGTAAGTATAAGTAATGATAGAGCTATAGTCCATAGAGGTATAGTGTAGCAGTACGCGATTCCACCGCGTGACCCTCAAGCCTATAGTTTAGGCTCGTCCGGTGCATCTACGATAAGCAACAGCAGCTTAACAAAGACAATGGGAACAGGTTCAGTGTTGCGTTATGTATTTATCAAGCACCATAACGGTGCTCACCAAGGATCACTGACCAGCATCATTAGTCTCAATGACACAGTCAGTGGGGCTGGCTTGCGCTCCTTAATGTGCCATGGGTATCGAGCAGCGTACCAAATCGTTCACTGTAGTGGACTCGGGTGTCAGCCATTGTGTTCCAAACCTCAACTGAAAGACTAATTCACTATACCACTGGTTCCCAAACACATTTTTTATGGGTCCCTCCCTTTACTTTACTACTTTAACAAAAAAAGAACCTAGCTGAGAATGAGTATTTTATTATAGACCAATATAGGTTATAACTATAATCAGTTTGAAACCTACTGTACATAGGCACAACATGTGAAAGTGCAAGACCTATATCTTCAGAAAAATCCACGTGGCCTAATTGAGTTTGGCGCAAATACAAATCTTTAATCTTGAACCTGAGCCCAGAAGCCAGGGGATTCTCACCAATCACCATGGACCTGATTATTAGCTCACAGCACAGAGGTTAACCTTGCTTAGAATAATTGGTAGTTAGGCCGACGGCGCAGCTGGCCTGATATTCATTAAAGCGAGTGTCTGCGTCTGGTTGTGTTTCTGTGCATTAGCGGGTGAGTGTATGGTGGTACGTCCTCTATTACCCCCACCCCTCGCTCTCTCTCTCTCTCTCTCATTAGGCAGCGCTCCAGTGACCCGCTGTAGGCAGGGGTCAGCTCCTAATCCTCCGGGGGTCACGCAGGTCTACAGAGGGAACAGATTACAATTCGTTGGCTAGAGAAGCAAGCCAATTAGAGCTGCTATCTGTGTTTAGGCAGCTAAACACGGCAACATTACCAGACCTGTTCATGGATACAGGGATACACAGAGAAATGGACAGCCATGGGAATTGTGAGGCACGTGTCCCAAAGAAATTTGGTTGATTTCTCTATTAAATGCCCACCGAAAGTGTTTATAGTATAACTGACCACATGCAGGTCAATTGTGTTCGTATAGACATTCGGCAATGCCGAGCACGATCCTAATTGTGAATTTAACTCTGAGAATGTACGTATGTAAGACCCTTAAGGGTCCCTTTGGTTCCCAGCTATCAATCATTAGCTGGGGGTCCCCATTAAGGACCCGTGTTTCCTGGAGAGAACAGTATACTCCGAACCAATAAAGAATGAAACACTTTTGCAGGAAACTACAGAGTAAACAGTATGCTCTGCTTGCCAAGTTGTCAGTGTCAGATGATATCACAGAAGTAATGCAATATAGCTAATGGTACCTAAAGTACCAGCAGCATTTTCCATAGACATTTACACATTCATTTACATTAAGCTAATCGATCATTAATTGATAATGTTTAGTTAGACTAGTGGCGGGACTGAGCGTCCAGTTTACTCACTTGTATTTGGTTCATGTATAGTGTTGATTTCGTCGACTAAAACTATGACGAAAAATGCCCGTAACTTCAGTTATGGGCTGATTAGGCGTAACTGAATGACAGCAGAAGAGAAGAACATCTGGGATGCAATCGGTCTCTCTTGGCATCAGTGGTGGTTTTGTGATTATTATTAACGGACATTAGGAGGCTGCGTCACTTTCGGTGCTGTACTCCGTGCCCCAGTTACACACCGCAGTTCCCCATTCGACTTGTACAGAGATGCTCCGTCCGGTCTGCGGTCATACGATATAGAAATAAACACAGTATCGATCATTGGAATGATGTTACAGTCGTATGAGGGATGAAGTGGCATTTATATTGTTTGGTCTTTAATGCCTATAGGCCAGTAGATGCCATACTTTTGTACATGCTGCCATTTGAGTTGGTCTCCTAAGTTCCCTCATTATGCCCACCCATTCACTTACTAATTTCTCACAACCTAATTCTGGTCTGCTAAACCCAAAGGGACCAGATTTGGAATGATACAATCTCACAATGTATCCCATCGGGTTGTGTAGATTGGCTTTTTTTTTGTAGCCGAAGTTTAAAATGTGGTTAAAGTGGTTAAACAGATTTTGATGCTATATTAACATATTTTGCTGGAGACCCCCTGGAGCCCC
This sequence comes from Protomyctophum bolini, assembly GCF_963924005.1. Classification (NCBI taxonomy): domain Eukaryota; kingdom Metazoa; phylum Chordata; class Actinopteri; order Myctophiformes; family Myctophidae; genus Protomyctophum; species Protomyctophum bolini. The sequence continues at coordinate 11,504,891 of NC_137874.1, read as the reverse complement.
CTCAAGGACCCCTTGGGGTCTCTGGACCGCAGCTTAGGGATGCAGTGCAGTTGTTTCGCCAACGGAGGTGAAAAAGGGGTGATAAAAAGAACATAAAAAATAAGAACACAAAAACAGACTGTAATAAAGTAATAAAATATATAAAAGTGTGTTTTTAAGTGATATAAGGTAGTAAAAGATATACAAGTGTGTTTTTAAGTGATATAAAATAACACTTAAATTGCTAGCCTGCTCTCTTCAGCCAGGTTATTTAAAAGTCCAGGGGAAAGGTCAATTGCTTTTTGCCTTCAGTCTAGACATTGGAACAACCATTACTCCTGCTATTAAATGTGACTGACAAAGTGTACCCTGGCAAACATTTGGTGAAGTGCTCATTTGATTGTGCCAGACGCTTTAACAACCCTAAAATGCATAAGCAGTAAGATAATTCAAATGAGTTACTCCTCATATTAAATTATAATCAAAGAGTACATTACAAGCCAAGTTTTAGAGTAATTATGTTTGTCTGAAATTCAAAAAAGTCCCAGGATGGGCATGTGAATGGAATCTTAATGGGATGACAGTCTCTGTATAAGTAAGTAAGTATAACTTCAATAAAATTGTAATGTTATGACACTAATGGTCTCTTTTGAGAGTTCACTCCAATGGAATCTTAATGCTCTGCCGGTCTGTGTTGAGAGTTAATTTGGATAATGCTATGAATGCCTCTGATGGGAGTTAGCTCCAATGGAATAGTAATGCCATGACGGTCTCTGATGTGGGTTAACGCCGATATATGTGTAGCCGTTCCCTACAGCTTGGGTTTTAAATCTCGCTGGCAATAGCTAAATGATGAGAAGACATGGCAGCTTATCTGTCAGGGATGGGCAGAAAATTCAAATTCACTCAAAGTTCGTGATTTTTAATGCCACTAAAAGCAAATTTAACGTTCAGAATCAATTATTGCATTTACTATGAAATCGTGCATTTCCCGTCAGTCGGTTGTTCGGTTGTTTGTTCGCCCCAAGCATGACCGTGTGTGTGTGTGTGTGTGTGTGTGTGTGTGTGTGGTTTATCTGGCCACATTGAAGTGTATGATCCAACTCTTTATGACAAGCTGTCTAGACAGATTTTTCTTGTTTATTTTGTAACATTTCACACACACCATGTCTCTTTGAGAACCTGAGTTATTGGATTCTAGCCTATTTCTTGACACATCATGAGTCACAGCTAGTAACAAACAGAACTACAGTATGAACACGTCCGTTGTCTTCAGTACAATCAACACAGGACATGTTCCAATGGATGCTATTATTTAGTCACCAGCTCTTAGTAAGTAAACATTTATGAAAGCCCACACACACTTAAACACTTTCACTTTCAAATTCTTTCTATAGCAGATCTACAAACATGTAGTTTGCTACTTTTGCACAACACACTTGTACGATAGCATTCTTTTTTCTTTATTAAAAAAACCATAAAAAACTAAATATGGAGATACAAAGGTTCTGCCCTACAGCAACGATATACAATTGATTCTGCTGTTGAAATCAAAGCTTTCTTTAACCTCATCGTCGTACTGTACATCAAATGGCATAACATTCACTCCATTCCCACTTGACGTCTCGTCAACAGCTGGCATGCAAATTAATTTGTGCTGGAGTCAGTCCTTTCAGCAGACAGGGCCACAGAATCCTGCCAAAAGCGTTAACAGAGTCAAAGTGACCGAGAACAATGGGGGCTTTAGTCATCTCGTTGACAAAGACATTGAACGGCTGCTTGCTCCCTTGTTGCTGTGGATTAGACGAGTGCTGACTGAATTCAGCACTTTTATAACTATACAACTGGATCAGAAGAGCTCACTTGGAAATCTCCAAAGCATGCCCGCGGCCCACACAAGTGACCGCCTACCATGGCAGGCAGCGGCCCACACATGTGACCGCCTACCATGGCAGCGGCCCACACATGTGACCGCCTACCATGGCAGCGGCCCACACATGTGACCGCCTACCATGGCAGCGGCCCACACATGTGACCGCCTACCATGGCAGCGGCCCACACATGTGACCGCCTACCATGGCAGGCAGCGGCCCACACATGTGACCGCCTACCATGGCAGGCAGCGGCCCACACATGTGACCGCCTACCATGGCAGCGGCCCACACAAGTGACCGCCTACCATGACAGCGGCCCACACATGTGACCGCCTACCATGGCAGCGGCCCACACATGTGACCGCCTACCATGACAGCGGCCCACACATGTGACCGCCTACCATGACAGCGGCCCACACATGTGACCGCCTACCATGGCAGCGGCCCACACATGTGACCGCCTACCATGACAGCGGCCCACACATGTGACCGCCTACCATGGCAGCGGCCCACACATGTGACCGCCTACCATGACAGCGGCCCACACATGTGACTGTCTGCCATGGCAGCGGCCCACACATGTGACCGTCTACCATGGCAGGCAGCGGCCCACACATGTGACCACGTACCTACCATGGCAGCCACATGTTAAGTGGTCAGATGGCGGGCCGCGTGCACTTTCAGACCACGTTTATATCACTCAATCGATTGTGTTCGGCTTGGATCTATCAAAGTAACGTAATATACTTTGAGTTCCTATTTTTTTCCATTTCACATGAACAAAGAATACAGTGTAATGTATGTACTCAACCATTATATAGACAGAGCATACGTTGGGGTACGGACCTGGGATATGACGTCCCCCCTAGCGTCGGGGTTAGTATATATACGGACATGGGAAAGAAAGAAAGAATTAAAAACTGTCACATAAGCCTGAGTAGACGATAAAATGACCAAATGTTTATTTTAATTTTGAAGTGAAATATCCCTTTAATGCATGCTTATACTGCGTACCTGGCCAATGCTGGCCCAGCCTCAGACTGTGACCGAGGCGGGTTACACTGCAGCCCATGTTAATGGCGTCCCCGCTGAGGGTGCGAGCCGAGGGCCCGCGGGACATCGCTGTCGGATGCTGTGAGACTGTGAAGAGCAGCCTGGGAGTGTGCTGCGTAATGGCTCTCCATCCACACTGAATGTTGAATATCAATGAGTTGAGGTGATTGAGGTTCAGTGAGCGTTTGCGCGTGTGTGTGTGTGTGTGTGTGTGTGTGGTGTGTTGGTGTGTGAGGGGGAGGGGAGGGGGGGGGCGGACCCCTGGGTGACTCCCACTCCGCTCCAGTCAATGAAGAGGTATTTTAGTATAATTAATATACAACGGGTATAGTTCCGAGGAAGCAATCTGATTGGTTAAACTTCAGCACTGCTTACGGAAGTCTGCTAAAGCCTCATTCCTGCAGCGATGCTGTCGTGCCAATAATCACGGTAAAGCACACCCTCTCGTGTAATATTGCTTAATTATGCACAACAAGGATGCAACGTGAGATCCATCATGTAGCAGCTGCATACCGTAAGGAGCCTTGCATTAGAACACACCTGTGTGTTTGGGGAGGCAGAACTAACGGGCAGTCTGCACTCCACAAACACAGACGGGCAACTTCAACATTGATTCAGCATAAAAACAAGCATGCACAAATACAGGTCATAGCTATGATACATAGATGTATCATCTCGTTTTCGAGGGGGTCCAGCTTTAAAACTGGCCATTTGTTGAAATAATGTGAAGTAGCGGTATTCAGGTTCCAAGAGGAGCCTTAGTTTGTATTTTATTTTTTTATCTGAGCCTTTATCTCAGAGCTGCTACAGTTCATTTTCAGGCACTTAATCAACCTGAAGAATTGATTTCAATACTCGATATTCTCTTTTCTCCTTCAATCACCCCCTCTCTGTCGCTCTTACACACACACACACACACACACACACACACACACACACACACACACACACAATATTCCTATCTCCTCTATGCTCTCAACCTGTAATCAAACCAATTCTCTGATGCATTTTCTCATTGTCCCCATCTCTCACTTTTTCTATTTTTCCCTCTCCAATTCTCTTTCCCTGCATTCTTTCAATGGAAACTCTTCCCCCAGGAAATAACACCTCTGTTACCTGCTGGTGACAGTGAAAACATAGCTAATGTGTGCTAATGTATCTTTATGTTGTATACACTACTCCTTAAAATGACCTTTCAATTTGAAATATTGAACGCTTGGCGGATTGGCTTCAGTGGATTAGCCTCTGGTGACCATGCAAATTGCATATAGAGTTAAAACTTGTGAACTTTGACGCGTGAATTTGCATCATTTAACCAATAGGAACAATACTTAATTGGCAGTGTTGAAAGTGTTGGAAGTGGCACGAACAATAGCATAGCCATCGGGCAGGAAGCTATATTTTTAGTTGTGTCAAATTACAAACCTGACAGATTATAAATTGAAAAACGATGTACAGCATGTTTTGTGGTTCAACAAGAGGCAGGGATAGATAACTATATGTTTCCTTCATTTATTTCAGTGTGCATCTTCTGTTGCAAAATGCTAAATTATGGGGTATCATGTGGAGTAAATTATGTTTGTTGGCATTAAGAATCCGCAAATGAATTTCGTTCTGACAATTTCTGGTGTGAAGGCTTAAGGCTGGATATTACTGCAAAATGTTCTTTTTCTTTTCAAGTCTTTCTTTTCCTCCCTGTACTTTCTCGTCTCCTGTGCCGGCGCGTGACAAGCTGAGGTGCATCGCCAGTGTGCTATGATTCTGCTCACACGCTGATTTCACACATATCATTATACTGTCATAATGAGCTGGATGCACCCACCGCTCAAATGTGGTTGTTATATAAAGTGGAGAGACAGTCTGGCAGGAAATCTCCAGTTCTCTCTCTCTCTCTCTCTCTATCTCTCTCTCTCTCTCTGTGTTTTTGTGCTCCCCAAATGTCTTAAAATGTTCTCCCCTTCTTCGGCTCCCCACTTCCTAAGAAGCCTAATTAATCCTTTCATCTCATCACCACAGTTTTGTTCTGTTCTCTCTGTCTCTCGACTCACTCACTCACTCACTCACTCACTCACTCACTCACTCACACTCTCTCTCTCTCACACACACACACACACACACACACACACCCCACCTGAGCTCATAAAGCACTGCATGTGCGGCGTGCACGTGGAGAAGCCTCATTAGCTGGCCTCTATAGACCTTGTCGGTGGAATTGTGTTGCTAGGGAACCGCGTTGGGTCCAAGTCTATTTCCTGTCAGCTGCTGATATTCACAAACACTGCGACAGGAATTAAACTTGGACACATTTGGAAGGTTTGTGTTGGCAAGTCTGACAAGGTCTATATTGGTGTCAGTGGTTACATTTCTATTTGTTTAATGTGCTTTGAAAAGTGAATCTATATTTCCGTCCTTCATATTGAAGGTCAGCCAGCTGTAGCCTATATAACTGCATATTACGTGCAAACATTTCAGATGTAAAAAACAAGGTAGATTTCTACTGAAGTCCTCTATTGTTAACCATGGCTTCATCGTTTCAGCAGTGATTATTCCTGGTTCCGTTCTGTATTTGTCCTTAAAGTTGTCTGTAAGAAGAAATAAGGTGCAAATAAACCACAGGCTGTTTTCCTGACATTGCTTGGTATTGTTCGATTTAGCCCAATTGTCCTGAGATGAACAGTAGAGAGTGGAGAAGTAAATAGCTTTTTTGTTTATTACATTTTTTTTTTGGCCTGCGGATTCTCGGTTTTCAGATTCACCCAGCTGAGATGGAGGAGCAGTTAGGGTCAAGTGTCTTTCTCAGGGACACTTTGAACTTCATAGGCAGAATCAAAGGTCGGTGTGACTGCACCATTCGACCTGTGGAACTTCCTTTCAGAGTCTGTAAGTGTGTTTACATCAAGCCCTGTTTTAGCGCATTTGGACTTTGCTCTTAAATTCCTGAATGGAAACACCTCAAAATGCAAATAAGTCTTCATTTTTCGCAAAACACTTTTGTGCTTGAAAGGGGTGGATCTTTGAAGGTTAATCGAAAACATTAAATGTGCAAATGTACGAAAACACCGGCAGAAGAGGTTTCTAATTGGAAAGCATTGAACTCCCATAATATCGCTTTTGTAACAGTTGGAAAAGAAAAAGAAACACGCAATGGTGAGTCAGTGGACGGAACGGAGGGTGGGTGTGATGTGGATACATTTACACACTCTCACTCAGGATCCTAGCAGCGTTGTTTTTGAAGCCTCTGCACTGTCTGTTTGGAGGGTCTTTCTCTACCGATGAGTATAGTGCATTGATCATGGAAGTTAGATCGGTGAATTTATCGCTCCAGAACGGATGAGGGGAGACTAGTCATTATAGTCAACAATAGGAGCAACATCAACACGTTTTATCAGTGGATGCAAACGGGAAAAATGCGCTTTTCTTTTTTGCGAATTTCTGAACTTTCGCTTCCTATATTCGAAAAGGCTTGAAGGAAAAGCACCTTGTGGAACTTGACAGATACTGAAATGCTCTGGAGGGGGTGTAAGTACTGTTGAAATCTGACAGGTATGATAGAGCTATCAACCACAACAACATGCAGGCTAAAACTGACAGGCTTAACAACTTTGCCAGACAGGTCGGACTAGGTATCAACACTTCCAAAACAGTGTTATGTGTCAACTCCACCACCACACAACCCATCATTGTTGAATTTGTGGAAGAATCCACCTATCTGGGCAGCCTCATCAGTAAGGACAGCGGGGTATCAACGGACATAAAGGCAAGGCTGGGAAAGGCTCAGGGGGCCTTTTCCTAACTCCTTTCCATCTGGAGATCAAAGCAATACAGCCTTAAAACCAAGATGCTCCTATACAACAGTAATGTCAAGTCTGTTCTGCTGTACGAGTAGTTACGAGTAGTTAAAACAGACGTTGTGTTCCACAACCGATGCCTCCGGCGAATATGCCAAATCTTAAGGCCAAATAAAATCTCCAATAATTAACTGTATAAACAAACTGGGCAGAGTATAAACACACAGTTGTTGTTTTTTTTAAGTTTTATCCCACAATGTTGTAACCCGTTTTTTCACCCAGTGTCAATTATCTAATGTAATCCTGGGCGCTACACTTCCTCTGCCAACCTGGGGGGGGAGCGGACTGACCTCATGCTTCCTTCTATGCATGAGAAGTCCAAGGTGCTTATTTTCACCTGACAGGGGAGAGTTACCCCAGCCGGACGTAGCGCGTGGAAGGAACGCGTTATTCCGACCCGTTCCTTTCCCCTCCATCAGGCGCCCCGGCTAGCCAGGGGGAGGTAGTTTAGAGACCAGGATTACGGCATGTTTTTGTGAGGGTACCTACCCTAGGGGACACGGGGAGAACATGGAAACTCCACAGTCCACACAGAAAGGCCCTTTCGCCAACCCCACCTTGGGTATGGGCACTGATGACGCGGAGGAGGGAACACGCCCCCAGTGCCCACAGCGACCCCAGCGGGAATCGAACCCAGGACCTTCGGCGACAGCACTATACCGACTGTGCCACCGTGACCCAACACACAGTTGTATAAACAAACGAGCCAGAGTATCACCAAGGATATTACACACCGACATGGCTGAGATGGCTTGGACATGTGCTGAGAATGGAGCCGGACCACATCACAAAGGTGGCCTTAGGATGGACACCACCAGGCAAGAGAGAACCTGGGAGGCCCAAAACCACCTGGCACAGATGAACCTGTCCTGGGGAGAGGCGCAACATGCTGCCAGGGATCGGATTAAATGGAGAGCGCTCATTGAAGCCTTGTGTCCCATAGGGGACGAAGAGGAGTAAGTATAAGTAATGATAGAGCTATAGTCCATAGAGGTATAGTGTAGCAGTACGCGATTCCACCGCGTGACCCTCAAGCCTATAGTTTAGGCTCGTCCGGTGCATCTACGATAAGCAACAGCAGCTTAACAAAGACAATGGGAACAGGTTCAGTGTTGCGTTATGTATTTATCAAGCACCATAACGGTGCTCACCAAGGATCACTGACCAGCATCATTAGTCTCAATGACACAGTCAGTGGGGCTGGCTTGCGCTCCTTAATGTGCCATGGGTATCGAGCAGCGTACCAAATCGTTCACTGTAGTGGACTCGGGTGTCAGCCATTGTGTTCCAAACCTCAACTGAAAGACTAATTCACTATACCACTGGTTCCCAAACACATTTTTTATGGGTCCCTCCCTTTACTTTACTACTTTAACAAAAAAAGAACCTAGCTGAGAATGAGTATTTTATTATAGACCAATATAGGTTATAACTATAATCAGTTTGAAACCTACTGTACATAGGCACAACATGTGAAAGTGCAAGACCTATATCTTCAGAAAAATCCACGTGGCCTAATTGAGTTTGGCGCAAATACAAATCTTTAATCTTGAACCTGAGCCCAGAAGCCAGGGGATTCTCACCAATCACCATGGACCTGATTATTAGCTCACAGCACAGAGGTTAACCTTGCTTAGAATAATTGGTAGTTAGGCCGACGGCGCAGCTGGCCTGATATTCATTAAAGCGAGTGTCTGCGTCTGGTTGTGTTTCTGTGCATTAGCGGGTGAGTGTATGGTGGTACGTCCTCTATTACCCCCACCCCTCGCTCTCTCTCTCTCTCTCTCATTAGGCAGCGCTCCAGTGACCCGCTGTAGGCAGGGGTCAGCTCCTAATCCTCCGGGGGTCACGCAGGTCTACAGAGGGAACAGATTACAATTCGTTGGCTAGAGAAGCAAGCCAATTAGAGCTGCTATCTGTGTTTAGGCAGCTAAACACGGCAACATTACCAGACCTGTTCATGGATACAGGGATACACAGAGAAATGGACAGCCATGGGAATTGTGAGGCACGTGTCCCAAAGAAATTTGGTTGATTTCTCTATTAAATGCCCACCGAAAGTGTTTATAGTATAACTGACCACATGCAGGTCAATTGTGTTCGTATAGACATTCGGCAATGCCGAGCACGATCCTAATTGTGAATTTAACTCTGAGAATGTACGTATGTAAGACCCTTAAGGGTCCCTTTGGTTCCCAGCTATCAATCATTAGCTGGGGGTCCCCATTAAGGACCCGTGTTTCCTGGAGAGAACAGTATACTCCGAACCAATAAAGAATGAAACACTTTTGCAGGAAACTACAGAGTAAACAGTATGCTCTGCTTGCCAAGTTGTCAGTGTCAGATGATATCACAGAAGTAATGCAATATAGCTAATGGTACCTAAAGTACCAGCAGCATTTTCCATAGACATTTACACATTCATTTACATTAAGCTAATCGATCATTAATTGATAATGTTTAGTTAGACTAGTGGCGGGACTGAGCGTCCAGTTTACTCACTTGTATTTGGTTCATGTATAGTGTTGATTTCGTCGACTAAAACTATGACGAAAAATGCCCGTAACTTCAGTTATGGGCTGATTAGGCGTAACTGAATGACAGCAGAAGAGAAGAACATCTGGGATGCAATCGGTCTCTCTTGGCATCAGTGGTGGTTTTGTGATTATTATTAACGGACATTAGGAGGCTGCGTCACTTTCGGTGCTGTACTCCGTGCCCCAGTTACACACCGCAGTTCCCCATTCGACTTGTACAGAGATGCTCCGTCCGGTCTGCGGTCATACGATATAGAAATAAACACAGTATCGATCATTGGAATGATGTTACAGTCGTATGAGGGATGAAGTGGCATTTATATTGTTTGGTCTTTAATGCCTATAGGCCAGTAGATGCCATACTTTTGTACATGCTGCCATTTGAGTTGGTCTCCTAAGTTCCCTCATTATGCCCACCCATTCACTTACTAATTTCTCACAACCTAATTCTGGTCTGCTAAACCCAAAGGGACCAGATTTGGAATGATACAATCTCACAATGTATCCCATCGGGTTGTGTAGATTGGCTTTTTTTTTGTAGCCGAAGTTTAAAATGTGGTTAAAGTGGTTAAACAGATTTTGATGCTATATTAACATATTTTGCTGGAGACCCCCTGGAGCCCCCTCAAGGACCCCTTGGGGTCTCTGGACCGCAGCTTAGGGATGCAGTGCAGTTGTTTCGCCAACGGAGGTGAAAAAGGGGTGATAAAAAGAACATAAAAAATAAGAACACAAAAACAGACTGTAATAAAGTAATAAAATATATAAAAGTGTGTTTTTAAGTGATATAAGGTAGTAAAAGATATACAAGTGTGTTTTTAAGTGATATAAAATAACACTTAAATTGCTAGCCTGCTCTCTTCAGCCAGGTTATTTAAAAGTCCAGGGGAAAGGTCAATTGCTTTTTGCCTTCAGTCTAGACATTGGAACAACCATTACTCCTGCTATTAAATGTGACTGACAAAGTGTACCCTGGCAAACATTTGGTGAAGTGCTCATTTGATTGTGCCAGACGCTTTAACAACCCTAAAATGCATAAGCAGTAAGATAATTCAAATGAGTTACTCCTCATATTAAATTATAATCAAAGAGTACATTACAAGCCAAGTTTTAGAGTAATTATGTTTGTCTGAAATTCAAAAAAGTCCCAGGATGGGCATGTGAATGGAATCTTAATGGGATGACAGTCTCTGTATAAGTAAGTAAGTATAACTTCAATAAAATTGTAATGTTATGACACTAATGGTCTCTTTTGAGAGTTCACTCCAATGGAATCTTAATGCTCTGCCGGTCTGTGTTGAGAGTTAATTTGGATAATGCTATGAATGCCTCTGATGGGAGTTAGCTCCAATGGAATAGTAATGCCATGACGGTCTCTGATGTGGGTTAACGCCGATATATGTGTAGCCGTTCCCTACAGCTTGGGTTTTAAATCTCGCTGGCAATAGCTAAATGATGAGAAGACATGGCAGCTTATCTGTCAGGGATGGGCAGAAAATTCAAATTCACTCAAAGTTCGTGATTTTTAATGCCACTAAAAGCAAATTTAACGTTCAGAATCAATTATTGCATTTACTATGAAATCGTGCATTTCCCGTCAGTCGGTTGTTCGGTTGTTTGTTCGCCCCAAGCATGACCGTGTGTGTGTGTGTGTGTGTGTGTGTGTGTGTGTGGTTTATCTGGCCACATTGAAGTGTATGATCCAACTCTTTATGACAAGCTGTCTAGACAGATTTTTCTTGTTTATTTTGTAACATTTCACACACACCATGTCTCTTTGAGAACCTGAGTTATTGGATTCTAGCCTATTTCTTGACACATCATGAGTCACAGCTAGTAACAAACAGAACTACAGTATGAACACGTCCGTTGTCTTCAGTACAATCAACACAGGACATGTTCCAATGGATGCTATTATTTAGTCACCAGCTCTTAGTAAGTAAACATTTATGAAAGCCCACACACACTTAAACACTTTCACTTTCAAATTCTTTCTATAGCAGATCTACAAACATGTAGTTTGCTACTTTTGCACAACACACTTGTACGATAGCATTCTTTTTTCTTTATTAAAAAAACCATAAAAAACTAAATATGGAGATACAAAGGTTCTGCCCTACAGCAACGATATACAATTGATTCTGCTGTTGAAATCAAAGCTTTCTTTAACCTCATCGTCGTACTGTACATCAAATGGCATAACATTCACTCCATTCCCACTTGACGTCTCGTCAACAGCTGGCATGCAAATTAATTTGTGCTGGAGTCAGTCCTTTCAGCAGACAGGGCCACAGAATCCTGCCAAAAGCGTTAACAGAGTCAAAGTGACCGAGAACAATGGGGGCTTTAGTCATCTCGTTGACAAAGACATTGAACGGCTGCTTGCTCCCTTGTTGCTGTGGATTAGACGAGTGCTGACTGAATTCAGCACTTTTATAACTATACAACTGGATCAGAAGAGCTCACTTGGAAATCTCCAAAGCATGCCCGCGGCCCACACAAGTGACCGCCTACCATGGCAGGCAGCGGCCCACACATGTGACCGCCTACCATGGCAGCGGCCCACACATGTGACCGCCTACCATGGCAGCGGCCCACACATGTGACCGCCTACCATGGCAGCGGCCCACACATGTGACCGCCTACCATGGCAGCGGCCCACACATGTGACCGCCTACCATGGCAGGCAGCGGCCCACACATGTGACCGCCTACCATGGCAGGCAGCGGCCCACACATGTGACCGCCTACCATGGCAGCGGCCCACACAAGTGACCGCCTACCATGACAGCGGCCCACACATGTGACCGCCTACCATGGCAGCGGCCCACACATGTGACCGCCTACCATGACAGCGGCCCACACATGTGACCGCCTACCATGACAGCGGCCCACACATGTGACCGCCTACCATGGCAGCGGCCCACACATGTGACCGCCTACCATGACAGCGGCCCACACATGTGACCGCCTACCATGGCAGCGGCCCACACATGTGACCGCCTACCATGACAGCGGCCCACACATGTGACTGTCTGCCATGGCAGCGGCCCACACATGTGACCGTCTACCATGGCAGGCAGCGGCCCACACATGTGACCACGTACCTACCATGGCAGCCACATGTTAAGTGGTCAGATGGCGGGCCGCGTGCACTTTCAGACCACGTTTATATCACTCAATCGATTGTGTTCGGCTTGGATCTATCAAAGTAACGTAATATACTTTGAGTTCCTATTTTTTTCCATTTCACATGAACAAAGAATACAGTGTAATGTATGTACTCAACCATTATATAGACAGAGCATACGTTGGGGTACGGACCTGGGATATGACGTCCCCCCTAGCGTCGGGGTTAGTATATATACGGACATGGGAAAGAAAGAAAGAATTAAAAACTGTCACATAAGCCTGAGTAGACGATAAAATGACCAAATGTTTATTTTAATTTTGAAGTGAAATATCCCTTTAATGCATGCTTATACTGCGTACCTGGCCAATGCTGGCCCAGCCTCAGACTGTGACCGAGGCGGGTTACACTGCAGCCCATGTTAATGGCGTCCCCGCTGAGGGTGCGAGCCGAGGGCCCGCGGGACATCGCTGTCGGATGCTGTGAGACTGTGAAGAGCAGCCTGGGAGTGTGCTGCGTAATGGCTCTCCATCCACACTGAATGTTGAATATCAATGAGTTGAGGTGATTGAGGTTCAGTGAGCGTTTGCGCGTGTGTGTGTGTGTGTGTGTGTGTGTGGTGTGTTGGTGTGTGAGGGGGAGGGGAGGGGGGGGGCGGGCTGTAGCGATGGAATTGCTGATGTGCGTGTGATCTGATGATCCCGCTGCAGTATAAAAATGTTGCTTCGAAACATGTGAGTAGTATTTAGAAATCGTAAGACACACACCAAATTAGCTCCCCGGGTTTAGCATTCAGAACCCAAATTACAGAGATATTTCCGGGATGTTTTATAGGATTCATCATATTACGGTGATGCACGCAAGAGTCTGGGATGTGAAAGTGTCATTTAATTTAAATATGTTGTCCCTTTTCCTCTGTGCTTGTTGATGATTTATGACCTCAGCTGCCTGACTCGGTGACATAAGCATAAGCAAATTGATAACCATGACATGATGACTGTCCACGACTGTATCGGAGGGACTGGCTGTATGTACAATATGTCATGATATGAGATGCATGCTTATTATTCTTGCTCATTCTGTTCCTATCTTTGGTCTAGTCTTCTAGAAACCATTCAGATGGTCAACCAAGTATTCAGTTGCATGATGGTGTAATGGAATCCCCAAAAACTAAACCTATATAAGTTGTAACGAGTATGCAAATAACACATTTTCATATTTCATATCATCACATCATCACATGAGCTCATGGATTAATAACACTAACAAAACTATTCCCCAGTCACTTTGGTGGGTTCATTCATGCTTAGGAAGAGAGCACCAAACAATGGAGGAGCAATTTAGCTCCCTTTCCAAAAAAAAAAAAAAATGCGGTACTAAACACTTCTTGTGGCACTATACCAATTTACAATAATAATATACACCAGACTTGCATATCACTCAAAAACACTACAAAAAAACAAAATAATTGTACAGGCCTCACCAAATCCCTTCTCTAGCTGCCTCTAGGGGGCAGTGTTGGTTCACATCTAGTATTAAAAAAAGACTTGTTGAAAAGTCTTAAAACTATGGAGGAGTGAGAGATGGTCGAGAAATGGAGGGAGCCGGAAGTGTGGAGGAGAGATCTAAACTTTAATATAGGTGGGGTGCACAATTGAGGAGACAGACTGACATTTTGAAGGCATCAGCAAGAGCATCCTTATAATGTATTTATAAAGCACATTTTAGAAACCTCTCTTGTTGGCCAAAGTGCTGTACAAAACACAATATCCGTAGACATCAACAACATTGAGTATAAGAGTAAGCAGGTGATAGATGTAACAGTGATGCAGCAAGATGATTTCATGACACTTGGCTGACATGGGCTCTCCTCTCTTCTCTCCTTTTTTGTATTAAAGAAGCTTCACGTTGCCGTTGGGCACACATCAGAGAAAAGAGAGTTGAACAACGCGTTATTTTCAGTGTGGTTTATAAATAAAGTAATAGAACTACATTAACCTACTTACACATGTCGGTGCAGCCAACTCCTTCAAATTTCGAGCACGGAATATCTGCCACTTATATACTGTAAGTGGCACCCGCATTGTGTGATGCTCAGCCAATCACAGCGCGGAATGCCACATCTTCCAACCAATCGCAACGGCCAATCAGAGTGCGAATTTCCGCGCCATACATGCAGTAATTTGTCCGTCCTCAAATTTCTGTGCCATACATGGTAATGTAGTACGTAGTACTTACGTATGTATGTACAGTATGTACGTTCGTACGGCTGTAATCCACGTCATTTGAGGACCGTTCGCACCACCGACTTCAAATTTGACACACGCGTTGCACGCGAAGAAAAGGCCGTGGTCAGGCTCTGCCAGTGGACCTAATGAGCCTAAGTCCCCTCACCCGTAGAATTTCCAGTCTCTGCCTCAGCCCTCAGCCAATTGATTGCCATGGCAACCCCGTACACACTACACACCTGCCATTTGATTGCTTAACCAGTCCACTTTTCACAGACGGATACAGAGATGTCCATTATATGGGCACAAACAAGGGACACAGAACAGACGGTTAAAAACGGGTGCTATGACAACGGGAATACTAAGTTCCCAACCTGCATCGTTCCCAAACTGTAGGGCGGTGGCCGACGGGCACAGGTCTAGTACAGGGTAATTTTCCATCTTCGACTTTGCTGTCACTCCTAAAGTTATTATGAGTCTCATTATGAGTGTTGCGTAATGTCTGACATTTCTCTATCTGCCACTTGTATATAATGGGCAAGACCTACGCCGCGGCGTAGAGTGTATCGGCGGAAGTAGCAGGACTTTGACGGAAGTATACCGCGAAATGACGTTGACGCTTTACAATTCTGTTTACATTCTCCGTCAATGAAACAAGTGTTGTGATTGGTCAAAAAATATTGTATCCTCAAAGCGCCAATTCTGGCTCCATACATGAGCATTTTTCTGCGCCTCAAACTTGAGGCTAAAAAAAAAAGTGTATAATTTATACTCATGTATGTGATTGGACACTCACAATATGGGAATCACAATTTGCGTCCTCACTTTTCTGCCTTCACTTTTTATCCCCACTACTAAAACTATCAGTTTAGATTGTGTGAGCCTAACTGTCTGTCTCCTCGTCCACCACTCTTCCACTGTCCTCCTATAATCCACTGATCTCCCCTGTGCGCCCTTGTCTTCTCCATAATCATTTAATCGTTTCCATTTTGATATTTTCCAAAAAATTGCAGAAATAGGCCAATGCAATTGTCAAGTAAAATGTCATGTGACCCAACTCTCTACCACCTTCCCGTTCCTCCTTACTCACCCCCCTCTCTCTCTCTCTCTCTCTCTCTCTCTCTCTCTCTCTCTCTCTCTCTCTCGCTCCATTGTCTCCTCAGTGAGATGAAGCCCCTGATCAAGCAGAGGCATTTATCCAAAGTCATGCTGCGGTGGATGATGTGGAAATTGAGCTGCTTAGAAATGTGTTCCCTGCCACTGCCAGCCCACCCGTCCTTAGAAGGCCTTGACATCGCAGGGGGAAGGAGGAAATTTGGAGGCAAGTACCAACAATATTCTTTATGTAAGTTATCACTTATCAGAGTGACACACACAGAGACACAAGCATTTACGTCACAAAGTACAGTAAGTAAGTGACAGACAAGTGTTAGACCATGCAAGGAAACAGGGAAGAAATTAGGCAACTTTTCTTAACCCACTCAGTGACAGCTATAGGGAGTCGGGCACTGCCCATAAGGGCTGATTCATACTCCTATTTTACCTCTGTTTCGGCTCTGTAGGGCCAATTTCGGCTCGTCAGAAATTTTCAGTAGCACCGAAGAGCTGACTTTAGGACGGTAGCCCCCAGACTATACAATGACGTGACCAAAAAGGGGATACGACAGGTGGTGAATTGCATAAGCAGCCCAGAGTGCTGGGTTACCTTGTGTTTTCCAGTCCCGATGCAGGCTGGTGGTGCGTGCTGGGGACAAAAGCGCCAATTCTTATTACTTTTTCATCATCTGACCCAGTTTTCCTGCTTGAATATAATGACAGAGAATGGAAAAGGTTCCATTTGATTAACTACAGAGTGCAGACACATGCGCACATATGAACTCCTTCTGCTATCTGATCACAGCTCCATTATATCGTGGTCTTTGAAGCAGCGTCATTGTCAGTTATCCTTTCCTCGGTTTCTATAAAGCCAAGTCGGTTCCTCCTTTACCCGACTACAATGTTTTGTGCAGGAAATCTTGAGCTCAAAAGTCAAGATTGTTTGATTGTCAATATGTTCAAAATGAAAGTAAGTAAGTAAAACAATTATTGCTTTCTAATTGGTAACTGTTGTGCTGGTCAGGTTTTTGGTTTAATTTGATTTAACACTTCACAGGTCCACAGGTTCACGCAGTTTGTTTCATCATTAGGCCTAAATGGTATTTATTTGACCACTTTTTTTAAATGGTATATATTTTACCATTTAAATATGACTGTAAATTAGCACAGTTACATTTTCCACTTTCTCTCACGTACCAGTACAACCTAGGGCTAGTCACGTGACCACTTCCCTTCCTTCTCAGAGCTTCCTTGGAGAATATGGGGAAATGAATGCAGATCATGTTCCAACCCTCTCCTGCTTTAAAAGTGAACAGGGAAAAAAGTTAATCAACCACCAACCGACCACACTGGAGACGAAATGGTTCGCAATGTGACCCTTTGCCTCTCGTCTATAGCGGTTTGTCCTCGCAGTACAAATAACAAGCAAGGCTATGAATGTGAACGTGAGCCAGGAAGGTTCATCAGTTGTTCACAGGCGTAAATATCCATCTATATGCATCTCTATGGAGATGAGGAAATGCAATTTGCAACGCACCAACCTATGCGGCGACACTCCCCCCTGTCCCGCAATGCAATGGCATCAAGCAGATGGAAAGAATAAGTCCTGGAATGGGAAATAAAACCCGTAATGAGCGGTCTTAGCGGCCAAGACGGGGGTCTAGCTTTAAATAGGGCTCCATGAATGAAACCGCGTTCAGGCGACGGTAATGAAGACAATCACTTTTAATTTAGCTTTCCCTGCGTCAGCTCCGTGATGGTGTAATTGGGTTACATAATTAGCGCTGGCTGGAAAACAAACGGCGCGAGGCTTATAGAAGTGAGCTCAGTGCTATTGCTAGATGTCTGATTACTTTGGAAAGGTTCCCCGCCACCGCAGACGGCCGCAGAGGGAGAGTGGAGGCCACTCGCCGCCGCCTCCCCTCCGACAGCGCAGCGAGAGAACGGGTCAGATGGTCAAAGCGGGGAATTGAGGGAAAAGAGTGGTGAGGAGCAGAGTGTGGAGAATATCTGACGAGGAGAAGAGAGATCGTCAGTATGGGTGGGGAGAAAAACGGAAGAAAGGAGAGGCAAGGACAGGGCTGTGCCTTAAGTGTAATTGGCCTGAAATGTTAGCCGGGGAAAATAAATGTTTGAGCTGGAAAGGTCACGGTCCACTTTAATGAGATTCCTTATTTGAATGTCTGTCTGTCTGTCTGTCTGTCTGTCTGTCTGTCTGTCTGTCTGTCTGTCTGTCTTGCAGTTTCAAAGCTTCAATTTAAAGGACATGTTTAGCCCATTAACTATGACTAACTTACACTTGACATCATTGCAGACCATTTTCCAAAGGAAGCCAATATATTCATTTCAGTATGATATCAAAATACACTTTCAGAGGCTTGAAACTCACATGAGTTAATCCAACACAGTGTTGTTACGCTTTTGTCAAAGTTATCGTTGCACTTTAAAAGTCTAGCAAAAAAAAAAGAGAAAAACATCCCTGGTGAAAATAATGAATTGTGAATGAAATTCAAATGTGTGCACATCCGGATCAAATATTATAACTTTATGGACTCAAACAAAACATGGAGCTCTCACTCTACTTTTGGAATAGGAATAATTCCAACCAGTGGATAATGCTTGGAGTCTTTTGGTCATTAAAATAATTCTTCTAAATCCTCCAGTTTTCTGAAATAAATATTTTCAAGATTTTTCAAAAATAGCAGTGGAATGAAAAAAAAGCAGATGAACTTGTAGATCTGCTATTTTTCAATAGCTAAATTATAACATAATGTTTAAAACACCAAAAGGGGTTAAGTTACAAACTAAGGTGTGTCAGCAAATACTGCAGGAATGGCAAAGTGAGAACTTTACTTTAGGTTTTTATGGGTTAAGGTTAAGGTCCAGCAGTTGTGGCGATTCTGGGAACGGCAGATTGTTTCGCCCAGTCGCCATTTCAAAAGTCCTCTCATCCACTTCACATCTGTCTCCTTGTACAGTATATAGACTTGTCAATTTTGGTCTGACTGTAGTGACATAATCATCCATTTTTTTTTTACAATTGTCGAGATCATCTGTGAGCAGATTTGGAGTTTTACGATTGGATATTTAAACCTCTCACGGTCACACTATACAAGTCAAACTGGGCATTTGATTAGTTCTGATAAGCCTCCAACCGCAAATGCCCCGCCTCCCCTCCCCAAAAGTGTGAGCCTGGCTTAACCGACATCTCCATATTAGTATAACATGTGTGCATGTAAACCTATACTGTATGGAACCGTATGGGTCTGTATGGGTCTTTTAATTTCTAAGTGGGTTAACCACCACCCCAACCCCCTCCCCCTTAACTCCACTCATAAGCTGTTAAAGGAACAGCGTAACACGCCAAAGTTCACGCTCTTGGCATTCGTCACAACAAAGTGACACCCTAAAGGAAATTGCATTGACGGCAACGACACGCTCATTAAGAGGTGAACACGTAACCATTTATTTATTTATTTTACATAAATTGCACTACTGGGAGGTGTTTAAAAGTGGGAGTTGATGTAATGGCATGTAATGTTTTAAGCTTAAAGACATAAGCATGTTTTACATCATCGAGAAGTCTGCGAGGAAGCAGCCTTTGATCTGGGGGCAAAAGCGAGGCGTCAGAATGGAAATGGAAACAGGAAACAGCCATGCAGGAATACAATATTTCTTAAGCGTGCTATAAGCAGCAGCCTGTGGAGGTTGGGACAACTTTCGTCAAATTATTTTTCTGTCACAGAGGAAAATCGAGCGAGTGCGTTTTCCGGCAGCGGCCGATGCCGCGCAGTCACCGCCAATTGCTGACAACACCCGCGGCAGTGCTTCTCGGCAGCATCATTCTGACACCCGGCCTATAACCTCTCAGGGATTCATTTTTTGAGTGGTGCAACCACTCCAAGGAACAGCAATGTCCGTGTTCACCTATGTGTTGGTTCACCTATGTATGTGCCTATGTATGTGTTCATGAGCACCAGTGTGACTGACTACCAGTAGGGGCGCTGTTGTGCCAGAAACAGAGAGAGAGAGATAGTATTAGTGCTGCACTGTTGCCTGCTAATGAGAGAGAGAGAGAGACACGCAGCAAAGGTCATCATGAACGGGACTCGAACACGCGATGCGCTGTCAGGCCAGAGCCTATAATTATGTGTCATGCGCCTGGACCGCTTCATGGCCAGCGGGTGCACCACAGTTGATTTTTAACGGGCAGCTCATAGTTGGATAATATCTGATACTTCCATGACTGCGGAGAGCAAAATGTCTGTTTCTCAATTGATTTATCACCTGTGAATGTTAAAAAAATATTTTTTCTAAATTTCAAGCAGGTGACGTGTCAAACTACTGTAGGGGGTTTTCATGATTCTAAATCCATTCCAAGCACAAAAAACCCTCCTTGGGTTAAATTCAGCCATAGCCACTTGCCCAAATGTGATGAACATTAGCAAAACTAATGCTTGGAATGGATTCAGAATCATTATTATCGGTTATTGTGCCTTAACCCCTTTTGGTGTTAGCATCATGTCTTGCTTTAGCTATTGAAAAATAGCAGATCTACAAGCTCATAGCGCACCACCGAGTGGCGCGCTATGAGCTTGTAGTTCTGCTATTTTTGAAAAATCGACTGACATAGAAACACAGCTTTTTCAGAAAACTGTCAGGATATATAGAAGACATTTTTTAGAATCTGATCTCGGGTCAGAATGGGTTAACGGGTTGTTAATGGGGCCATATGGATTTGGGGCTCTCACGAATTCTCAGCCGCCGAATGGACCGACAACACTGTTACCGGCGTCTGGACCGGCGGCCGCGGAACGGACCGACACTGCCGCAGAACGGAGCGGCAGAGGAGTGTCATAATTCCCCCCCTTCCCCTCCCCCCTCCGGCAATGCCGCGTCTGATTGCCGCCGCCGGTAGAATGCTCACTCGCTCCTTCTGGGAAAATCAACTCTCACGCTGATTTTGTCGCAGGAAGCAGCCCAATCAAACGGGCTTATAGTTCAGCCAATCATCGACGTCTCCACTGAAGAGGCTTCTCTGAATAACATACAGCGGGTTCACAAATATGTACTGTACACGCACATACACAGACACACCAGATCCATCATTCAATCAGTGAAGTGCAGGCACGTGCAGGGGGGGGGGGGGGGCTTTTGGGGCTTGAGCCCCTGCCCTTTTGCCTCAAGGCAGGCTGTGAAAAAGTCGTTACCAAACGTAAAAAAGAATAAGATACAAAAGTAGCACTTGCTGCAACAGCTGTCAACTGGTGTTTTGTTGAGCAACCAATTTAGGGCCCCCGACAAACACCTGTCCTTATGAATTTGGGGGAAAGTAGGGTGAACATTCATTAAAACATAATACAGCTTTATCAGTGCATAGCCATGGCTGTGAACAACCTGTTCTTGTCACATCTGCAATTCAGCTGCATTCTCCTTTAAGCGGCTTAAGCATTTCAATGCTAATGGGGTTTGGATACACGAATTTATGAAATATTCCGCCATTGCAAAAGATATTGGTATGCTTGAGTGGCCCATCAAATCCTAAAAGTTCTGTGGCTTTCGTGTGTGTGTGTGTGTGTGTGTGTGTGTGTGTGTGTGTGTGTGTGTGTGTGTGTGTGTGTGTGTGTGTGTGTGTGTGTGTGTGTGTGTGTGTGTGTGTGTGTGTGTGTGTGTGTGTGTGTGTGTGTGTGTGTGTGTGTGTGTGAGTGTGAGAGAGAGAGAGAGTAAAAGTTATGTGGCTTTCGTGTGTGTGTGTGCGTGCGCACGTGTGTTTGGAGGCTGATCGCTGGCTTGGATGTAAGACAAACGTGGAGGCTGTGAGTGTGTCTGACTGACAGTGTCCACAGTAACACGGGAACAATGTGTACATGTACAGTAGTATATGGTTTTATTTGCGTGTGTAATAAAAATAATTGCACAGGCCTGCATGGGCTGCTTGCGTCGTTCCCAGGGAAAAAGCAGTCTATTAAAAGCTATAGCGCTAGGTTTACACCTCAGGAGGAGCACTCTGAGACTGATAATCTGTTTATAGACGCCACCGTGAAGAGAGAGGGAGGGCGTCAGGATCTGGGGAGGAGGAGGTAGAGAGAGGGGATTTCAGACAAAACGCAGGGAAAGAGGAAAGGGAAAAGGAGGAGGAGGTGTATCTCTCGTTTTCCTCTCTCTCTCTGAGAGGAGGAGAGAGAAAGGGAGCGAGGGGGAGAGAGACAATAGAACAGTAATGAAAGGGACAGTATATGCATGATCCGCTTTGGAAGTTACTGGAATTTATTCACCACATCTTTTCTTTTTTTTATTATTCTTTTTTTTATATGGCTATAAAAAGCATCCAGATTGTGACAAAGTACAGTAACCGCAGGCAGTCATGCTTCCACGGGTTTTTGATGTGTGACGATGCGTTATGTTTTTGCGCGTGTGTGCGTGCACCTGTCCAAAACAAGCCAACCAGTATACATTACAGTGTATATATTTAATCTTCTCCTTATTATGTTTGGACACATACCCTACCCAACCTTTATTTTCCCACACGGGTATGGTAGAGATAAAAAATAAAGGTTGTGATAAACTATATCAGGGCTATAGTTACTATAGGGCTGATAACTTGGAGCTGACATGGCAGTGAGAAACTAAGTAAGTGCAACTTCAACGGTTCACAGCACCTGACCAAACGGCATATGCTAAAATGCCACGGCGCACTGCACTGTCACAGTGAGCGACTTTGCTGCAGAAGGAACTCAAAATGAATGAAAACCAAATGCAGTTACTATGAACAGTCGGGTAGAATAATCTATGGCCGAGGAGACACCGGAGTTGGTCCAGGTGCAAAGGGACCAAGAAGGCGCATGGTCTGTCAGCAGCACCTGCCATGTTCTCTGCCAACTCCTTTCCCACACTGTCAGAGAAAATCCCATCTTGTTCCCCCAGGGCAGTCGCTCATTGACAGTTATGTTAATATGTTTGTTAAATAAAGCGTGTTGATGATCAAATGCTGCCATACATAAGGCTATGTATGAGTATGTGATGAACAAATTATTTCCCCGGCATTCACTGCTTCCCCTCGGTTGTGTGACCTTGGGCAATGGGCAAGAATGCCTGATGATGATCTATATTTACGCTAATGTTCCGCGTATGCGTGTGTCTGTGTTCTTGGCTGCTATTGACGGATGAGGAGGGACAGTCGGTAACTGAAGTGGGCTGATGCCTGCTGTTGGCTGGGCTCATGACGAGGAGTGGAATGGCCTGTCATTAATGTAGCCCCAAGATCATCTCTCTTCTGTGTCCCTATAGAGGGAGAGGGAGATGCAGTATTAACCCATTAAGACCTCAGATCGATTCTACAATGCATTCTAAATCAGTGGTTCTAAAACTTCTCCGTGCCAAGGAAGGACCCTCCCAAAATGATATGTACAGTACTTGGCCACGGACCCATTGATCTGAAAATGTTTTGTGCCAGGAACCCTGTTTTGTGCCCCCCCCCCCTCCCCAGAAGAGAAGATTTGTGTTCAAATTCAAACAAGATTAAAAAAAAGAAGAAAAAGAAATGTGCGAGCTTGTAAGATCAACACTAAATGGCTAAATTCTGAAATGAAACGGATGCTTTCCCGGTTGTGGTGGGTTCAGGAGGAGGGGGCATGGAGAGAAAGATGTATACAGTATACAGTCGAGGAGAGTGCAAGAAATGGAGGGCGGGATTGAGAGAGACCGTTGGAGACGAGAGGGTACCAAATGAATGTAGAGGAGGAAGGAAGGAGGAAGAGAGAGAGAGAAAGCATGAAACAAATTCTATTTGACCTACATACACCAGACGACCAAGTTATTTTCTCCATTTTGTCTTTCACAAAATTGGCCACATTTAGGGATGTTATACAACATGCATTCCATCGCGCACTAGCTTTTGCTATCGGCCTCTTCATGCCTGCTAGCATTACAAATGTACTTATCTTAATCGTATTAATTATTTTATTGTCTGCCGCTAGTAAAGACATTCTCCAGTGAGCATGGCAAATAGTATTAACCTGTAGCACTATAGCTATACTATAATAAAAACCAACGTTTCGGCAGATGCAAGTGCCTTCTTCAGGGTATGAAGAAGGCACTTGCATCTGGGGCGACTGTGGCTCAAGAGGTAGAGCAGGTCGTCCAATGATCCATGGGAATTGAATTTGAATCCCGGCTCCTCCTGTCTACATGTCGAAGTGTCCTTGGGCAAGGCACTGAACCCCAAATTGCTCCCGATGTGCTGGTTGGTGCCTTGCATGGCTTCCGCCGCAATCGGTGTATGAATGTGTGCGTGAATGGGTGAATGTAATGCACAATCTATGTAAAGCGACTTGGATAAAGGCGCTATATAAATGCACCATTTACCATTTACCATCTGCCGAAACGTTTGTCTTTTCAAGACTTCACAACCCATAAACATTTGACTCAAACATGGGACCTGACCCACTGTTTGGGAAACAGAATCAACTCAAATCTTCTTGTACTTTTTCTGGAGAAGTACGCTATTCCACAAATGGAACATGATAGCTTTACTGTACAGTACTGTACTGTACAGTACATACACAGGAATGTTTCCAGACCATACTGTAACTGGCGGCATCGATTTGTGGTGTCCTCCTTCTCCCTCGAGCCTGTTTAGTTTTGCCACTATAGGAGCAGGCTGGACACACATACACACGTATGCCACACACACACGCCCCCACCCCCCCTCCCACACACACACACACACACACGCACGCACGTGGCGTGTCCCATTTAACAGTGGTGGAAGAAGTATTGGCATGAAGAAAATAATAATAATACTTAAGGTACGTGTATGTATGTATGAAATGTCCCATTTTCAAATAAGGTTAAATAGGGCCGAAGTGGTTAAGGCATTTTGTCTAAATCTGCAAAGTATTTAGTAACTAAAGTTTTTAAATAATTGTAGTGGAGTAAAATGTGGAAATACTAAAGTAAAAGCACCTCAAAAGTGTGCTTACTGTAAGTACAATAGCTTGAGTGCAGGTACTTAGTTACTTTACACCACTGCCATTTAACACAAAGAACTTAATTAGCCCTCGGTACGGTGCGAGACGTGTAAAACTACATTTTATTGACCTTTCTACCCACCCGGACAATAGATCAAGCAGCCCGATCCATACCACACCACACCGGTCACGTGATAAAAAAATAAATAAAAATTGTCTCTCCCCCTCCCCTCCTGAAAACTGGACGGGAAGGGTGCTTCGTGTTTAGACTAGCACCCAAAACCAAACTAGTTTCACCCGAAACCAACCTAGTTTCACCTGAAACCAAACTAGTTTCACCCGAAACCAAACTAGTTGGTTTCGGGTGTAACTAGGTTGGTTCACCACGCAATGTGTTAACAATGAGCAACTGCAACAGGGCATATGTATGTTTGTAAGCGTTGGCCATGTGTGTGTGTGTGTGTGTGTGTGTGAATGCACTGACTTGTATTCACGTGTGCAATTGTGTAATATTATTTGTACAAGAAAGCACATGCTGTTTGTGGGTGTAGTATGACTATGTAGGCTAGGGGTTTCCAATGCCTTTGCATGCCAAGGACCTCCAATAGCCATAGACTCTGCATATTGTGAAATGAAAGGAAAAAAAAGATAGTATGAAAATGATTTAGTTTCGTTTAGTTAAATTGAAAGCTCTGGTCAGTGTAACAGCGACATGAGCAGCACCCACAGCCCTTCTCTGCAATTCCAGGTGTGTTGCTGCAAATAGTTGGAGTGTTATTTTGAAACGAGACTACCGGTAGTTTATTACAGTGTAAGAGGACGGGGAGGCTAAAGACCTGCAGCACAGCCAGCATTACTGAGTTTCATGACCCTGCTGCACCAGAGCCCCGAGAAAATGTCCTCTGTTAACATTTTAAAGGAGAAATCGGCAATACAGTTGCTCAGTATGGATTAATTTCATAATAGTACGTTTTAAAGGTTTGTTAATAGATATAGCTACATTTATAATTTCACATCGACATTTAGTCAACATCGTTGCCAATGCCAACACAACATAGTCTCATGTGCGTCGATTAATTTAATACACAGGATCACATTGGAAACAAGCCCTCAGGGCTTGTTATCTTGTTCTATTTGTATCTAGCACCATCGTATAATCTTACCACTGTGCTATTTACAAACTGTTACTAAAGTATTCAATTTTTAATACACCATTGCTCTCCACTGCCCCATTTGAAGTGATGTATTGTATGAAAGAAAGTAAGGCCCTATATCGCCTCCATCACCAACCCACGAGTCATACGACGAGCTCCTTCAATCTACTGCACTAGCCGTGCAGGGGGAGACGGCAGGACCCCCTCTAACACTGAACTAAATGCTGAACTAGCTATCCTATAAAACGTTTCCCAAGCTGGAACAGAGTCACTTAGATCTAGCAAGCTACGAATGCTAACGCCAGAATACCACTCGGAACTTCTCAAGAGTAGGAGGCAGATGCCGAGATTTAGATCATGAAACGATCCACCCCGTCTTACTACTATGCCCCTCTCAAACTCAGAAAAGAGAAGCAGTAAAGAAACATCAAAACAAGCTGCTTTGAATGTATATAGCGAGTAAGTATAATAAAAAAAGGAGGTACCCACTACCTAACTAAGATACTGGGCTCAAGTTACCAATATCTAACTCCCTCCCATAACGCCTAAAAGGCAAGATACTGTACAGATCCTCTAAACTATAAGACCTCCTCAAGGAGCCTCTTACACAGCCCACTGACAGCTCCCTGCTACTACAGTCATTACAATCGTCATTACAATCATGATAACAAAATGTTACCAGAAACATTTTTTTGTTGTACTAAAGGCCTATACCCTGTAGGTAGAACCTTTTGTTGTTGTTTAGCACCATCGTTAAACATTGAAAATACTTTTGCATCCAAACACCTTGGTGTGTGCCTTTCCTGCCTGTAGAAGCATCGGTGTGAAAGCATTGTTCTGTCTCTCCTTGTACTATATTCTATATGCGAAATGGAGATTGACAAGAGAACTGTCAGTCCTTGGTTATCGTCTTCCAGTTTGGACTATTTGTGCTGAGTGCCACCCATTTGGAGTTATTTCAGTGTGGGTTTGTATAACTGGCTGGTTGTGAGTGTGCCTGAGACATACGTATATATATATATATATATGGTATAGTTCCAGGTCTGCATGCAGCCACGTAATGCAATCCAACATGTTTATTCAGCGAGACAGGGAGTCGATGAAAGGTGTGCATGTACCTGCAGTTCAGCAATTACAGCTCCTTTGTGTGTCGACAGCTTATATTTACACAATCAATGCTGTGTGAACATGATGCCTTAAGTTGGCACACTGACACACATCGTCCTGCGCTGTCCTCCCCTGTTGCTTATAGAAGTGGTTCTTTTCAAAGTTGAACATATATAAATAGTTTCCCTGCAGCCCTGAAACCTCAGCATATTGCAGGAAAAACTTATCTTGTGTTTAAAGCCGTAATGTGTAGGAAAGCTGAATGGGAGAGATATTTATAACCGAAGGCCAAATAATGTTTGTGCGTGCGTGCGTGCGTGCATGCGTGCGTGTGTTTATCTCAGGTCCCGGTAAAAGGCTTCGAGGCTAAAACGTCAATTACTGGTGATGAAAAGAAGGCATGAAGGGGAGGGGGAGCTGGCAAATCCCACTAAAATGCAAAGCTAAGGCAAAATGTGGTCAGGCAGTTTGTGTCTGCCGGAGGCTTAGATCTGCCCAAGATGTTTCTCCAATAACTTGCTGTCAGCACAACCATGCGCTCCCTCACAGCGACACAGAAGACAGAGAACCTCTTTGTGTGTCGGTTGTGTTTCTGTTCCAACAGAAGTGTGTGTGTGTGTGTGTGTGTGTGTGTGTGTGTGTGTGTGTGTGTGTGTGTGTGTGTGTGTGTGTGTGTGTGTGTGTGTGTGTGTGTGTGTGTGTGTGTGTGTGTGTGTGTGTGTGTGTGTGTGTGTGTGTGTGTGTGTGTGTGTGTGTGTGTGTGTACAACGTGGTTTTTAGCTCTGCTTGCAGCTGTGCTCTAAAGATGGCTGTCTGTCTATTCATCCATCCATCCAGTCAACAGCACTTTACTTCAAAATGAAAACTAGTCAGTCAACAACACTTTACTTCAAAATGAAAACTACTGGCGGTGGCTAAACGGCCGTGGCATTTAATGGCCTTTTTGAAGCTCAGGAGGTAACGGCGTTCGATCCCAGGCTCCCCCAGAGTTAGTGTCAAAGTGTCCTTGAGCAAGACACTGAACCCCTAATTACTCCCGATGAGCAGGTTGGTGCCTTTCATGGTTTCCTCCGCCATCGCTGTATGAACGTGTGTGTGAATGAAATGCACAATCTATGTAAATGCACCTTGGATAAAGCGCTTTATAAATGCAACATTTATTTCTCCAATGAGGGATAACCCCAACTTATTTGGGTGACGCCATGACTGGCTCGTGCCAGAGTTTTGGCCAAAATGTCCACTTTCACACAGGATATCGTAAAATCGAAGCAGCTGATTGCCAATGAATCATTAATGATTTGATTGAATGACCCCATATGGCGTTTCCTTTAGCACCACCCTTAGGCAAATGTGTCCTCACTTTCCACACAAGATATCTTGCAATGATTGCAGATGACCTCACTGATTTTAGTTTTTAGAAGCTCGGTTGTCTCACTTCAGCGCCACGCCAAAAAACAACAACCAAACAAACAAAACACAGGAATGACACACATATCATTAACTGCCAGGTGAAACCACCGTTTTTTTGGACTCTGGTTGCGCATTTGACATCACAGCAATCAGGGCAGTAGGGTATTGCGCAAGAATGTATTTTCAGTAAAGTACGACATGTACAGTAAATATGACAGTTGCATGGATGCAATGTCCAGTAGTGTGTGTTGTTTCCTATGGCATGCATTACTATTTTGTATATGGAGAGATTAATGCAAACAGAGTGGTTTGATATAAGAAGACGAACGGATAAACGGGTCACCCCTTTTCAATTCGGGTAGAAGGATGTCACGGCTTTCACTCTTACTTCATTTCAGTAGGCAATATATATTTCAGTAGGCAATATATTCTTATTCAGGACATATTGTTTGTCCGTGGGTGAATTAGCGAAAGGATATACTTCTACACATACTATTTGTGTTTATCTTTAGTATGTTTATGAAGTAATACCCCTGTCCATGACTATCTCTTTCTCCTCATGTAGTGACACAAACTCACTGAAACTCACTCTCCTTCAGGTGTCTTAATCTTTCAGATGTCCTACGACGCCCAACCCGAGTCCACGCTGCCGAGAAGGCAGATAATTCCGTACGCAAATCTGCGTAGGGAAGACAGATAACTCCCTACGCAAATCTGCAGACAAATCTGAGGACTCTGAATATAATTATAGATAGCCATTGGCATGGTGTAGCTGACACAATTCCCTTAAGATGGGTGTGGTGGGGGGTGTAAAATTGTGATCTAACACCCCGTGTTTCATTTGCAGAAAAAAACAAGAGTTGCTCTTTTATTATCGCTGGAAGTCAAAGAGTGACCTTGATTTTATGTTTATTTTCATTGTTTTGTTTAGTGAAACACCCAGGAGATGAAACACCCAGGAGATTTGGGGAAAGTGTCCGTTTGTTGAGATGCTTGGGGTGGGGGGGGTTACACACTTGGGTACAATTATTGCTTTGGGGAATTACTGGTTTAATAGCTGATCATGCAGTCAGTAAAATATGTGACTTATGTAACTGAGGTTGCACATGCACACTGGGATTTGGAAAATCATTTTTTCATGAACAATCAGTGGGTTGGGTGGCTTTGGTTGGTTATTTACACATGATAAAAATGCATGTACGGTACATTAACATGATATTAGTAAATATTTTGTCAAAAGGCTAAAACACAAAAAGCTTGACAGTGTATTTTCAAACAAACAACACAATTGATGGTTATACAGTATTTAGGATGAGCTTATTCAGCCAGCTCTTTATGGAGGACTTGAAGTTATATGGAGCTATAAGCCACTTACGACTTCATCCATCCATCCAGCAGGGAATCCGTTCCACAGCTGCCTTTCCCATACAGCTTTGGAATCAGCATGGTACAAAGACAAGTCTAGTGGAATCACTAACGTTAGTGAGAGTTCAATATTCAAGTCACAGGAGTAAAGGCAGATGTTCTACATTGATGAAGTGTGGCATAAAGAACTATTATTATGCATAAAGATAGATTCTCACTCAGGCAATGCCAGCAGGTTGGCTTAGAATTTGGCAGCTGCTGCTAGCAGGTCTTTTCCTGATTGGTAACTTAACATACAGTACCATTTTGTGATGTCACTTTGGAGTACAATTGTAAATTGAAATCACTCCCCCTCACCCATGGCTGGGTATGTAATGAATGTGTAATGCTATTACCCTTGTTATCACCTTAAAGCGCCATTCACCGCACACTTGTTGAAGAGAAATGGCTTTGGCCTGGCCGTCAATTTTCACTTGAGCAATAATATCCATTATGTTACTATTTTCAGTGCTGCCAGATTGGACGTATGCTAGCACTGTTACACTCGCTTTCCCAGTCAACCGTATGCATGAATGAGTCTGTTCTGTGATGCATGAACTCAACCCCTGCTGGGTCATCAGAGGTGATGACCCAAATACAACAGCATTTATGATTGGCATTGAGTGTGCTAATAAATATCTTATCATATTCTAGTTTTTACAAGAGGGGGGAATTGAGTTTGTCGAACTGAAATGGCCGTTATTCCTATTTTACTTTTGTGAGTTGATATACTGTACAGTAACTTCTTGTGGTTTGTCAACACAGTGGATGACTGCCAATTGGTGTAGAGTAAAGGTCATTCATTTTGTTGACGACATGTTTATGCTGGTGCGTATTTTTATTGTGTTGTTTTGTCTGCCCTATGAGCTCGCACCAAATCTAAATCCAATCAATGTCTCGTTGAAATTAAATTGAAAATGAGTATTGAATCGTGATGTTACATCTCAATCGGTGTGCATCGAACCTTTTCAAAACTTTACACACACACACACACGCACACACACACACACACACACACACACACACACACACACACACACACACACACACACACACACACACACACACACGAAAGAGAGCCAGGGCTGGGCCATAGTGCCTATAATGCTCAGCTGTAATAGCTGGATTGATTTAACGATTGAAGTCTTGTCCAACAGTCTCACTTCTACGCTTAAAGAGAGTCTGATCTATCAACTGCTCTATTGAGGTCTTATCTGTTGAGAGCGACAGGAACAGAGAATGGAGGGGGCTGGTGACACTGAAAAGCAAAGAGATTCTGATGAGAGCAGATGTGTCAGTTTGCATGCAGGCCCACAGTATGATACAGTATATGGTAATGACTTAAATCTGTCAGCGTAGCATAGAATAACCAACTAAAACCCCATTCAAGTGTCTACAGAATTAATTAGGAAAATTAACTGGCAGACTGCACTTGAAAAGGAAGAAATAGACTTTACTTTTGTGCGGAACAGTCAATACTGAATTGAGAAAATTAGACCATGCAACTTCAACTTTCATGTCCTCTATTAAAACTTTTCCCCAAAACGTTTTAAGGGCAGGGACTTTGCAAACGTCTACCGACATTGGACTTACAAGTCACATTCAGCTGAAAGTGAAGGAGAAATCTCCCCAGTGACCAATCTATGAAGTGTGTGCGTGTGCGTGCGCGTGTGCAGCTATAGCAGTTATAGCAGCCAGGAAGTAGAATAACAAATTATCTGAAACTTTTAAGAACTCAAGGCAATTAAGTGCTGACAGTTGAACTTTGAAAAGTGGATGAGTGCAGATTTGAATTCAAACAGGTGGGACTGGGAGGCTGTAGCAGAGATGGCTTTACGAAGCACATGGTGGTATGTGGGGTACAAGCACTGGGGGAGAACGAGGGAACTGCGGCATTATAGGATCCAATTAACTCCGCAGTCATGTGCTTTAAACCAGGATGAGTCTTTTGGAGAACAGAACTAGAAGGTCACTGAATCCTTTTTGGACTTTTTATTCCTCCATTATGAAAGTAGAGGGTCAAAGCGAGCAACTAAATGATACATAACCTGTGCTTGGATTGACCCGACAGCTTAGCAACTGTAGCTAAGAGAGTTCTTCTCTAAAAGTCTGAGAAAGGATTTAAAAAACTTTCTCAGCCTAGAATACATCTTTGGAAAAATAATGTATGCTTGGGATTGCTTAGGTTTTCTGAGCTCAATTGCACCCAAAATACTGAACCTTTAACATTCAGTAGATTTTCTGTGGTCTGGGGTTTTCTGGCTCAAACAGTGCTTTGATTTTCCTGCTGTTTGTGATGCCACAGCCTGCAAATCCCATATGTCAAACCCAATCCCTTATGTCAAACCCGCAATCCCATATGTCAAACCAAATCCCTTATGTCAAACCAAATCCCATATGTCAAACCCAACCCATGTCAATGGGATTTGCCAGTTGATGGCAAATTGTTTTCACTGTTTTGCCTGTTTTCATTGCAGCTCAAAAGGCTTCCAAACCCCAGAGAAAACTCCAGACCACAGAAAATCCACTGAATGTTCAAAGTTCAGGGTTTTTTGGGTGTAATTGAGGTCATTAAACCTATAAGAAAAACAAAAATAATGAATGAAAATTAATGTCATGAAACCTTTAAGTAAGACCTGGAAAACATCCGTGTCATTTTAGATTTTAGCATTGGCTCTTAAAAATAGCAGACCTACAAGCTCACAGCGCTGCGAGCTTGAACATACTGACCAGTGGTCAGCGGACTGCGGTCCACAATCGGACCGCGGCACACCTCTTTGCGGACCCTGGCGAAATGATAGAATAAAGAGAAGGAAAAAAAGTCACCGCGCCCGCGAGAGAGCAACGCAATTAATGCTCTGAATGTGGACCGTGTATTATGGGCCGGCATGTCCTGATGACAACGTTGCGCTGACTGGCTCACTAGCTGTTAATGGGGTCGCAGTGACACATTCACACATTCAGTTGAATGAACAAAATTGAAATTGGAAAATTTTGGAGGTGAATAATGAATATTTGTCTCTACTCTGCACCCCAGTATATATGGTCGGTTGGATGGGACCCGATTTGTATAAGCTTGGTTTGACTGTAATAAACAGGCATAGTTTTTTCTAGGGGTGGGGAGCAGCCCCACCCCGTGGGGCCCACGTGGCCCGCGACCATGAGACTGGACCATGGTCTTATTCAAAAATGATTTGTGGACCTTCATTTCATTTCTAGTTGAGGACCCCTGCTGTATGCTATCTTTGTGAATTCCGTGACCAGGCCAGGCCTAATTTCCACCAGAGGGGGAAAAGCCGGGCTTTTATAATGTTAGCCTAGTTGGTCCTGTGTCTACGAGTGTTTTAAAATGTGTTTGCATTTGTACATGTTTTAATTAAGCGTGTATGCCTGCATTTGCGTTTGTGTGTCTGTTGGAATTGGAATTCCATGGAATTTGAAGAATTAAACATATGTCCACTTCCCTGGAAATACAGTGCATCAAATGCTGAACCAACTTTTTACCGATTTCCTACTACTGTGCAAACTTAATACTGGTATTCCGCTGACTGTCTGGAACTTTTAGAAAGCAAGGCAAAGTGCTGACACTTTACAATTGGATGAGTACAGATGGGAATATAAACAGGTGGGAGGCTGAAGTTAATTCACAGCACGTGGTGCCATGTGAAAGCCCTTTGTAATCACTGATATGAGAGAGACCTGTAGCATTAGCTCCACACCCGGGCAGGATCGGTCTTTAGAGAGTGAAAACAGCTACTAGATTTGATTGATTGATTGATGATTCCCTTACTTGTATTCCGTAACCGTAAGACACTCAGAATAAGAGTATCCGCTAAAGCCTACATTGTAAATCATCATATAGTTCTCTTTACCACAGGCAGTCCAGGGTCGGAGGTCCTCCAGGCTCTGTTCACACATCCCTGTACACGCCGGTATTTATTTCAAACGTGTAGCATTTTCTATGCGCGTTTAATTCGTCCTCGCGCAAACACGTCTTTGGGCCCTGAAAACACACTATTCTTATATTATACGATGTGCACATTGTATTATTTTAATGAGATATATTTTTTTGTGTATGTGGACATAGCTTCAGAGAAACACACATAAGTCAGGAAGTGTTCACATACACGGACGCTCACACATGCACACATGGCACACGCACTCGCAGGAACACACACGCTCAAACGCTCTCTCACACACACGCCCAAAAAGGGGGGGGGGGGGAAAGGAAATGGTCAGCACTGAGTGGATCAGGCCCTTGTCATCAATTGTAAGAGGCCCCTTGGTGTCTCTCGCTCTTCTAGGGGCGAAGAGAATCTGTGGCCACGCTATTAGGTGCTGCTGCTCTAGCTGATTTGTCCTGCAGAATGACTCCTGCTCCCTCCCGCTGAAAATGACTCCCATCCTAGTCTCATTTCATTCTGGTCCCTGAGAAATCAATTCAGCTCCCCTCTACCATCCAACAACTCAGTGTCTCTCTCTCTCTCTCTCTCTCTCTCTCTCTCTCTCTCTCTCTCTCTCTCTCTCTCTCTCTGAAAAAGCAAGGCCCATAACTCATCATCACTTTGATGTTTCTTTTTTCAACCCTGCATTGCAACATAATACCATTGTAATTTAACCTTCATTTAATCAGGCAGTCAAGTGAGAACAAATAGGACAGGAGCAAGCCAATGAGGTCAAACAGAATTGAATATTAGTGCAAATAAAAACAATTTGTGCTGTGTTCATTGTACTTGCTGGCTCTTTGACGGACATTGCCTAAAATGTATCAATATCTCAGTGTTCGAATTGACCAAAATGTATTCATAGCGTCCTACACCTCCTGCCATACCGTAGCTCATATTATATCAGAATGACTATGAACAGAAGGTGTAAAAAGTGGACCTTGACTGCCGTCCTCACCCCAAGGTTTTCCCTCAGTTTTTCCGACTTACATTCATCCTTTCTTTGGTCTGCCTCTGTTATGTTACAGATGGAAGACTGACTTTATCTCTCTCTCTCTCCCTCCCTTTCCTCCTCCCACTATGCTGTATATCTCTTTATTAAAGGCAGGGTCCATATCTCCCATTGTGCAGGTGGGTAGACTGATTGGATTTCTCCATTATGGGGTGCTGTCAGTTGGCTGCTGATAGTGGAAGAGGAATGGGGGGAGGGGCTCAGAATGAAGCTCTTGTTAGAGAGAGAGCCATCCACAAAGGAAGCAACAATTGGTGGCTGAAGAGGAGGCTTCACAGACAGGAACTATGAGAGAATTGTTCTGAAGAGGGTATAGAGATTCCTTACACGCCAGATACTTTTTTTGTTCGTGAACCTTAGCATATTCATTCTGGACATATGTCATAATAGGCAAACAATCTGCGAAAATAGATGGATGTGTACAAGCTCACAATAGACAATAAGGGCTATGACATGCTCCCCAAATATCGGTAACATCGACAGACTAGATTTAGATCTGAAATATCTTGCTTCATCTTAGTCTCACGTTGCCAGACTGTTGCCTCTCACAATTTTCAAATATGCTTCCATCATACAGTCTGGAGCAACGGAAGAGCTGTCATGAGTAAACTATGAAGCGGAAGTGGAGCCTCTCAGTCCTCGCCACTTCCGTCTTGTCTTCACAGTCGCGCAAATGTATCCTAATATAAATAGAACTCATCTACAGTAAGCATATGTACTGTATAGCTTGTTGCTTAGCAGAAATGGAAATAAAATGATAGAGATATTTTAAAATATATTTTCGTGAACGGAAATGGCAGCTTCCACACTCTGATTTCGGGAGGTGTAGTTCCAGACTCTATAGCATTCGGAGATTGTGGAATAGTTGTCTGGCTACGCGAGACTATACCTTCATTCTAGACTCTGAAGGAGACGAGCCCACACTGATTGAAGGAGTAGTTCACCCAAAGAAATATTTCTATCAATTGCACACTATTAAGCCTTGAATTCATGGGGATGGTTTTTGTGGCATTCCTAAGCAAATAATTTGGGCAGAGTCTCCGACTCAAAGAGGTCTCCTATTGGCCGATGACCCGGTCATCATAATTGGCTCAGGAATGTGACAAAAATATCTCCATGAATTCAAGGCTTCATGGGGGTGTGGAATTGATAGAAAATAAGTTATTCTTTTTTTTTGGGTGACTTACGTAGAACCACAATCCACTAAGTTGTACTTCATACCTGGGACACAAGTACAACACAGGCTCCTAATCAGAGTGCCATTTATTTTTTATTTTGTTTAGCTACTATAACAGAGAGCACTTTTGGGAAGGTGTGTCATTTCCAGTTGTGTTTCACTCAATACCCCTTGGCAGGGTGTGGTCCTGCCTGACCACCAACCACTACAGTTTTGTTAGTTGTATTGTATCAATACTCGACTACTATACAGACTGTTGAAAATCATGTTTTATTCACTAAAACAAAGAAACTTTAATGCAGGACTGCTGGTGAAGGAAAACAGTAACCAGACATACCGACACATTCAGCCAGTCTGCTATACAGTATGTGGAATCAATAGTTTTTTATCATTAGTCCCGACTGTGAGAAATCTAGTCCAGGGCGGAGAATTTTGCAGAGCAATTAATTCATGGTGTGCCAGACCAACTGATGTGAAAACAAAGAGTCCACACACTGCAAAGCTCCCTTTTTTTTAAATATATTTTTGGGTCTTTTTTTGCTTTTAATGATAGTCACACAGTAGGTTGACAGGAAACTGGGAGAGAGATTGGGGGGGATAGACACTGCAGCAAAGTTCATCGGGATGGAGACTCAAAGATCATGATCCATGGTCAAGCACACACACACACACACACACACACACAGACACACACACACACACACACACAGACACACACACACAGACACACTCCTCTGTTGTTCTTCCAACCTCTTTCTCCCCTTCCCTGTGGACTGTTACTCTTTTCACTTGCTCCTTCCTCATGTCTAGTTCTCTCTCATCTCTCTCTCTCTCTCTCTCTCTCTCTCTCTCATCCCTCTCTCTTGTTTGAGTGAGGCATGTGGGGTGGCGGGGAGCGCAGTGGGATGTTTTTAGTTGGTCACATGCTTGATGAGAGACCGGAACGTTCTCTGTTCGTTGACAAGGCATCGTTATCTCTGGCCGCCTCGCCACCGGAGACGCGCGATGATTATGATTACTTAAATGTCAAATTATTTATTTATTTATTCATCATCGTGTAAATAACTGCTTCCCAAACAGTGGGTCGGGGACCCGTGTTGCATTGCTGATTTTATCTTTGGCGGGACGCTATTTTTAAGACGCCATGCGCGCACGGCGCTTAACAACTACACTACAGGTCACACAATGGGAAAGTGTGTGTGTGTGTTTTGAGTGGAGCAACCACTCCTATAGACAGCTATGTCCAAGCACGAAAATAGCATTATAGCGTTTGTTCACCACCAAGTGTCACTGTTGCACAGCCTAACACAGACACACACAGTCTTCCCTTTGTATTTAGGGTTTCTTCCTGGAGGATGAAACCTTGACGGTCAACAGAATGAAACGAGAAAAAAAAACAGTGATATATATTTCACAATATCAATCCCCTCCCCTAACCCCTCCCCCTTTATCATATACAATCACGGCACTCCATCTTCAAGTACATTTTGAATTCCGTACTTTTTCTACATTGCAGTATCGATACTTTTACATAAGTAACATTTTTTAGTAGGCCTACTGTACTTCTGCACCACTTCTCTCTCTCTCTCTCTCTCTCTCTCTCTCTCTCTGTCTGTGTCTGTATAAAAGTTGTTGTGTGCCCTTTAATGCCAGTGAGACGTCAGTGCGCACAGACCCGGCCTAGTCTCCAGTCCCTGTTGGATGATACCAGTACAACCCTTATCTTATAGCACAGCACAGCTCAACTCAATTAAAAAGTACATCTCCATCTCCTTAATCCCTGCACGGTAATGGAGGAACTGGAAAATAATTGTGTGACCGGCAGCGAACGTCCCAACCAGTTAATAATAAGTTCTGAAAGGATACTTTATAATTTATGGTTGACATTTCTGCAGTATAGTTAGTTATTCTTATGTGGGATTTCTATCTCCGCTATAGGCTAAAGGACTTTATAATTTATGATTGACATTTCTGCAGTATAGTTATTTATTCTTATGTGGGATTTTTATCTCCGCTATAGGCTAAAGGCCAGGAATTACTTTTTCCCCGCTGCAGTCCGTGCAGACAGGCATTTTATTTTCCTCAAACCACACTTTTTGCTATACTACTGTAGGCCTATATACACTCCTACAGATTTTGCCCAAAACTCACACAAATCACTACTATCTATGGAGTCATGTGATGAACATACATATACCATGGTATCATAACAATGTATTATTCTTATTATGCCGTTATTGATATTATTACTTGCACAAGCAGAGCGAGCAAGTAATAGTTTTCGCCCATGTCGCCGTTTGATGCGTATATGCGCCGTGCCAGCGTATGACGTAATGACTACTTGTGCCTGATATGGCAGTGGTGCCAGATTACATACATGTATACCTATTACATAGGGGCAATACCT
This sequence comes from Protomyctophum bolini, assembly GCF_963924005.1. Taxonomy (NCBI): domain Eukaryota; kingdom Metazoa; phylum Chordata; class Actinopteri; order Myctophiformes; family Myctophidae; genus Protomyctophum; species Protomyctophum bolini. Next base: position 11,466,564 of record NC_137874.1, on the reverse strand, counting down.
TTAATCCTCCCGACACTAAAACATATCGTCATTACGTCACCATCGAAAACCAATTACACTCTGGCATTGGGTCCTTTAATCCACATCTTTATTAGGTCATCATTGAGAGCTAGTTGTACCAGTTATACCCTGACGTCATATGCTGCTACGATACATACGGGGCATACGCAAAGTAACCACAGTATACCGCTAATCAATTTACAAATTACATATACATAGAGGCATTTCCTTTAATCCACCCGACACTGATCGACATATACGTCACCATCGTACTTGCACGCTCTGCTTGCGCACTAGTAGGCCTACTAGTGTGCAACAAGCAAGTAGACACTCGACAGAGTGCAGTTCTAGTTATTATTATTGCTAATAAATATATATATATATATATTACACACAACAAACCAATGCCAAATGTATTACCATTTCCCCATCACTGGCTTCCACAATGTGTGGGAGGGGCCTATTTCTTAAATGCTATATATCACAAACGCAACATCCAACAACGGCCCTATATGCGAAAAGTATTAACGCCAAGACATGCACTCTGTGTGGCGCCCCGCCCCCTTTCTACATTTCATGGCGTACCACAAGCAGTCCATAAACAGTTAACCCAAGACCTATGAAATATATGCCTTGGTGTATAAAATTCTATAATAAAATGGAGCCCTCTAGTCCTCTGTAGACTCTGTAGATAGACATACAGTGCAGTGCTGTAAGCTCATGGGTTCAGTGCTAGAAAATGGCACCGAGCTGCTCTGAAACGTGACAACCCAATGACATGCTGTCCCCTCTCTGTTCCACCCACGTGTGTGTGTGTGTGTGTGTGTGTGTGTGTGTGTGTGTGTGTGTGTGTGTGTGTGTGTGTGTGTGTGTGTGTGTGTGTGTGTGTGTGTGTGTGTGTGTGTGTGTGTGTGTGTGTGTGTGTGTGTGTGTGTGTGGGGGGGGGACAGACAGACAGGAAGACAAAGGGGGAGAGACATGGGGAAAGAGTGTGTGTGCCGAATAACGCGATTATAGATCGTCTCTGCACTTCAGAGGGAACTCATTCTGTGCCTGCAGGTATTCATGATTAAAAGGCTTTATACGCTGTCTGTATTTGTTGCTCTCGATCCAACTGTAAAGTGTAAAGTTTCTTTCCAATTATGAACATACTAATTGGATAATGTGTACATGCAGTCTTCACTGGAGACCGCATGCACATTGAGGTGTGTCTGTGTGTGTGTGTGTGTTAATGTGCGCCTGCATGTTTAGGTGCGTAAGCATGGGCACTTGTTTGTCTATGTGCCCATGCCGCACGTGTGTGTTTGCTTCTGTGTCTGTCTGTATGTGCATGTGCTGTGCATGCATGGTTGGATGCTTCTGACCACGGCAGTCACACACACACACACACACACACACACACACACACACACACGGCATGATGGAGGGGTTGCGGGGGGTGTCATTGTTCTAAAAGTTTGCCAGGCTCCTCTTGGGCATTGAAGCTTTTTGTGAGTGATGAAGTGTGGCCTTTCTTTCTGTCACGTCTCATGCATGCAGCACTCTGTGTGCTCCTGTGAATACTGAGAGGTCAGAGCGAGGAACGTACAGCCACGCTGACGTCTGCTAGCAGAGAGGGAATGTCCAGGAGAGTGATGCACACAGATAGAATACAAAATACTACTACTACTACTACTACTACTAATCATAATCATATACCAGTAGTGATACACTGTGAAACGTGAAGCAACACCCCAAAAACAAGCAACATCCCAAAAATATTTGTTCTATTATGTGGCCCCTTTTCCACCAAAATAACTTTGGTTCTCGAACTGGTTCCGTTGGTCAACCGGCGGCCATTTTTTGGTTCCAGCTTTTAGGGTTCTGAATCTGAACCAATTCATTTTCAGTGGAAACACACTGAACTGGTTCCATATTGGGTTCAGCCCTGGTGGAAAATGAGCCCGTATGACATTATCCACAAAAGCTCACCAGAGTACATGAGCTTCTTCTGTCTCTTCAGACTCCACCTTAGCCAATAGCACTTGCCCTATAGCCTTGACAACCTTGGAAGCTTATGCAAAGGTTAAAATGTAATTCAGATAGCAGGTTATGTAGACCGATGCCAGGTTAATTTGTTGACCAGGCATGGACCGTTCAGAAACTCTCATTGATGGGGATTCTTCTTGTATTAATAAAAACAAAAGCGTGAAATCTTGTCCACAGTCCACCTCTAAGACAGAGTGAGTATAGACAGAAATGTTACCGTCTTATCGTGAGGACCAGTTATGTGAAAATGGATAAAAAAAATAAAAAAAAAACATCATATTTTACAATATAAAAGAAAAAAATACCTGTCCAAGTTTCTAAGAACTCCCTCTGTCTTATAACCTTTCACAAAATATGAGCTGTCTGTCCTGTGACCTAATCACTCATGGATGATTGATGGGTTTCCCGCCTGCCTTGGTAGTTGAGACGAGACCATGCAGCGTATATACGTTATACGTCTCACTCCGCCAGCGGCAAAACAGAGAGATGTCTCTTGTCTGCCCGCCAAAGTCATACTGCATCTGGCTGAGCGATATTAAACCACAGAGGTCCACACAGGCTAATAATATGCACGCGGGTTAGTTAAGCGAGATAAGGTGATTAATCTCTGTCCCAGATCGGGGGCAATTTCACAACAGAGCCTGTTGGATATTGGATATCGCTGATACTGGCTATCAGACGGATAGGTAGAACCCCCCCCTCCCCCTCCCCCTCCCCCATCACCAGCAGAACATAATCAAAAGGTGATTGGAATAACACCTGGTAGAGTAAGTGCAGCACAGGGAGAAGAGAGTATAAAGAGACAAAGGGGGGGAAAGCACAGCATTGGCAAGTCTGGCCGTGTCTGAGAATGTTCTGGATGGCTGATCGACGCCTCTGGTGAAATTCTGTCATTGTTTAAAATTTAAACCTCTCTCTCTCTCACTTCTTCTTCCCTCCGTCCGTCCCTACTTTCTTCACCTCTCTTTGCTTGCGCACCCCCCCCCCCCCCCCCCCTCCCTTTAACCTCCCTTCCCATCACCTCGTGTAAAGAATTTGTGAACCATGCCAGCTTCCAATTTCCCTCGCTTTATCCTTCGGCTCTCTCTTCGTCTGTTTCTCCACTCGTTCGTCCGTCTGTTTTTGTGCCCCCTTTCTATCTGTGCCCGCTTGCCCCCCCTCCCCATCCTTCCATCCTCCGATACCTTCCTGCCTCTCGTCTCATTCGGTCTCCCTCCCTCCCTCTCTCTCTCTCCTGCCAACCTCTCTCGGAGGGCCTCTCCCAGCAGGTTGCATTGCGTGGCTGGCCTCATGCATGCAAACCACATTAAAATCTCCTCCAATATCTCACCCAGCACCTGGCCCTGAGTTGAGCTGCAGCGACCAATCCATTACCTCAGCATGTGAATCTGTATTCACATGCTCAGTACGTATGTCCACCAGCAGCCCCCCCACAGACAGACAGTTCACTCGTAAGGTGTGTGTGTGTGTGTGTGTGTGTGTGTGTGTGTGAGACAGAGACAGTTTTGTCTCTAGGAGATAGATTACGTACTGTATGTGTCTGTGTGCATGCTTGCAGGTGTTATAGACTGTGTGTGTGTGTGTGTGTGTGTGTGTGTTGTGTGTGTGTGTGTGTGTGTGTGTGCGCATGCGCGCGTGCCAGAGAGAGAGATTGGATTGAGTATGTGAGAGAGACAGACAGTATGTGAGAGAGACAGACAGTATGTGAGAGAGACTGTATATGTTAGTGCGTGAGACAGAGTGTGTGTGTGTGTGGGGGGGTCAGTCTTCTCTACTGATGTCCCCAGAGACAGTGTGCTGCATGCTGGGCCAACTGAGGCGACAGGCAACAGAGCACGCCCGTCCTTGAGAAAGAAGACAATGACGTGATTGAGATGCATTGACAGAAACTGGCTCCTTCACTATGAAATGTGCAGTGCTGCGATGGAAAATAATCAGATCTTGGCTGGATCATGTCACGATAATAGAATCATTCCAATCGAAAATGGAAGAGGACAGTTTAACCCTAATCACGTCTCTCATGTCTCTGTCTCTCGCACGCACGCACGCACGCGCGCGCACACACACACACACACACACACACACACACACACACACACACACACACACACACACACACACACACAGTACTTGTATGATTCTCTTTACCATGCTTTTATTTATTTTTCTGTCGATTCCTAGTGTGGTAACGTGGAACTGAACCAGCATAGAGAGCAGTGTCCAATTAGTAAAGATCTTTTCATGTTCCCTGATCTTCCCTGTTGCATATAAAAGGAGAGAAAGACATGAATAAGCAAATAGGTGAGGCAAGGCTTGTGCACTGATGGCACTGAACTGCCTGCAAAATAATATACAGTACACGATCTGGAACATGTGCGCACGCACACACACACACACAAAAGCACACACAGTCACACATGCCCTCCTAAAACCCCAATCCCCCACTCAATTGCCCCTCACCAATCTCTGCTCGCCTGCAAGGCTGTTGCAATGTGAAATCTCTATTTCGCTTGTAGTGGGAAAAGAATAAATCACTAAATTAAGTCACAACTGTGTGTGTGTGTATGAGAGAGAGAGAGAGAGAGAGAGCACAAATTAGAAAGGCTGATACTGGTGAGTGCTTTTCTTGGAAGCAGATAGCGCATACAGCCTGCGGTGGTATGGATGAAGTGTGTTTCTCTCTCT